>NW_027555514.1:250930496-251195496 GCF_003287225.1 Phascolarctos cinereus
TGAATTGGTTAAATTTATAATGGGATATTAATCATTGGTATAGATAGTAATGAGGAGATAATAGTTGGTACTGTCAATTGATATTGAGAACACATCATGATAATGGGAACTTAAGCCAATAGGATTAGAAAGATACCCTCGATTCTTTGGGAACATTCCTAGAATCCCAAGAAGAAGAAATAGCTCAGTTTGAGGGACTCTTCATTAATGGAATTGGGGTTGGAAGAGGAAGCCAGAACTACGGGCAGCAAACCAATGTTGTTTTGTTTTTTAATTTTTTGGCAGTTGGGCTTGCCCAGGGTCACACAGCTAGTAAGTATCAAATGTTTGGTCTGAGGATGGATTTAAACTCAGGTCCTCCTGACTTCAGGGCCGGTGCTCTATCCAATGCACCACCTAGCTGCCCCATGACCAATGCATTTTTGTAACTAGATGTTAAACTCCATTTCCCCCCCTATACTTTAAGAAGATTGCAAATGTTGTCAGTCCACTTTTTACTCAGTACACTGGGGATAGAGCCTTGGTTGTTTGAACCTAGTTATGGGTCTGCTAGAAAACTCAATTAGTGTAGTGAGAACTTTTTAAATTGACTATCCTATTTTTGTTCAGGAGTGTCTTAGTGATTTGACAGCTTTGATTAACGTGAACACTCCAATCACTTGTCTGATAAGTCACAGATGTTGGTAAAGCCTGGGTTATCCCAGTTTGAAGTAACTGACTAGTATTCTTATTTAACTTACTATTATTCTTACTGAACTTATTGCTAATACAATTGACTCAAAATGATTCCCTGCAGGAAGTGCAAAGAAAGAGGGTTGGATATAGAATCAGATAATCTCAGATGGAATCTCAGCTCTGCTACTTATTGCTTAAGAGATACAGTGCAAACTTTTCCAGGACTTAATTTCTCCATCTATAAAATAAAGGTAGTGTACTAAATGGTCCCTAAGTTGCAGTTCTAAATCTATGATCCTGTATTAGGGGACTGGGTAGAGTATTCAATGAGGGGCTAAGTAGGCAGGAATAACTAATTTTCCTTTCTCAATAAGGGGAGTACAAACTACACAAAATTGATTTTCTACTCCCCCCCCTTTTCTGCTCTCATTGTTTCCAAATTTCTTCTTCCCTTTTTCACAAATCCATTTCTTAACTTCAGCCTAAAATCACACAGCCAAGCAGACTAACTTCACAGGGTTTGGGAATGCAGGTCAAGAGAGTGATTGGTATGGTGGCCCAGGTCTGTAATCCCTGCTGTTGGAAATGCTGAGGCCTATGGGTTTCTTGACCTGCAGTAGGCTAGGTTGATCGGGTGTCTGTACTAAGTCTGGCAATGACTGTTGAGCCTTTGGGAGCATGGGACTTCCAGACTGCCTAAGAAGGGAATGCTCCAGCCAAGGTCAGAAACCAAACAGGTCAAAACTCCCTTGCTGACCAGTATTAGGACTGCCTACGAGATAAGGAAACATGGGGGAGAAGAGAGAGAGAGAGAGAGAGAGAGAGAGAGAGAGAGAGAGAGAGAGAGAGAGAGAGAGAGAGAGAGAGACAGAGAGAGAGAGAGAGAGAGAGAGAGAGACAGAGAGAGAGACAGAGAGAGAGAGAGACAGAGAGAGAGAGACAGAGAGAGAAAGAGACAGACAGACACACACACACACAGACACACACAGACACAAAGAGACAGACACAGAGAGAGACAGACACAGAGAGACAGACACAGAGATACACACACAGAGATACACACATAAAGAAAGACAGGGGAGAGAGAGAGAGAGAGAGAGAGAGAGAGAGAGACAGAGAGAGAGAGAGAGAGACAGAGAGAGAGAGAGAGAGAGAGAGACTGTTGAATAAGGGGCCATAGTAAAAGTCATGGTCAAGATCCTTAGTTAAGATCCTTAGTCAATGTGAAGCAGAGGAAACTAGGTAACCAGATGCCTTTCTTCCATCCCCCTACCTCCATTTAAGTTTCAAAGTCCTGGTTAAAATGGCTTGTGTGGAGACACAACCATAGTTGTCTATTCTTAGTTTTCTACCTCTGGAGAAATAAAAAAGATAATTCAGATATTCTTTTACTTTTTCAGAGGGATGCTTTGTATATGTAAATTTATAAATGAACAAATTACATTCCAAGACTCTGACCTCATTTGCCCAACTGTCTTTCTAATCAATGTATATCTATGACCAATTTACATACAGAGCCCTAAACCTTGATTCCTTGTCAGGACTGACTGGATATAGATAAATAGATAGATAGATAGATAGATAGACTTGACAGGAAGGAATTTGAAAAATAAATACCCTCTACTCCAAAAATTAGAATTTAACAATCTAATCCAATTGGGCAAGTATTATTAGCAAAAATGACATTGTCTTTTTGGATCGATTATGCCAAATTTATATTCCCTGAAGATTTGTACAATATTATAAAATAAAAACAGAGAGTAGTATAAGTAACTTCTGGGATGCTTTTGCTCTTTAGGCTGTCTATTGATATTACATCTATGTTGAAATATGTGCTTCCACACATTATCATGATGTATTCATGTGCATGGCTCCATTCTTAAAGTAGTTACACATAACATCTCGTTACCCTGAATATTGGTTCCATTCTCGTAAGTTTGCATAGTATAGCGACCTGCTTTTCTAATATTGTTCACTCTGCTAAAAAGGTGGGGGTGGGGTAGGGAACTAATGATCGCAGCAGATGTGGAGCCTCTAAGATACTTTAATTTTAGGACCAGCAAACTCTCAGTGAACCTTTAAATTTGGGGCTCCTCTAGCTTTTTTTTTTTTAATTAGAGCAAATGAGCTTATGATGTTCACATTTGGAGCCAGTGTTTACAAATCATTTTCTGGAATACGGAAGGGATTTTTGATTTTTTTTAGCTTGTGTCTCCCCTTAAATGTTGCCTGCAATGTAGAGATGTACGCAATGCCTTAATAGCCTAGAACTGATATCAGAGAGCTTGAAGAATGCAGCGCTAACAATTCACACGCAGAGAAGCTTCTAGCAGAGTGGCTGTTTTTGAATTATTTATGCAAAGGGGACCACAGTTCTATTCTTTATTTGCAATTACACCAATTGCATGCTTAAGAAAGCAAAACTTTCCACTCCTGGTGGCTTCTTTTTGAGTCTGGATTCTTTACCTGGTCACTAACTGTTCTCCCTGACGAAGATGAATTGGGATTATGTGGCTCCATGTTTTGCACTGACTGTGAGAGAAAGGACACTGGATTCCATGAGCTGAACAGGTTTCCTCCTTATTCAAGACACTATTCATATGTCTTGACGTGCACTGCTGAATAAACAAGATTTAGGCAATGGTATTTTGGCCTAGCTTTATGGGTCACCTTAGAAAAAGAAGTGGGCAGAAGAATTGCCAGCTATAAATGACCATATGAAAGTACGCTCCACATTGCTAACAATATAAGAGAAACGCAAAGTGACTCTAAGGTTTCATTTCACATGGTACAGACTGACAAACATAACAAAAAAGGAAACAAAAAATAAACAAACAAAATTTAAGAAAAGTTAGCATTGGATGATTTTATCACAGAAAGCCACAGTAACACTTTTGGTGATTATTTAAATTGGTTCAAAAGTTCTGGATATCAATTTGGAAACATGCAATAAAGGAGACAAAATTGCCAATGACTTTCAAGGCCATTATTAACCTTCTACCCCCAAGAAAGTCAAAGACAAAAACAAAGATCTAATATATGACAAAATTTGAAGTAGTAAAGAACAGGGGAAAATGGAGGTGTCTATCAATCAGGGAATGTCTGACAATAATTGTGTTGTTATACAAATGCTGTACTTAAACAATATGGTGTACTGGATAAAGAACTTTCCTTTAGGCCAGGAAGATCTGGGTTCAAGTCCCAGCTCTGACTCATACTGACTTTGACCCTGGGCAAGTCATTTGCGTCTTAGTACCAATGCTCAAGACAATTAACTAAGATTACATATTATTGAGAAATTGCCACCTGGAGTGTATAGAAGGAATCTTCTCATGCAAGAATTCCATATAGAGGATTTATATTTTTCTTCGAGGTAGAAGTAGATATTTTGACTTCACTATCTTCTTCTGAGTTTTTACCCAAATTTTGTTATCATAATAACTATCTATAGTTAGGTTCTTCCTCTTTTGCTTACTCATTTTTTAAAAGTGGCTCATTTTTTTTCAGCTATTAACTTTATAATAGAATGGGACTTTAGTCCCTAGAAGATTCTGGGAAGATGGAGGAATAAAACAAGAAATTACCTGGCTCTCTCTTATTCCTCCATGAATAATTTGAAATAATGCCTCAAAGTAAACTTTAGAGTGGCAGAAATAATTAAAATTCAGGGTGAAGCAGTTGTTCAGCCTAAGACAACTTGGGGCTTAAGAATACTTTGGGGCAGGTATACTTGAATAAATAAACAACAGGCCCTGGGGTAGTTGTGTCATGTGGCAGTCTCAGCTTCAAGAACTTTTACTCCATAGACAGTATGGGCATTGGACACCTGTTCAGGGGAAGATTGAAGGGCCCTCCACTGGTGCTGAATGCAGGCTGGAAGCAGTCTCAGTCTCTGGCTGTGGGTGAAGAGGAGTAAGCACCCTCAGGTGAGTGCAGTCACAGAGTGCTGGGCCCCTGCTGGCTGTGGGCACTCACAGGAAAGTGGAGTCCCTAGTTGTGGTTCCAGAGCAGAGGGTTGAGCTGATGCTTGCAGTTGCAAGAGTGAGTGTATGAAGTAAGAGTGTCTGAAGTGACAGGGCAGCTGTGGGTAGAAAAGAATACCTAAGGTCAGGCCCCCAGACAGACCTCAGAAAACAACAGCACAAAAAACTTGAAGTTTGAGATATTATCCTTCATACCTGGGGACAAAAGCCCAACTCTAAAGTTAATAGCTAAGAAATAAGCCACTTAAAAATGAGTAAGCAAAAGAGAAAGAACCTGACCATAGACAGCTACTATGGTGATAGAGATCTGGATTCAAACAAGAAGAAGACAGTGAAGTCAAAATAGGTACTTCTACATCAAAGAAAAATGTAAAATGATCACAAGTCCAAAAAATAATTCTTGGAAGAGCTTAACATAATTTTAAGAATCAGAGAGGTTGAGGAAAATTTTGGGAAAAAATAAGAGTAATGCAAGAAAATCATGAAAAAGTCAACCAATTGGAAAAATAAATCCAAAAAGTTACAGAAGAAAATAACTCCTTAAAAATTGGAATTAGGTAAGGGAAGCTAATGACCTCTTAAGACACCAAGAAATAATAGAACAAAATCAGAAGAATGAAAAAATAGAAGAGAATGTGAAACATTTCATTGAAAAAACAACTGATCTGTAAAACAGATCAAGGAGAAACAATATAAAAATTTTTTGGACTACCTGAAAGCTGAGGTCAAAAAAGGAGTCTAGAAAATATACTTCAAGAAATTATTGAGGAAAATTGCACTGAAGTTTTAGAATTAGAGGGTAAAGTAGAAATTGAAAAACCCCATCCATCACCACCTGAAAGAGATCACAAGATGAAAAGTGACAAGAACGTTATAGTTAAGTTTCAAAGCTCCCAGTTCTAGGAGAAGATGCTACAAGCAACTATAAAGAAACAATTTAGATACTGTGGAGCTACAGTTAGGTTGACACAAGATTTAGCAGCTTCTACATTAAAAGACCAAAGGGCATGGAACATGATATTCTGAGGAACAAAGGTTCTGGGTTTGCAACCAAAAGTAACTCACCTGGCAAAGCTGAGTGTAATTCTGTGTGTGGAAAAAAAAAATGTATATTTAATAAATTAAAGAACTTTCAGGTATTTGTGAGGAAAAGACCAGAACCGAATGGAAAATTTGTGTCAAATGGTGATCTTCTCTAGTGTGGAACAGGGAGGGAGGGAGACAGTTTGCAATTTTAAATGTAGCAAAAAAAAAAATAATATAATAATAATAGAAGAAAAAATAAAAAAGAAGCTAAGCCGGGTGGGGGTGGGGGGAGATAAGAATTTCTTATATCATTGAAGTCACAAGTCCAATCCTTATCCCTCTATAAATGTCATGGACTATTATTGTGTATTTAAAAAAATGATGAAAATGAGGAATGCAGAGAAACATGGAAAGATTTGTAGAAAATGATGAGAGGAATAAGCAAAATTTAAAGAACAATATACAATGGAAATGAAAGCATGACTAAAAGGAAGGTGAATTCTGAGTAACTGAAAAACTAAGGATGAGTTGGGGAAAATGCAAACAGACCTCCCTCTGTAGCAGAGATGCAGGGGTCCTTCTAGGAAAGAATGATTACATGGGCAGATGGAGGAAGTTCACTATTCTAGATGCTAATTTTTATTTGTTAAAGGGATATAATCTAGAAAAGGAGAATGGTATTTTTTAACCCCCTCCCCCACTTTGTTTTAGAAAGGAAAAAAAATAAGGAAAAAATGAGGGTTAAAACTGAGGCATCCTAATTCCATATCAAAATATTGAACTTCAAATGCAAAACAAAACAAAATAATATAGCAAGACTGTACACTTACTCTCCCATCTCATGTAACTAGCAGGTGAGATCCCCAGAGCTGGGATGCCTGCTTTTCTGCCACAGTGTTCTAGGGGAAACTCAAAGGAATTACCTGTTTTGTTTTGTTTTTTTAATGCTAGTAGCTTAAGTTCCCTTTCCAATATCAATAGATGCAATCTGCTGATATTTCCTAGCACAAATAGTCCCTCTATCAAATTGTTTAGATGATTTTTCCTAAAAATCAAGATGAAATCTTCATATCTTCAATTTCTAATATTTTAATTTAAAAAAAAATTTCTCCTCTATGCCTCTTCCTCCCAGAGAACCATCTTGCATAGTTCTTTACAAATGAAAAAAAGAAAATAGACTTGTCTTCAGTTGTACCTATTGTGCTTATTTTTATCTTATGTGGCCATGCCAAATGCATGACTATATGATAGCTTTTCAAAGGCAAGAGGCAATTAAGAAAACTATATAGGTTTGAATGAATGAATAAGAAAAAAACATTTATTAAACACTTACAATGTAATAGGCACTATCTAAAAACAGTGGAGGAACAGAAAGAAAAATTAAACAGTTCTCTTTAAGTATCTTATATTGCACTGTAAAGATAGAACCCATAAAGCCAGGGAAATGATTTTTGTTCTGGAAAGTTGCAGAGATAGTGATTTGATCATAGGACAGACAAGTGACACATCATTCCCAGAAGCAAGGGTAGCATTGATTTACTTACTGGCTTAGATAGTTGATGAAATAAAGACTTTGGGGAGTATGCATTCCTCTGGATTGGTAAAGGTGTGTCACCTACTAGTGGTTGAGAAATTATTGGAATTTATAATATGTTTTTCATCTGCCAAGGCCTTCCTTTTAAAATGTGACCCTGTAGTGTTGACCAATCTTATTAGGATTAAGCAGCTAGATGATGCAGTCTGGAGAGAGTGCCTGGCCTGGAGTCATGAAGATATGAGTTCAAATCCAACCTCAGATACTAACTACCTGTGTGATCCTAGGCAAATCACTTAATCGTTGTCAGCTTCAGTTTCCTCAGCTATAAAATGGGGATACATATAATAATATCTACCTCACAGGGATAGTAGACTGTTAATAAATAATTTTCCTCCCTTCTCCCCCACCCACCTCCATTAACTGGAAATCTAAGCAAGGCTGCCTGTCTACATATACAAATAAGTTTAACTGATTTTTTCTGGGGCGGAGAGCAGGGTGCAAAACCCAAACATTAGAATTTAGTGAATGAATAAGGTTGAGTACATAGTTCTTTCTTTTCTCTCTCCTCTCCCCTCTACTTTCCTTCCTTTCCTCCTCCTCCTCTTCCTCCTCCTCCTCCTCCTCCTCCTCCTCCTTCTCTTCCTCCTCCTCCTCCTTCTCTTCCTCCTCTCCTCCTCCTCCTCCCTCCTCCTCCTCCTCCTCCTCCTCCTCCTCCTCCTCCTCCTCCTCCTCCTCCTCCTCCTCCTCCTCCCTCCTCTCCTCCTTCTTCTTCTTCTTCTTCTTCTTCTTCTTCTTCTTCTTCTTCTTCTTCTTCTTCTTCTTCTTCTTCTTCTTCTTCTTCTTCTTCTCCTGGACTGGGGAATCAATGGAACACACACAACTAGCCCTAATTAATTGTAGGATAATTCACAAGTTTCTTCCCCTCCCTGGAGTCTAATTTATTTTTTCTGTAAAAATGAAAGTATTGGATAGAATCGTCTTTAAGGTTTTCTTTTTGGCATTAATATGATCAGAAAGTCAGTTTCTGAGTGCCCTTTTGTAATGTAGGTTCTCACTGTATTTTTATTCTGATCTGTAACTTAATATACATTAATTTTTAGATTGATCTTTTTAAACCAAAATAAACATTAAGCTCATATAACTGCTTACTTAGTTTCATGTACACAGGAAGTCCAAGAGGGCAACAAATTGAATTTCACTTGCTATTAAATGCAGGTCATAACTTTTGGTTTCATTTATATCAATTAATTTACATTTTTCTACAACAAAGTTGAATTCACTTAATATTTTTTTTTCTATTTTTCTACATAATGACATGGAAAAGTTCTAGTCTACAGTCCAAGCTGAAGAGTAATTCTCTATGGATAATGACACTATCCAGATATTCTTGTTTGTGGATGATATCAAGTCTAGAACATTGCAAAGTCTCTTAGATGAACTTCATAACTGTTCCAAAAAGTTTGGTCAAATTATCTATTCAGGATAATCAAATAGATGAAAAATGTTGATTATTAAGACTATGATTCACATTTGGATGGACAGCCTTCAGAGTTTATCCATAAGTGTGTGTGTGTGTGTGTGTGTGTGTGTGTGTGTGTGTAGATGGGCAACTATATACACACAGATATATGCAAATACATATATACACATATATGTGTCATATAGTGATAGGGCAATCTTCCAAATGAACAATAGACGACTTAGAATTAAATAAGAAAAGCAAAGTGAATGGCATTATCTTGGGAAATTGCTCAGTGCTTTGTATGAACCCAAGTATCCCTGAAATGCAGGACTATATTTTTAAATACTATTCTTCCAGTGAGAGGAAGCATGATATAGTGCATAAAGAATTGACATCAGAGTTTGGAAGATCTGAATTCTTCTCACCTCTGACACATATTGACTGTGAGGTTCTATAAAGTTCCCTTAACTTTTCAGTGCCAATTGACCACTCTCTAAGACTGTAAGTGGTAGATCTGCATTGGTGGAAGGAAATTGCTCCTAGGTAACTCTTACCTTGAAGTAAGCGAGGACTTTGAAAACAAAACCAAAAACAAATAATCAAAATAATCATAACAACTATCATCATCAAAACTTACTATCTTATTTATGTGTTGTGAGTCCTGGAATCCTATAGTCTCCATAAAAGGAAAATTATTATCCAACCAATGAGCAATAGAGAACATCATGGATATGCAAGACTATAATATACCACAAATGAAGAATTATGCAGCAGTAGCATTGTAAAAGATGTCATTAGAACAATGTCAGCCTAGAAAAAAAGATATGCAGTCAAATAAGAAGAGTTAGCGATTGTTAAAAAAATATCCATCATGCTTCCTTATGTCCATATAATTCCAACAAAAGGGCTTCCCTAATTGTCCCTTTGAGTAGTACATGCCCTGACCTTAAATTCTATTGTATTTATCTCATAATACATTTTGTATTTGCATATATGTATGCCTATTCTTCCTTCCAGGAGACTGCTTGAAGGTTGGAGCTCTTTAGTTTTTATCTCTGTCCAGAAGATGCTTAATAAAAGCTTCCTGAATGAATAAATGAATGAATAGGTTTCAAGAAAATATGAGGGAACTTACCAGGATATTGGGTAGATGATCTACGTGGGTGAACTTACACAATAGTCACATAAGAGAAGCAGATAAGAGTAGGTTATATTTGTTATTGTTGTTTGTTATTTTCAAAGAGAACCAATGAATTAGGAGGGTGATGCCTTGATTTGCAGGGGAATTGGATTTAAGTGGGGCAGAGCTGCGCAAAGTCATCAGCCTCACTCCTCCAGAATCATCAGAGTCTAGTGGCAAAACATAGGTCAGGATGACTGCGCTGGTCCCAGATTGGTTATGATATCCATTGTTGAATCAGTGAAATGACAGAACCACTGGTACATCAGAGCAATTTGTTGTTTTAATGTGGCTAGGACAGTCTTTTAGTACTAACTTACAATTACCTCTGCAGTGTTTACCAGTTATAGAGGATATTACTAATAAAATGGAACCAAAAGTTAAAAAGTTTTCTTTGCCTCCCCCATGAAATTTCCTTTTAAATCATTCTTGAGATTTTTTAATTTTTTCTGGAGTTGTCTCCAGCTTAGATGACCCAATTTCCCAAAGTATTTGGGTAGCTGTTCATATGGGTGAAGCGCCCTAAATCCCCAAACAATATAGCCAGGATGATGGAAAATCCTAGAGGGATGTGTTTGTATTATTTTTCATTTCTTTTATCTTGTATTCTTGTTCTTGCTGAAGAGATTTAAAATTGATCTTCTTCATTTCCATACATGTTCTCCTCCAGAGATAAAGTTTGCTACACATATCTTTGTTTAAGCCTATCTATCCCTTCAAACTGAAAGTTTAAGAGAAAGAATGAATCTAGTTTAGAATATTTTAGAGAATCATAGAATTGAATAATTGGAAGAGACCACAGTGGCCATCTAGCCCAAATATCAGTAAAAACCATAACCCTGTCTCCAAAATCCCTGATAATTGCTAATTCATTCTCTACTTGAAGAAATAGTGGCAAACTCTCTGTTTCCTGTGGCAGTTCATTCTATTTCTGTACAACACTAATAGGAAGGCTTTTTTCCCTTTATCATAAAAAGTATGATTTAGAAATCATCCAGGTCAATACCTTCATTTTGCAGGTGAGGGAAGTGAGGTCAGATGGTTGGAGTAAATTGGCCAAGGTGAAATAGCAGAAATTTGAGCCCATCTCCTCTATTTAATATCCATTCCCCTTTCAACTGAACCACACCCGATAGAGCTGAAATGTAATTTCCACTCATTCATTGTTTCTGGTTCTGTACCTTAGTGCTAAACAAAGCAAGTCTAATCTCTTTTTCAGTAGACATTCCTTTAAATATTTGAAGACAGATATCTCATTCTATAGTGGGCAGATAGGTGATAGATTGCCAGTCCTGGAGTCAGGAAGACCTGAGTTCAAATTGTGCCTCAGACACTTACTAGCTATGTGACTCTGAGCAAGTCACTTAACCCTGTTTGCCTCAGTTTCCTCATCTGTAAAATGAACTGGAGAAGGAAATACCACTTCAGTATCTTTGTCAAAAAAACTCAAATGGGGTCACAGAGAGTAAGACATGACTGACACGACTAAACAAGGAGCAGGAAATCACATTTTGTCCCCATTCCCTAAAACCCAAGAATCCTCTTCTGCAAGCTAAACAATTCTAATTCCTTCAATAGATATGGCATGGTTTTGAGTCCACTTTACCAATTCTTACAACTGTTTTGTTTTATTTTTAAATCTTCGTTTTTCACAGCAGGAAAAATCACACCAAATATATTTACTGAAAATCAAAAAAGTGTAAAACAGTGACTGTATTTGTTTACATGTTTTCTTACCTTCCTATGGATTACCATTTGTTAAGAGAAAGGGAAGCATCAAATCATTTATAAGTTGGTATCAACGTTGTCCTTTGCATTGGCCCCGTTGCCTTTATTGTATGTCTGTAGTTGTTCTGTATGCCTACCACACTTTGGGACTGTTACTCTCCTTCACCTTGTACTTGTCTTTCTGTATTCTTTTAAATTCTTTATAATCATGATTTATTGTAGTATAGTACTTTTCTACTATATTCATATGCTCTAATTCCATCAGCTATTCTTTAATCACTGGGAATAAAATTAGTTTCTACCTTCTTGCTATTACAAGCGTTTTTGAAAGTTTTCCTCTTATCTTACTGATCCTAAAGTGACTGCAATACCTCCCCAACACCTCTAAAAGATGCATCCTACATTCTGGCCTCTTCCTTGGCCTTACCCCACCAGATCTCAAATTCCTATCCTTGGCACCCTGGGCTCTGATTAGTGAATTTTCCCCTTATCTTACTACAGAATTGAGTCTATAGGATATATCTTGCTTCACTAAGATTATAAGAGGATTGGGAATAACAAGGAGTGTTGGCTTACTGTAGCACATTCATGTGCTTGTTTCTATGTCCATGGTATGTCTATGAGGTCTGAATCATGCCTCACAGTACAGTGAGATAAGATAAGTTGTTAATTATGCTAAAATGAATTGTCACTTTATGCTTGTGTTACCATGCTGATTTCTAGTATTTTTCTTTCAATACATTTATCTTTCAATAAATTTAATTATTTTCTTTCAATATTTCTTAAATTTTTAAAAATTATCCTTCAATAAATGTCTCTAGCCTAATAACCATAACTAATTCTGGTGAAAGAACACTGTCTAAAGAATTAGAGGGATAGAGCTCTGGCTTTGGAGTCAGGAGGACCTGAGTTCAAATCCAGCCTCAGACACTTAACACCTACTAGCTGTGTGACCTTGGGCAAGTCACTTAACCCCAATTGCCTCACCTAAAAGCAAAAAAAAAAAAAAAGAATTACAGGACCAGAGTTCAAATCCTTCAGTTGATTCTTACTTTGTGACCTCGCACAAATCACTTAATCTCCATGGCCATCAGTTTACTCATCTGCAAAATGAGGGGCTTTGACTAACTGGCCTCTGAGTTCCCTTTCAACTCTAGAACCATAGGTTGATAATGCTGCAGTGATGGCTAGCATTTTATGCAATTTATAATTTAACACTAATAATGATTTTTTGGTCCATCCAACTAAAAGAAATAGGTACCAGAAATTAAATGTATGATTGAATTCATGAGTTATTGGGCAATAGCAGGGGAGGCCTAGAGGTAAGGGGAAGCAGAAGGACCAGTTGAATTTCTATATTACCCCTGTTATCAGCCTGGAATTCGTGGGAGTGGGGGGTGGGGAGACAAGGTGTATAAGAAAATGAAAGGAAACAAGGCCAGTGGAATGGATTGGCATCTCTTCAAAGATTTGATAGTTTAATTCTCAGAAAGTTATCAACAGAAAAATGTGACTTTATATCAAATAAAGAATCATTTTTTTTGTTTACTCTAAGTGAATTGGGGTCATGAAGGACCAAGTGAAGAAATTAATTTTGAAGGTTTGGAGAGAAGGAAAAAAAAATCCCTCCCCCCTTTCAGGGAAAGAAAGCATTATGGAAAGGGGGGAAAATAGAAGATCTGACTTGCAAAGATGGGGAATAGATCCATGGTTTCCCTGGTTTAGGGAATTACTAAATGAAGAAACATTAGTATTGAGAGGGCTGGTAAAGGCCTACACATGAGAGTCAGCCAGTGAAAACGCCCATAATCAGGAGATGGGAGTATCTTATTCGAGGAGCAGCAAAGAGGTCATTGTCACTGGATTGTATGGTACAGGAAGGGGGATAAAGTGAAGAACATTAGAAAAGTAGAAAGGGGCCAGGTTCTGGTAGTGCAGCAAAAGGCTGGGCATAGCGCCAGATAGACCTGAATTAAAAAATGGACTCAGACACAAACTGTGTCACTTAACCATTATCTACCTTGGTTTCCTCTACTCTGAAATGGGGCTAACAACAGCATCTACCTTATAGGGTTGTTGCTAGAATCATATGATCCATTATTTGTACAGAGGTTAGCACAGTGACTGACGAGTAATAGGAGCTTAATAAATGGTTGTTACCTTTCCCCATTTCGTCTGTGAAGGGCTTTAAAAGCCAAACAGAAGATATTATGTTTACTGCTAGTGATAATAAGGAGCCATTGAAGTTGATTGAGTCAGGGAGTTGAAATGGTCAAAGGAAAATCACTTTGGCAACTGGGTGAATGATGGAGTAGAGGGAGGTGAGACTTGAGGCTAAAGGATCTACCAGAAAGCTATTGGAATAGTCCAAGTGTGGAGAAATGGGAGCCTATACTAGGGAAAGAGATGTTATGAAGTTAGAAAGATAAGCCTTAATAACAATGGATGAGAGTGAGAAGTCAAGGATGACATATAGATGCCATGCCTACATGACTGGGAAGATGATGATCTCCTCAAAAGTAATAGGGAAGTTCAGAAGGAAGGAGAAGTTAGAGAAAAAATAGTGAGCTCTGTTTTGGGTATGTTGAGTTTAATATGGCTATGGGACAACAAATTTGAGGTGTCCAATAAGTGACTGGAGATGTAAGACTAGAGATCAAAAGAGAGGTTAGCATTAGATAAATAGATCTAAGAATACTTTGCATATAGATAGTAATTAAATTCATGAGGGCTGATGAGCAATAACATGGAAGGAGAAGAAAAGAGGTTCCAGGACAGAGCCTTGAGGGTGTGCTCTGTACGAATATCTAGTAAAGGAGACAGAAGGAGTGGTAAAAGAGGTAGAAGCAGAACCAGAGGAGAAGAGTGCTCTGAAAAAGTAAAGAGAAGAGAGAATCAAGAAGATGGTTATCAGCAGTGTTGGATGCTAAAGATAGGACCAAGATGGATGAAGACTGAGAAAATGTCATTAGCATAATTAGTAACATGGAAGAGAGAAGTTTCCATTGAATGTTGAAACTGGAAGCTAGAAAACAGAGGTTAGAAGAGAGTAAAAAGAAAAAAAGTGGAAGCATCAATTATGAAATGATTTCTTAAGGAATTTAGCCATAGAAAGGAAGAGACATGGGATAATAGCTACCTGAGATGGTTAACTCAATTGAATTCAATTTTTACTATAGGGAAAACATGTTTAAGTTTGGTTTGCAGACACCAGTAAAGCAGCCAGTAGACAGGGAAAAAATGAAGATTAGTGAGTGAGGGAGTGGGTATGATAGATGGAGCCATCTGCTGAAGATAGGATGGAATGGAATTATTAGTATATGTCTAGCTCGGTGCCATCTGGCCCCTGTACCTTTATATCTCTTAGAAATTATTGATCACTTTGAGAGCAATTCTTTCTATGTAGGAGGTATTGTGGTATGGTGGAAAGAGCAGTCCAGTCTACCCTGGGAACTTAAAAAAAAGTCAATGAACTTCCCTGGGTCTCAGTTTCTTCCTTTGTAAAGTGAGTGGTGGCTTTTAATATCCTTTCCTGCTCCAAATCTATGATCCATTTATCTTTCTGTCCTTTGTAATCATCATATGATTTAACCCCTCTATCTGGGCATTTTTCTTCTCTGTCTTCAATTCTGAGATGTCTTATCACATCAGCTAATCTCTGGAAAAATACATTTTTCCTGGCCCTTAACACAGACACTCCAACCCTGACTTAGAACCTGTTATTTCTTCATATTATGCCACAGTCCAGAAAGTTATATCCTATTTTCCAACACTATTTTCTAAGCCAGATGATCACTTTATATATCTTACTTTCTCATCTAAAAGCGCCTACATTCAGTCCCCAGAAGTGATTAAAATACCATCTGTACCCTTAAGTCCTTCAGTTTCCTGCCCAGGTCTTTTTAATCCCTAGACATTCTTTCCAGTTCCTTCTGGCAGTTTAATTTGTACCCACATGAATCACAAGATGTGGGTAGTAGTTCTCAGGTTTGATAAGTCCCATGTGTTTTGCTTACACATGTTCCAAGAGTCTTGTTAATTTAGAATCTTTTGACTTTGGCAATCATTCTTCCTGGCAGATTATACCCAACAGCTCACACTCCAATAGTTTCTTTTAAAAAAAAAGAAGTGTATATATTTTGAGCATACCAAATTAAAACATACATTGATCACCTGGGAGAAATCTTAGCTGAGAGCTAGATATACAAATCATTACTAATCAAAAACAAGACTTAGCTAAATCAGATGATTCTTTTGCATGGGGGGATTAATTCTAATAGTTTCTGACTAAAACTCATGTACCAAAGTCACACAGCACCATACCAACCCAGAAGGGATGAATGAAGCTAAGTAGTAGAAGGAGATTCAAGGACACGTTAAAAAAAAAATGGAGACGGAAGAAGCAACTCATGGGAAAATCAGTTACTGGGAGAGGTTTTCCCTCCTCACCTCCATTTCTTAGAATCCCTGGCTTTATTCATAACTCAACTCAAATATTCTCTTCTGCTATAAGTCTTTCCTGACACCTCCCCACTAGCTACTAGTACTTTCTTCCCTAAGGTTAGCTTATAGCTATTACCACACATGTTGCCTCCCCATTACAATGCAAATTCCTTGAGGACAGAGATTGCTTTTGCTTTTTCCCTTTGAGTTTAGTGCAGCACACATTGCAAGTTCTTAATAAATTGTGATTGATTGATTGCATAAGGCAGATCTTTCCTGCTGGTGGTCATGTTGAAAGTCTTCTTGATATGGGAGGGTCAAAAGAACGAGAGAGAGAGAGAGAGAGAGAGAGAGAGAGAGAGAGAGAGAGAGAGAGAGAGAGAGAGAGAGAGAGAGAGAGAGAGAGAGAGAGAGAGAAGGAGGCAGGGGAGAAAGGAGAGGGAGGGAGGAAAAAAAAAGATGGAGAGAGAACATTTCTAAAGTCATTAGCCATCAAAAAAGACAAAGGATCTTAGCCTTTAGGGACAGCAAGCCATTTCTGAAGCATCTACAAAACAGTCTTTTCTAATTCAGTTGTACAGTTTTATAATATGAAAAGGAACTCCTAGTTTCCTTTGGCTAGGATATTTTTAAATTTAATTTATTTTTAATTTACAGAATAAAACAAGCATTTCCATAACATACTATAATAATAACAAAGGATGATTGCACATGAAGCTGCAAATCTATTATGTACAACTTCCTATTCATTTTAAATATATAATAAATTATCACATAATTTCTCTTTTTTCTTTTTTTCCCCCTCACTCCTACCCTAGAGATGGCTAGCATTAGATACAAATAGGTGTATATGTAAATTTATTCTAAACCTATTTCTATTTATCAGTTCTTTCTCTGGATGCAGATATATCTTTCTTCATATGTTCATTATTGTTAATTTGGGTATTTATAATATCAAAATGATTTATTTCAAATATTTTAAAAATATTTTTGTTTCATTTCAGTTTACTTATACCTGTCCAGTAATTTAGACTTGTAGGCATAACTACACTGCTATTAATCCATATTTTTCTTGCAGTTTACTATTTGATAAACTCAAGGCTCTCTATTTGATTTCTCATATGAAATCTATGGGGACAAGCTATTAACCACTCAAGGGTGAAGTTACGTTGTGGATGGAGGAGAGGGATAGTTATGGCTCTGATCTTCTAGACTCTGGACTTTAAGGTAGGGATTAACCTAATCCAGTTTGACTGAGCCTGATTCATTTTGTGAAAATTTGCTGTTGCTGCCGTTGTTTTTAGTAAAGGCAGGGCTCAGAAATTTAACCAATAAGCACCATTTCAAAGGCTCAGACTCATGCATTATGCTTTTCTTAATGCTTAACAACAATAATAGCACAGCAATAGCAAGACATTGTGCTCATCACACTGTGTGAGATACAGAAAGATTAATGCTTCCACATCAAAAGTGAGGAGGATGATTGATATTTTTAGAACACATAATAAATAGGAGGGAAAAAAAACTTACAGAAAGACTTTTTGGAACAACCATAGATCATTTCATTGAGCCAAATACTGATAACAGAAGGTACACATGTAACCAAAAGAGATTTATTTCCACAAGGAAATGAGTATGACATGACTATGAACTGAATGGAATCAAAAGACTCTCTATGGACAACATCTACTTGAAATCAACCCAAAATATGCAACAAAGAGAAGTCTGAGCTAATCAGAGGGCTGAGTTATACAGATTTATTTGTAGAAAGAGAGGGGTTCATGATGGTAATGCAGGATCAGTTGATTATCATTAGAAATTATTAACAACAAAGTTTATCATTATTCTGTTCGGAATTAGTCATCAGTATACAGTCCACACTGTAGACCATTCAAGAAAATGATGGAGACTGAAATACACCATTATAGGATATAAAAGTTAATACATACCAAATACCTCATAATTCGTGATCCAGTGGCTGGAATTTATCAAAAGAATATCATCTTTCATAAACTGACAGGGGAAATTCCCATACTACAACATGGACCTAATGGAGAAATCAATTAAAATATATGTATATGTGTGTATACATACATACTTACACACACAAATACAAAAAAATGTATACACACACACACACCAGAATGGCCCCAGTAATTACAGACCAGACATGACCTATGATCACCTGAATATAACATTTATTCATTAAAAATCAACAATGGGAAAAGAATAAAAATATTTTAATAAATGTCTCCTTTCCCAAATAATCGTATTTTCCAAGCTACATAGAATAAAAAGTTTGTAGGATAAAGAGAAGTGGTCGAGGAGATTGATATCATGTGGAACAGGGATTAGGTGCATTTCATTCCTGGTATCCTGTCTGTTACAGGAGTTGTAACAAATATCCTTACAGTGAGCCAATGCTATAAAACTACTATGAGTCCAAGAAATAGGACAGCAGAGAATTATAGGCTGGTCCGAGTACAAACTATTGTGCTGACCAGCTTGACTTGGAGGCCAGTGGATCTAGTAGTACCGCTTCCGGTTCCAGTGCCACAAGAAAGGTAAGGTTCACCAGAACACATCATAAGTGTTAGTACCCTATTGGCTAGAAGTGCTTCAGCACAGATGGCACTGCCAACTAAAATGGGCAATTGACAGTATGCACGAAATGAAGTGAAGACCTGAATATGTTCATTAGGTACCAGCATCAAAAGAAAATTGGAAACAAATTTTGCTAGTTGTAGATAAGGATTTTACATTTTTCTTTATCAGTGGTATGCTCAGCTCCAACTCTCATAAAATCATACAGTTGATCAGTGTAGGGCAATCCCAAGAAATAATTTAATTCCTAAACCTAAATTAGGAGAGAAAAAAATTAAGGACATAACAAAATCTGAAGAGGGAAAATTTGAAGATTCCAAAGTCATTGAAAATCTTTACTTAATGTAACCACCCCAAATTATACCTAATAATGCATTATAGCAAAAACAGAACTCATATTTCATGTGATTTTATAAATGAAGTGGTCATACTTATAATCCTTAAAAAAACCATTTTTTGAGTTTGACATCATGAATTCAATCAGCAAACCAATTATACTAAAATAAGGAATTAAAAAAAATTTCTGTTATAACCATCATAAATGAAAACATCTTCTCATAGCATTTGGAAAACAAAAACAAAAACATTTCAGGATGGCACAAAGCAATATATGAAACAGATTTTACCAAAATAAGAACCACTGGAGAAAAGGTAGCACTGTCAAAGAATACTCTTAAGGAAAATGGGCAACCACCAACATGGCAGAAGTGACTCGTGAGAATTATTTTAGGTATGAAGAAAGATAGCTAAAGGTTTAATCAATATTTGAGTGATAGTTGCAGTAGAAAACTTGAATGACCAGTTAAAAGCAATTTTTTAAAAGGGCAGAAAGGAATGTAGAAAACAGTAAAAAAAAAAATCAAGGGGACAATAGTAGTCAAAACAGCCTGGAGAACAAAATAAACAATTCAACAATAGTCAAACATGATGTTACAGAGGCTCAAGAAATAACAAAATCAGAAGCAAGAGAGTCTCCCCAAAAAAGGAAGGTATGGGAAATTTCTGGTCATCTATTAGCACAATGTCTTGCACATAGTAGGCACCTAAGACATGTTTATTGATTGAGTAATTGATATATGGTCCCAAGAAGTCTAAATCTAGCAAAAATGCAAGTTGGAATAAGCATGGGACAGAAAGTTTGAGTACCATTAGCATAATGAACAACAGAACAGTTATATGGAGGGAGGTGACGGGAACTCCAGTTTTTTTGTAAAACTTGAAAGTAGGGAGGCCAGAACAGATCCATAGCTGCTGGCTACGAAATTTCGCTATGGCTCACAGCAAAGCACTTTACCAATTTCCTCTCAGATGCAAGCCAGAGCTCACCCTCCTTAACTGAAGGTGTCACATATCTTGGAAGAAGGATGAAAATACTTAGTGATCCCTCCAAACAAAGGCCAATTGCTTGGTTATGCAATTTGTAAAAACATTGACAGCTTGTGTCGCTAAAGTACATACAAACACATACATATATGTGTATATATATATATATATACATATATATATATATATATATACACACATATACATATACATACATACATGTATATAGTAAAAATGTAGTGTGAATGCTCTGGCCTAGTATCTGAGAACCGGGCCTACAACATCTGCCAGTTTAGATTTATAGAATAAATGGAGGGGTAGGAGTATCTTTTGTTTTACGCCATTGACGCAAGTCCCCATTGACTGTGTTCCCTGAATTGTTAAGGGGCTGGGATTATAGTGTCAAAGTTGTTTTACTTAAGCAAGCTGATTGTTTCCTTACAAGTACTGGTTATACAAGCAAACAGGATATTAGCTGAGGAACATAAAAGGATGTTCCAGAAAGTCCCAAGGCTATAAAGAACAGCTTCCTCAAAAAGCTTGTTGAAAGTATCATAACTTTTATATAGTTTATCACACAGCTTTTGACTCAGTTCTACACTCATGACTTATTTTTGTACAGCAAATTTACAAAACAGATCAAAGCATATTGAGAATGCTAGGACTTTTCATGTGCATGTGAAAAACAGTTCTCAATTTAAAATATGCCTCCAATGAAGTAATGATAAAAACAATTGATAAAAAATGTGACATTTTCAGGAAGACAGCTTAAGCTAACTTTGATTCTGCTTAGCCTAAAATGCATTATCATCTCTCCTAAATAGAACTAAATGTGGCTTCCAAATTATATAAGTACAATATCAATTTATAGAGCTCCACCAAAAAATACCTTAGACTAATTCTCAATCTTATACAAGATGAACAAAAATGCCAGTTGGATTTGTTAAGCAGAAAATTCGAATATTTTCTAGAGAATGATAGAAAGTGAAGGGGACAAGTATTTATTAAGCACTTACTATGTGCCATGACTGTCCTAAGCACTTTATAAATAATATTTTATTTGATCCTTATAAGAACCTTTTAGGTAAGTACTATTATTATAGTCATTTTATAACTGAGGAAGTTGAAACACAGAGGATAAGTGATTCGCTCAGGGTCACACAGCTAGTAAGTATCTGAAGCTATATTTGAACTCGGCTCTTTTTTTTTCTTTGATTTAAAAAGAAATATATATTTATTTATGTTTAGTTTTCAACATTCACTTCCATAAGCTTTTGAGCTTTAAATTTTCTCCCCTTCCCTCCCCTCGCCCCTCTGCAAGATGGTATGCAATCTGATATAGGTTTTACATATGCATTTATATTAAACTTATTTTCACATTAGTCATGTTGTGAAGAAGAATTAGTACCAATGGAAGGAGCCATGAGAAAGAAGAAACAAAACAAAACGAGAACAACAAAAAAAGAGAGAAATTCGCCTCTTCTTGACTCCTGGCCCAGCACTTGATCTACTATGGAAAGAAAATGAAAGCTTGAATCTGGAAGTCACATTAAACCAATCAATGGCTGAAGATGGTTTTTGCAAATACCTTGGTTTCTTCCAGGCAAGACAAAGCTAGCATAAAGATATTAAAAGAAGGCAGTAACTGAATATATTATGAGAATTATAGGAATCCTGAAATAAAAGATTAATGAGAAGAACAGATTTAAAGCAATGGATACCTACACAATACCAGTTTTATTGTATACTTCTAAAATTTAAATCAAACGGATAATCTTTGACTTAGAAAACTTTCTCTCATTGTGCAATATTAATGCACAGGATCCTATCACTGTAAGGCAGCCATTAAGAGATATGAGACTAAGATGAATAACAATATGGTAAGTACTAACATTTATATAGCACTTTGAATTTGCAAAAGGCATTATATAGATTATCTCATTGAGTCTCACAACATTCCAGCAGTTAAATAATACAGAAATCATGATTCTTATTTAACATATGAAGAAACTGAAGCTCAGAGGGCTTAATAGTAAGATTTTGATTAACTGGACAGGGGCTGTCTCTTTCAAAGTGGGAAATATATGAGGTCTTTAGATGAATCCTGCCATAAGCTTTAAGAGATGGCTTTTCTGGCTTTAACTATTGTTTTATGCTCTATGGGGATGTACGTTATAGAGCCTGGGCTATAAATTGGTAGATAGAGAGAGGTGCACTTTAGAAGGAGTGATGTAGGAATAATGTTCCATGCCTGACATCCAAGAGTATAAAAGTAGTAGAGGCAGAGGAATAGGCCCAGGGATATGGGCAGTAGTGTGGGTGCTGGGCCCAGAGATATGGGCAGTAGTGTGGGTGCTGGCAGTAAATTTCCACAAAGCAAGGTCAGAAAACATGATAGAGATAAACATCTTGGGGTATCTGTTGCTAAATACTGGTTTTATTCATAGAATTGGTGTAAGTTGGGATCTTTTTAGAGTTTTATCAACCATATTCCCTACTCACTCAGCTAAAGGTAATATACAATTAGCATTGGACTCTTCCCCTGTATTCCCAAACCTTTCTAGAATTCCTTCTTTAACTTTAAATTTTGACTTGGTGGTTTTTTTTTAATATTCTAAAAGCTTTGAGACTTTAGTTTTTTGAGGGTTGACATGTCTTTAGCTCATTCCCATGCTCTTTAGTCTACTAGATATAAGGGAGAGTCCCATGGTGGTCAATTCTAGGATATGTGGATGCTATGTATTTCCTCTGCCAATCATTGATTAGTTGGGGTGGGTGTATGAATCTGAATGGACAAACCAATACATATTCAGATTTGATTTAAGATGTGCAGGAAGTAACTACATGAGATATATAGAATAAAACAAAATTTATTAGATTATAGATTAGAATTGAAAGGTATATCATTGAGTCACTCATATCATTTTACCGACAACCATCATAAAGCTTAAGTGACTTAACCAAGATCAAGCAGATTATATGCGGCAAAATTTGAACCCAGCTCCTTTAATGCCAAATCTAGTGCTCTTTCCACTATACCACACTGTCCCTGTGTTAGTATATACAAAAACAGATATCATTTATCATCATCTTGTACAAGCGGATATAGCTTCCACAGCCTGTAAATTGGCAGTCCAAGTAAGTATATGGCATCTTGGGCCTGAAGTTCCTTCTTAATTGGGATACAGAGTGTCCCTTCAATAATACTGACAGAAGCCTAGTAATATCCCCCGTAGCCAGTTTTGCACAAAGTCACTCAAGAAGTGTCTGGGGGCATAGCAGGAGCTTGTGTCAGAAGGGACTTGGCTTATCTCGGAATGAGGCTGAAAGAGGGATGTTAAGCCCTGGCAAACAGTCACCAAAAGAGAAAAAGCAGAAACTCAAAGTATAGATGTGACTATCACACAGGTGGTTGAAGGGCTAAACCTAATAATGTTACCTAATACTACTGCTGTCTCCTGCAGTGGGCAATGATTCATTGAATGAAATGAAGGCTTATTAAATCACAAGAACTTATGGAAATTTACACATATAGAGAAAGCATCACAGGATCACAGATTTAGAGGGGACTTAGTGGTCACTGAATCCAACCCCCTCGTATTACAGATGAGAAAAGTGAATCCAAAAGAATTTAAGTTACTTGACCTTTTGCACATGTTAATTCCTGAGGCAGGAAAAGCAAGTTTTGCTGATTGTAAGTCAAGCCCTCTTTCTATTTTGTCCCTTAATTATAAGATCATCGATTCAGCATTGGAAGTAAACTTAGTGGTTATTACTCCACTAAGGCACAGAAGGTTTAAATGACTTGTCCAAGGTCACCTCCATTAGATTGTAAGATCCTTGAGGACAGAGGTCGTCTTTTGTCTCTTTTTGTATCCCTGATGCTTAGCATAGTGGCTGGCATATAATAGGCACTTGATAAATGTTTATTGAATTGAATTGACATAGGTAGTGTGTATTAGAAAAGATTTGAACCCAGGTCACTGGGTTCCAGAGTCAATGTTCTTTCTAATGTTCTGTGCTGCACAATTATCAGGCTTTTTGATCGGGCAGGGAGCTATCATCCATTCTGCCCTTTGCCTGGAGTATATGTCAGTGTGCAGGTTTCAGGTGGCTATCTAGACCTGATCTCTTGTGTAAGGGCTCCTTGGGGGTGCAATGACTGTCAGCGTCCTATTTATATATACTGCTTTCACCACTTTGTAGGGTATGCTGTCCATCAGACTCAGCAGCCTTCAATTCCCCTAGGTAGTTATCAGTGTTTTGAAACATGATGCATGGCATAAGTATTAAGAAGAACCTAGAAATCATAGTGTATATAATGGGGTTGACTGTGGATAGCGAATGGCATTATTAGGACAGAGTTCCACTTTGGGCAATAAAATAAGCTGGTAATCTAGGTGATAGGATATGTAGCGTCTGAGATATGATTGGAAAGTATAAATTATATGTTATCTGTCAATTGGATTTGGTGTGATATATCATAGAGATATTAATTTTTAACTGTAGGTTGTCTGTCATATTTCACAAAATCACCAAGTCTAGATGCACAGGGGACCTTGAAGGTCATATATTCCAAGGTACACCTGAACAGGAATTTCCCTTAAAAAAAAATCTTTAATAACTTGTCATTCAGCCTCCACTTGAAGACTTCCAGTGAGAGACACATGACATTCACTTGCTTCTGGCAATGCTCTTGGCAAAGAGCAGAACACCTTTCCTTGTGTCCTTATGTTCTTTACAATGAGTAAATTATGGATAGCCAGTCAGTGGACTCTCATCTCAATTGGTAAGAAAGGAGAGTTGATTATAACCTGGTTGAGGCTTTCACTATGCCTCCCACTTCAGGCCACAGAACCTTGGTCTTGTGGATCATTGTTTTTAAAACTGTTATTGATTAACTGATTGAAATATTCTCAAAAATGACCAAAATTATAAAAAACCCCCCCAATTTCTCTATCAGTTTAACTTCTAACTTAAAGTAAATTGGTTCCTAGTTAGGTGACCATGGACAATTAATCAGTCAAAAACCATTTGTTAAGTGCTTACTGTGTTAATCTGCATGAGATAATCTTCATAACTCTTTCCAAAGGTAGAATCTGAGATAACCTTGGGAAGAATATATATAGAAAAGGCAAAAAAAAAAAAATCACACCTGCCCTCAAGGAGCTTACATTTTAATAGGGGTATGTGAACTAAAAGGTACATCTAAGATACATACAGAGGACATAGATGGAAACCTCAGATGATGTCTGAATTCTGTCTTCCACAATATTCCATCTTCCTGTTGACGATACCTTAGCTTTGAGAAGATAAAAATTAAACTTAATGGAAACAGAACTGTATGTATCTGATTTTGGTTGAACTGATATTTATGAGTTCTCATTTTTTCACAGTGGTCTATGATATGGAGCTGGGAAGGGCATGGTCAAACTCTCTCTTGAAGATTTTTTAAAACCTCAAAAAAAACCTTTAATGAAAGATGACCTTGCGTCTATACAATGCAATTATTATCCACTCAGGTGGGGGCAAAACGGTGAGATCTCTGACAAGATGGGCTCTGCTAAACATGGGATATATAAGTCTCTACTATCAACTATTTAGGAATGTCTAGTTTAGGAGTTCTTAATTGTTTGTTCATTAAACATTGCTCTCTGGAGAAGTCTATGGATTCCTTTACAGAATCATGTTTTTAAATGCATAAAATAAAATACACTGGATTACAAAGGAAACAAAAATATTGAAGTATAATTACTAAACTATTTAAGAAAATAGAAGTTCTTGGACTCCAGGCTAAGAACTCCTAGACTCTAGGTAATTTAGAGGCCAAAGTGAAACACCATTGGAGCTATCTGAACATGGAATGAACTTTGAGTGTCTAAGGGCAGGCTTTCCTGTATTTTATCAAATTCAGGAGAGTGTTTGCCAAATTGAATGCCAGAATGAAGTTGAAATAATACACTATCAAAAATAGGAAGCTATTGTTGGTAATGGGTATTGTACCTCGTCTCCATCATAGTTGGATTCATTCTTACTTCCTGGCAGGCTATTATTTCAAATCAATTGATCTATTTGTCAGTTGATAAGTATTTATTAAGCTCTTGCTATGTGTCAGTCACTTTCCCAAGTGCTGGGAATAAAAAAAAAAAGACAAGCAGAAATTGTCATTTCCCTCAAGAAGCTTGCATTCTAAGGAGAGGAGGCCACATGCAAATAAATTTGTTGCTGTTCAGTCATTTTACAGTTGTGTCTGATTCTTTGAGACCCCACTTGGGATTTTCTTGGCAAAGATGCTGGATGGTTTGCCATTTCTTTCCCCAGCTCATTTTACAGATGAGGAAACTGAAGCAAACAGAGTTAAGTGACTTACCTGGAGTCACACAACTAGCAGATGTTTGAGGCCAGATTTGAACTCAGTAAGATGAGGGTTCCTGACCCCAGGTCAGGCTTTATCCACTGGACCACCTAGAAGCCCATGTAAATAAATAGACACATATAAAATGCATACCAAGTAGATGGAAGGTCACCTTCAAGTAGAAGATTTTAATATCTGAGAGATGGACACACTTGGAAGAGTCTCTTGGCAGAAGTTGGCATCTGATTTGAGACTTTTTGAATGAAGTAAGGAATTTTATTTTTTTATATTAAACATTTATTAATTTATTTATTTTTCGTTTTTAACATTAACTTCCACAATTTGAGTTCCAAATTTTCTCCCCATCTTGTCCCTCCCCCAACTCCAAGACAGCGTGCATTCTGAATACCCCTTCCCCTAATCTGCTCTCCATTCTATCACATACCCCCTTCTCTTATTACCTTCCCCTTCTATTTTCATGTAGGGCAGGATAGATTTCTATACCCCATGGCCTGTATATCTTATTTCACAGTTGCGTGTTAAAACTTTGGGTTCCAAATTTCTCCCTTCCTCCCTCCCCAGCCACCCTCATTGAGGAGGCAAGCAACTCGATACATGTTATACATTTGTAGTCATAGAAAACACTTCTGTAGTAGTCATGTTGTGAAAAACTAACTGTATTTCCATTCATCCTATCCCGCCTTCCATTTATTCTATTCTCTCTTTTAACCCTGTCCCTCCTCAGAAGTGTTTGCTTCTGATTACCCCTACCCCAATCTGCCCTCTCCTCTATCATCTCCCTGCTCTCTTATCTCCTTCCCCCTCCCCGTTTCCCTGTAGGGTAAGATAGATTTCCATACCCAATTGAGTGTGTATGTTATTCCCTCCTTAAGCCAATTCTGATGAGAGAAGAATCATTCATTCTCTCTCATCTTCCCCCACCTCCCCTCCACTGTACAAGCTTTTTCTTGTCTGTTTTAGGTGAGATAAATTACCCCGTTCTACCTCTCTCTTTCTCCGTCTTCTAGTATAATGCTCTCTCAACCCTTAATTTTATTTTTAGATCTCACCCCTTCATTGAAGAAAGAGATTTTAAGAAGTGGAGGTGAGAAAGAGTTGGCATCCCAGGTATGGGCAACGCATCCATTGCAAAGGCGTGGAGAGAGGAGGTGTAGAGTTGTGTGTAAGAAGCAGCAAGCCGACTAGTAAGACTGGATCTTAAAGTTTTTCATGTGCCTCAATTTCCTCATCTGTAAATGAAGATAATAGTAGTACCATACCTCCAAGAGTTGGTATAAGGATCAAATGAGATAACTGTAAAGTGCTTATCACAGGGCCTCATACACCATAAGCACTATATAAATGTTAACTGGGAAGCTAGGTGGCACAGTGGATAGAGCACCAGCCCTGGAGTCAGGAGGACTTGAGTTCAAATCTGGCCTCAGACACTTGACACTTACTGGCTGTGTGACCCTGGGCAAGTCACTTAACCCCATTGTCTAGCAAAAAAGACAAAACCAAACAAAAATATAAATTTCAATGATGATGGTAATGGTTGATGATGATGATGATGATGATGATGATGATGATGATGATGATGTCTCCCCTGTTAGACTGTAAGGTCCTTGAGAACAAGGACTAATTTTTGCCTTTCTTTGTAGTCGCAGCACTTAGCACTGTGCCCAGCATATAGCAGATGCTTAATAAATATTTATTTATTGATTGATTGATATTAAGTTCTACCTATCCAAGGAGTTCACATTCTAATTGGAAGAAACAATGCATATAGAAGATTTCAATTACAAGTAAGATGAAAACACCCAAGGATCCTTAGGATGAAGCAGGGATGTGAAATATTGCTCTTCCTGGGGTTCTTGGGCTTACGAAATGATGTGGCTGAACAGCACGAGACAGTATTTATGTAGGGCAGAGAGAATTTGACCTGTTATTCTTGTTATTCTTTTGTTCCTTATTTTGCTTGTCTAGATAACATAGAACACTCCCACTGAGTTCTAATTTGAACATCAATGACTCTGTCAGCTGGTCCAGAAGGGCCAGTATTAGGAACGGAAGATCCTGGCTACTCATTTAGTTAACATTTGTTTATTCACTCTACAAATATTTATTAAGACTTTGTTATGCTTGAAGAGATACAAATTTTAGACAATGCATGCTTCTTGTCTTCCAGATTATAATTTAATAAGGGTCCTAAACAGTAATGACATCAGCACGTTGTTTTCATATCAGATTTACAATTCTACATTCTTCCTTTTATGTGTTGTAATCCCCCATTAGATGGTGAGCTTCTTAAGGACAGGGACTATATTTTACCTTTTTTTTTTAATCCCCCATGCTTAGCATGTAGTCAGCACTTAATATAGTTTATTTACTGACTGTCTGTTCCTCATATGTGACTCTCCTTCTTCAGACTCAGTGTCTCTATGCTGATTGTCTCTCATGTCTGGGAGGCTCTCTCTCCTCACTTCTGCCTCTTCATTTCCTTCAAATCTCAGTTCAATTCTCACCTTCTGAAGGAAGATTTTCCCATACGCTCTTGAGCCTCTCAAAACTACCTCACTTCTCCTCTGAGATTACCTTTCCTATACTCTGTATATATTTTGTATGCATATAGTTATTTACATTTCTCCTCCATTTAAATTTAAGGACTTTGAGTATAAGGATGGTGATTTTGCCTTTTTTAAAAAAAATATACCCAGTGCTTAGCATAGTGCCTGGAAAATTGTTAGCACTGAAGAAATGCTTGTTAGCTGATTGACTAACCTTCAAGTTCATGTAGTTCAATTTACTTATGGAATAGGGACTAGTGCCCCTGACTCAGGCAAAGACAGACAGAGTGTACTTACTGCTTTTATTTTACATATGTGTATTCAGCTTGTTCAGAATCACAGAGTAGGTTGGTGGGTCAAGTTAAAATTTAGCTTCGTTGACATAGAGCTGGAAGGGATGGTAGTGGTTCAACCAGCTCATATTACAAATGAGGAACTGAGATTTAGAGAGATCAAGTGATTTGTCCAAGGTCACAAAAATAGTAATGAGAGTGATTGGATTTGAATCTAGATCTCTGAATTCCAAACCTAGTGCTCATCTTGAACTATGAAAAGCCAGAGCTTTGGATTTCAGGGTAGTTTCTACACTAAAGTCTCTATAGGAAGATAAAGATGAAATAAGGAAATAGAGGAGAAGAAATATATTTTGTGAATTGTTTTCTTTCTTTCATTTTCTCTCAAAGAGAAAAGAAGAACCTGATTGATAGGGGCAAGAAGTACCTTTTCACATGTGTACAGATGGAAATAAACAAGAATATCATGAAAGTATAATGGAGAGTGGTCCCCTGACCTTTTAGAAGGCACTAGTATTTGAAGAAAGAGATTGAGTTACTACCCACTGGAGATCAATTGAATTCAGTCAGAAGTATTATGGTAAGCAGATACTGAGAGAAGTTGAGGGTGTGGGCATATGGGGGCTTTCATTTTCCAGAGAACCTTCTTTATTTTAGGGATGGGGGAATGAAGTAAGATGTAGCAGAGAGCCCTACTTGACCCCTGATAAACAAAAGGGCAATGGAGTGACTTCTCCCAGTGGAATGAGAACAATTTTTGAGTGCGTGACAATTTGTTCTAATAAAGGCAGCTGAAGTAGGCATTGGGGAGCATGTAGAGTTTGGTCCCAGACATTGAAGAGACAGCAAGGTCATTCACTGCATCCTGGACCATTGCAGTTATCTTGACTTTTGTCTTGTCATTGGGCTTCCAACCTACATATACATATACAAGGGCATCTAGGTGGTGCAGTGAATAGAGTGCTTGACCTGGAGTCAGGAAGACCTGAGTTCAATTTTGACCATAGATACTTACCAGCTGTGTGAGCTGGGGCAAGTCACATAACTTCAGTTTCCTCATCTATAAAATGGGGAGAATAATTGTACTACCTCTTAGTGTTGATGTGAGGATTAAATGAGATGATAATTGTGCACTTAGTACACATATGCCTCGCACATAGCAAGCACTATTCAATACACTATAGCTCTCATATATATATATATATGTGTGTGTGTGTGTGTGTGTGTGTGTGTGTATGTATAAATATACATATATATATATATAGAGATATATTTTACATACAGGCAATCTATATGTGTGCAAGCATGGATGTATATACATACATATGCTATATTAAATAAATTCATGGTAAATTGGAGGGGGTAAGGCAGTGGTATTTGTGATTGAGAGGATTAAGAATAATAGCTGAGATAGTGGTGAGGCCCATGTCTGTTTATTTGGTCTCAATTATCAGGATGACTTTAGGCAAAGTGTCCAAAATCATTGGGGTAAGAACAATGAAAGTGAGCTAGATTAAATTGAATATACCCACTCTCTCCCACCCTTTGCACTCAGTTTTGCCTTCTGGAGTCAAGCAAGAACAATTCTAGCTCATGCCAACATTTCAAATATTTGAAGAGAGCTATTATGGCCTATTTCCTCTCATCATTCTTTCTTATCTTTTTAATTCAAGACAATATCATGATTTACCTCAAGTAATCCTTATATGCCCTGAACTTGATGTCATTCACAAATTTGCATTGTTCCAGATGTCATCAAAATGGAGCAGAATATAATAGTTCTGATGCCTCCATAGTCCTGGCCGCTACGATGTTCTTAAGATGACATTGGTTTCTATGGCTGCCACAACTCATTGTTGACTCACATTATCTTTCAGTCCATTAAATCCTTGTGTATTTTTGAGACCAGGTTCTCTCTAGTCACATCTCCCTCATCTTATACTAGGCAGGTTAGTTTTTGAACCTGGGAATAAGACTTAACCTTTTTCCTTATTTAGTTTTAGATTGTGAGATAAGTGTTCTCATGTCACAGGCCGGTAAATTGAAGCAATATCATTGAAGGAGTTTTGAAAAATTCAAAGTATTCAAGGCAAGTAGTCTGGTAATGTTATTACTGTCAATATTTTTGATATCTGAGTGTTAACAAGAATTCTTTTGATCTGCTGGAGGCTGGGTTGGCAATGTTGCCCATGTATCTGTGTGATGCCATTTGGTAAACACAATCTAGATCCAGAAAGGAAAAGGCAAGGTAACCTTTGACATACGTTAGAGGTAATAAGAAGTCTTGACTACTAAATATTTTATACAAATATATGATTTTTTCATTAAAAAAATGACTTGATGCCATAATCCCAGAGAAGCTAGGTGATGCAGTGGATAGGGTGCCAGCCCTGAATGAGGAGGACCTGAGTTCAAATCTGACCTCAGACCCTTACGAGCTATGTGACCCTGGGCAAGTTACTTAATCCTGTTTGCCTCAGTTCCCCATTTATAAAATGAGCTGGAGAAGGAAATGGCAGACCACTCCAGTATCTTTGCCAAGAAAACCCTAAATGGAATCACGGAGAGTCAGACACTACTGAAATGACTCGACAATAAAATCCATGGTACCAAAGTCTCAATAGTTCCTTTTGAAAATAACGTGTTTCAAAGTACATTGTATTGAAAGTGTTTGATTAGGCAGCAACATCATCTTTACCCTGCTAACGACTAAATGAAAAAGAACTTTAAACCAATTATTCTGAGAGGAAAGTTAAGTGAGCTCAAACTTCTGCAAGCCAGTTTTTACAGTCGTGGATTCATCGGTATCATATTTCATCTTCTTATGCTATTCAAGTATTGCAAGTAATGATTTGCTCTTGGTTGGTGTTTCTTTGATTATTAATCATACTCGCTAGGAGTCTTTCTTTTAGTATTTTATAACCCAGTATGTCAATAGCATTTTAACACCCCCTCCATGACAGGCAATCAGTATGTTTGTGCAAGATTCTAGGAGGTTTTATGATGCTTCTCTGAGGCAAGTTTATGAGGGGAAATGAAGTTCATAGCAAGTCTGGCAAGATGATGGGGAAAATTTAAATTCTGCCAGTTGTTTTGTAGGCATAAACCAGGGATCAATTTTTTATCATTATTATTATTTTTCTATTTCACTGAAGGGCTAACTCATGGGAAGTGAAGCTGTTCCAGCCTCTGCTATGTGGCTTTTTCATACAAGCATTCTGGAAAAATTGGAAATGTTCTAGATGGATGAGGGAGAGTCACACATAATAAGCTTTGTTATGTCCCATGTAGAATAATATTTATTAAGCCAAGAGATGAGCAGAAAGGGGATGAATATTTATACTGTGCCCCCTTTTAAAAAGGGCATTTCAATTCCTTTCTCCATTTGTAATTAGAGCTACCCAGGGCTCGAACATCCATCATCTCTCAGACAGAAAAACATTCTTCACTATTTATCTTCTAGTCAATGCCCTCCAATGTGGAATGTAGCTGAGGGAAGCCATAGATTCTCTGAGATATAAATAGGATAGCTCCTTGATTTTATTGCATTTTGAATCCTTTAAAAATACTTTTCATTGACTTTTCTATCTCCTAGTATGTCATTTTTCAAGTAGTCAGGTGTCATATAGGAACACATTTGCCTATTAAATATTCATTAAGATAATCCACTGGGTTTTGACTTGTTGCCACTCTGGTCCTGATGCTATTAGCATGCTGCTGGACTCCCCTATGGAGAAAGAGATTCCTGATAAGAAATACTTTTTCCTCCTTACAAGAAAATCAATCATCATTTCAGGGCTTTGAGACTCATCTGTATGAGTCAGAAAAGTTCAGTTCTGTTTCTAGCTATGCTATTGATTTGCTGTTTGACCTTGAGAAAATTGCTAAACTTCTCTGGTCCTCAGATACTTCATTTGTGAAATCAGTGGATTTGGATTAGATCTATTCCCAAATTCAGTGTTACAGAACCATAGGGTGAGAGGAACAACTCAGCATTGATTTAAGGGGCCGGTGAATTTTGGGAGCGCAACAAGAGCTGATCTTTACTTAGTCAAGAAAATAAAGGTCATGACTCAGCATATGAAATAAGTAAATATCCCTTCTTTGCATGGGATTAGTAATGGTTTGTTCATATGTGTAAACTATTTTTCACACACATAAATGTATGCATGTATGTATGTATGCATATCTTTCATGTAGTTTCCCATGTATTTATGGTCCAGTGGGAAGAATATTGGATTTGGATCCAGCACATTTGAGTTCAACTGGGTTTTGGGCACTACCTGTTGATGATTTTGAATAGGTCATTTAACCTATTTGGTCTTTGGTTTCCTTATCTGTATGATCAGGGTAGTTGAACTAAATGATCTCTGAAGTTCAAATTTATGACCCTGTCAAAATAAAAAATTCATGCATAACATTAATTTAATTCACAAGTGCTAACCTTTTTCTGCCCTCTGGCTACAAGTTCCTTCCCACTCAAAGTACCATGTGTTTTGATATTCATTTGTATATATACTTGTATGTGTGCATGTTGTCTCCCTTGAGAGATCATAAATTCTTTAAGGGGTTAGATATTTTTAATTTTTTTTTGTTTTGTATCTTTATAATGTTTTGTATATTCATAATAATAATTCAATAAATACTTGGTGGGGTAACTAGGTGATAGGGTGCCAGGCCTGAAGTCAAGAAGACTGATCTTCTGAATTTCAAATCTGGCCTCAGACACAGGCTATGTGACCCTGGGCAAGTCACATAACTCGGTTTGCCTCAGTTTCCTCATTTGTAAAATGTCCTGGAGAAGGAAATGGGAAATCACTCTAGTGTCTTTGCCAAGAAAACCCCAGATAGGGTCATGAAGAGTCAAACATGACTAAAAATGATTGAACAACAACAAAAAATACTTGGTAAAAAATAATAACTTTTAAATATATATTCAATATATTATATATTAATGTATTATATATAATATATTATAATTAATATGTATTTAACATACTATTAGTATAGATAAATATTTACTATATTCTCTCATTCAATAGGCATATAACATAAGGGGATTTTAAAAAAATATTAAAATGTGTCTGTATACTTGAAAAGCCTGGTAACCATGGGACTAACTGATTTCTGGGTTTCCTTTCATGACTGGCATTCTATCAATTCCTCATTTGCATTCACTTAGTCAACTAGTAAAATCTTGCCCGTATCCATGAGTTTTATACTTTCCTTTGCTCTGATATTCCCCTAACTGAACAAACCTCCTATTTATTCCCTCCTCTTCCTATGCCTTACTGTGCTCAAACCTCTTATTTGCCTCCTCAAGACATTCATTCCTCCTTAGTACTTTCTCAGACCATTCCCCTTGATCTGAGTTTACTTTTCTCCTTTTCCATTCTCATCCTAATAGTGTGCCATTTCAACTCTATACCGTCTTCTGTTCTCGAATATTACTACTATTATTTTCATTTTTAAATTACAAGATTTAAATCTGAAGACATTACAGCATCATAGATTTAGATTACAAGGGACTTCAAAGAATATCTAGTCCAAACACCTAATTTTACAGATGAGGAGACTGAGGGTCAGGGATGTTGTATAACTCATTCAAAGAAAAGCAGAAATTACACAGGGAGATGGGTAGTCCTCTCTAGATAGCCCTCATTTTGGATTTATAAATCAATATAATTATTAAAAATTATTTGAGATTGATGATTTAAAAACCTTTTCATGAACCACCTCATCTTTTTCAGGAACTGATTTTGCTTCATTTGGTTTCGATTTCCCAATAGCAGTTATTATAAAGTGCTCTTATGTGAAAGATTTTAGGTTGGGTTGTAGAGACTCTGGTTAAAAGACTATTAACAAAGCCATCTTTTTAACATTAACTGAGTGGTTCAAACTATAGGCAGGAGACTGAACAGACACTGTTCACTGAGACATCAGTGGAATGTTAAAGGGATGATTAATTGACATTCCAGTAGGAATCAACAGGCCTAGTGTCATTCATCAAAATGATTTGATATGAGGGATGTGGGACTTGAAGGTTAGGCAAGGTGAGGTGAGAATTGAAAGGGAGCCATGTTGCTTTTTTCCTTTCTCTTATGAATGCAGAGCATCAGCCCATAATAGTAATAAGAAAAGACATGGATTATGTAGAGAAGCCTTTACTGGGGCAATAGGTTGTGCTCTTTGATGGCAAAGGTATTCTTAGTTATGCTCTTTCAGAATCATTCAGTTTTATCTCATGTTAGAAAAGTAATTTTAAACTTTAAAAGAGACAATCACATCAATAATTAGCATGCACCTTTCTTTAAATAAAATATCTGGGCCAAAAGGACAAAAATATATTAATAAAACATCTGTTCAACTCAGCAAGATGAAATTGAAATATGCAATGAAAAATGCTGAAGATTACTTTTCTCAACTCTCCTCTTTGGAGTCTACCCCAGCAATCATTTCTTCCCTCTCTTAGCCAGGAATTCTTGACCAATTTTGTATGATGGACTTCTTTAGCTATTTGGAGAAGCCTATAGACCTCTTCTGTGAATAATATTTTAAAATGAATGAAATGAAAGTAGGAATACAAAGGAAACTAATTATATTGAAATCAAGATACACACACACACCCCTATTTATCTGTCTATCTATCTATCTATCTATCTATCTATCTATCTATCTATCTATCATCTATCTATCTATCTATTTATTTATTTATTTTCCAATTTGAGTACTTGGAGCCCCTGAGATCTTGCCACAGACACCTTGAGGGTCCATGGACTCCAGTTTTGGAATGCCTGCTCTATATCAAGCTGTCTCTTGCCCCTGAATCTTTTCCCTTGTGCTTACAAACATGCTCAGGTCTTCTAGTGGCTTAGTGGATAGAGCACTGGACCTAGAGTAAGGAAGAACTACTCTCAACTCTAGCATCAGACAATTACTTGGTCTATGAGCTTGGGCAAGTCACAATCTCTATTTGCCTTCTTCTTCAACTTTAAAATGGGAAAATACTAGCACCTACTTCATATCGTTTTTGTGAGGATCAAATAGATAATATTTATAAAGTGTTTAGCACAAAGCTTGGCACCTAGTAGGTGCTATATAAATGTTTATTCATTTCCCTCAAGTCTAAAAGGGAAGCATTCCTTTATTAGAATTCTTCATCTATGTTTCTGTTTTTCTTCTCTCCATCACTGCTATTATTATTGAACAAGTTGTCTATACACAGTGCTTTCATTTGTTTAATCAATTATAAGAATTTATTGAGTACCTACTATGTGTTAAGTACTGGGCTAGCCCTGAAGATACAGAGATAAAAGCCAAAGGATTTCCTGCTTTCAAGGGCCTTTCATTTTATCTGGGATGACAACATGTATGCATGTAGGTGCATATATAGTTTATACAGGGAGGAAATTAGCAATTTTGGGGGATCAGTAGCAGCATCGGGTAGAAAGTCACATTTGAGCTTGGTCTCAAATATAATAAGGGATCCCAAGTAAAGGCGGAGGAGAGCAATGTAGGAATGGGTGATTATTAGTGCAAAGACTCCAAGATGAGATACTAAATAAAGGCTGAGTATGTGAAACATCAAGGAAGCTAGTTTGCAAGTTCCTTTTGAGTAGAAATGGCTCATTCTTTATGATTTTATCACTGTTGCTTAGCATGGTGACATAAGCACATAATAGATGCTTAGTAAATAAATGGTGATTGACTAATCGATTGGGTGTAGAGTATAGGCAAGTGAGTAATGCCTAATGAGGCTATAAATGTAAGTCGTTGGGCTCAAATAGGAAAGGATTTAAAAGACTTTATATTTTAGGCAATAAGGAAGTATTAGAGTTTATTAAATAATAGAGTGATGTGGTTAGAGTTGGTCTTAAGGAAAATAATTTTGTAAGCTCCGTGGAAGATGTATTAAAGTTATGAAATTCTTATAATCATAGGTCTAGAGGTCAAAGGGATATCTGAATACATATAGTTCAATTCTCCTTTTACAGATTAGGAAACTGGGTCCCAGGTATGTTAAATGACTTGCTGCAGGCCATGTAGATATTAATCCTCTGATGTGAAATCCAATTCAATTTTCTCTTACACTAGAAACAGCACTTTTCCCTTTGAACTTAATGTATGGAGACCTAATAGGGCCCATTGCAATTGTCAATGTAAGAGGTGATGAAAACCTGAGCTAGGGTAATAGTTATGTGAGTAGTGAGTAGGTGATGAATGGGAAAGGTTTATGGAGCTATAAATGATGAGATTCAGCCAATAACTGAGTATTTGGGGTATTAGAGAGTGAGAAATCAAGGTCTTACACTTAAGAGACCAGAAAGATGCTAGTACCATTGGCAAAAATAGAGAATTTTGGAAGAGAGGTGGGTTTGGGAAGGAAGATAAGTTCCTTTTGGAACACAATTTTTTTTATATATATTCATAGGATATCAAAATGAAATGTACCATAGGTATTTGGTAATGAAGGACTGGAATTCAGAAGAGATTTGGATTGTGTATGTATACAGATATAGATATAGATAGATCTATATCTATCTATCTATCTATCACCTATCTATCTATCTATCTATCTATCTATCTATCTATCTATCTATCTATCTATCTATCTAACTAACTATATCTAACTCTATCTAACATACAGATTAAACTCATGAGAACTGATGAAGTCATTAGGTGAAAGAATATATAGAGAAAAGAAAATACGGGTTAGTAGTAAGCATTGGCATACACTCCTTTTTTTTTCTTTATCATTATCTCCTTGCAGGTGGGTTCTTGATTCTTCCATTTTAGTGAAACTGTTTTCTGAAAGGTCATATATGACCACCTAATGACCATATCCATTAGTACTTTTTTAGCCCTTAATTTCTTTTACTTTTCTTGACTTTTTTGCCCACATTCTCCTTAAAAATAATATTTGATTTTGATAGAATGCTTTAAGTTTTAAAAAGCACTTTGTATAAATTATCTCATTTGATTCATACAAGAAACTTAAGAATTAAGAGCTACTGAACCTATTTTACTAATGAAGAAACTGAGTCTCAGACAAGACAGGTAAGTTGCAGGGTCCCATAGTTTGTAAATGGGTGAGGTGGTGTTTGCAACCATTTCTTAATGACTTCAAGTCTAGCATGCTTTTCAGTATACTACCTTAACTCCTTCTGTAAGGTTCCTATTTCCTGGGCTTCACCCTCCCTGTTTTTGTCCCCTTACTTCTCTAATCATTCCTTCTCTATGTCTGGTGTACACACACTCACACACATATGTGTGTGAGTGTGTGTATACATACATACATACATACATACATACATACATACATACATACATACATACATACATACATATACATACATATATACACATACATACATATATACATATACATATATAAAAATCCCAAACACACAAAGTGCAGGAAGGAAGTTAAACACTTCATATTACTATAAGACCTTTGCCATATATATATGGTGCCATCTACTTTTCTTTTTTTCTTTTTATTAATTTTGTTTAAAGACCAGTATCACTTAGGCAGAAAGCACAGGAACTTCTCACTGCCCAGGCCCACTTTGATCAGCAGGGAAACTTTGGCCTGGTCTGTTTCCAACCTGGGCCATCTTAGCTCTCCTTAGGCAATCTGATAGCTCCCCAGTCCCTGAACTCATGATATTAATACCTAATATAATGTGGACACACTATAGCTCAGAACTCTGGAACTCAATGGGTCACCCTTCTTCAACCTTCCCAATAGCAAGGATTATTTATAGGCATTGCTCACCATGTTCAACTTGCTCAGCATGTTTTTGATTCAGGCTCTAAACATACACACAAATTTAGTATCTACCTAATCTGCCTGCCCTGGGCATGAAGCACAAAATCTTAGGATGAATATTCCTGTACACTGAAGGGTCAAAAAATATAGTCCAGTAAGTAAGAATCATAGGTAGGAGACCATGTCCAGAATGAATGATGAGTCAATATTAGAAGCAAAAATAGTCTGAAGGGGTAAGTGAAGAGATGTCGTTTGGGGAATACACTGAAGGTATTTTACACTGAGATGATAAAGAAGTTCAAGTTCCATAAAGAATTTCTCAGTTTAGGGGCAGCTAGGTGGCACAGTGGATAGAGCGTTGACCCTGAAGTCAGGAGGACCTGAGTTCAAATCTGACCTCAGATCAAACTTGGCACTTACTAGCTGTGTGACCCTAAGCAAGTTACTTAAAAAAGAATCCCTCAGTTTGTTGAACTTAGTTTCATTCAGGCCCATGGATTGTGTGAGGAATGAAATATTTTCAACCAGACTTATATATCCCTAGAAATACTAAGAATTTCTACTAAAGAAACCTTTTTCATGGTTTTTAACTGCTATGCTGGCTGAACACTGAAAAGATTATTTTGAATAGAATGTTTCCTTCAGTGGACCCAGACACACTATAAAGCATTTATTATATGTTAGTGCAAAATTATTAAGATTCTTACCTATATGACCTAATATCATTCAATCTCTGGGCATGTGCTAATTTACAACATTTTTCTTAGCATGGATTATCCAACAAGTGTGCTATTTTTTGTTATTTAATAATAGCAACTTGCATTTATACAACCATGTCTTTGGAGAGAGGATTTCAGTGTTTAGAATAAATAATAACTATAATTTCATGCATGGAGACACTTTTCTCAAAAGATTAAATAATTCATTCCAAGTTTCACAGTTAGTCATAGGCTGAGATAGAAATAGAATTGAAGGCCTGGCTCTTTCTTCCTGCCTATTTCTTCCTGATCCTGCTTCTCATGAGAGACTCATTCCCCCTTTAACCCCCACTCAGTAAATTGGTAAAGATGAAAAAAAAGTTTCAAAGAGTTTATGTTGGAGGAGCTGCAGAAAAATAGGGATATCAATGTAGAATTCATGGAGCTATTCTAGAAGGAATGTTGGAACTATGTTAAGAAAATGACTAAAATATCTATAACTTTCAACCCATTGTTCAATCCCAACCTAAAACTTGAATCTTCTCTGCCATGTGATGGATATCATTATCAAATCCTTGATTGGATACCTCTTAATGATACATCCAAAGGCAGTCCATTTCATTTTATGGCAGTTTTGATTATTAACAATTTATTTATGACTTCCACTCCTCCATTTGATTTCTGCCCTACAGAACTACTCTAAACAGGTTTGCTTACGCTTCTCTATGACTGTTCTTCAAATATTTGAACACAACTGTCATGTTTCCTCTTTTTCTTTTCTTGTCTTGACCAAATACCCCAAATGCTCTCAATTGCTTCTTGTACAGGATAATTTCCAGGATTCTGAAGGAGGTTTTAATGTAGATGTCTTGGAGGAGATTGACTAAGAAGTTGGTCATGTCTCCAGGTAACCAACATTCTCCTGGATCAATGGATCTGAAATTTAGGTATGATAGGGAGCATAAGGATCTAGGGTCCATCTAGCAATGATCTAATATCATTCCTCCATTTAAAAATTCTGGATGAGAAAACTGAAGTTCAGAAAGGATGAGTGACTTACCTAAGGTCATACAACCAGTAACCATTAAAACCGAGATTAGAACTGAGCTCCACTGGCTCTATATTAGAAAATTTTTCAATCATATTATAATACAGGAGTTTAATAATTCTATGACTATGTGATTTGAAGAAAGTTTTACTTAGTGTTATATTTATTAAGAATGAGTAATTTATGATTGAGATAATAAAGTATTAATTGTATTTTGTCTAATGGCCAAAGCAGCTTTCTTTTTAAGATGAAAAAAAATAAGTAAAACTTTAAAAGAAAAAAATTATTCAACACTCTACTGGCATTTCATATGTAAGCATCTAAGAAAAATTACATTTTTCTTCCTCTACCTTCACTATAACAGCAATATACCAAAGGCAAGAAAATGAAATCGTGAGCTTTGATGGTAGAAATATGGAGCCTTTATAAATTGAGCAATCACCCAATAAAACAGAGTGAGTATTTGCAAAAACACAATGGGGAAGATAAAGTGCTATCTAATATTTTACAGTAAGACTTCTGGCAGCTTCTATCACAGATTTTTTTCTATTCTTTTCTTTAATTTTCTTTCCTTATTTTTTTTAAGGCACTTCAGTATTTCAGTAAAACATTTGGACAATATGCTGCCAGGAACTGGCTTATAGCATGGACTTTGTTTATATACAAATCTGATTAGTATTTTTTGGATCCCATCCACCCCACTGTATCCCATTGCAAAGCTGTTGACAGGAAGCTCTGCCCTGATAGCAGATGGAGTCCTAAAGAGATACTTTTCTTTTTCAAAAGCTGTAACTTATTTTAGGAACTGTTTTATTTTAAATGTAGTGAGTTATTAAGAGTGGTGAAAATCTCTAATTTATCTCTGGATCAAACTATGTGGATAACTGCTTCCATGATGTGAAATTGATAACATACTTTTGAAGATCTTTTTCTATTCTGTGTCAGTGGTGAAGATTAGGCCTTCAAAATAACTAATATATACATAAAAATCTTATGTAGACTAAAGACCACCATTCCAAGTTGAGACGTGTGTTAGAAATAAGATATGTCTATGTTGACATGTTTATAGAGATAGAGATAAATGATAGAGATAGAGCTATCTATATAATATATTTATACATATAAGTATGAATGTGTGCAAATACATATACACACACAACACATATACACATTCACACACATATATTTGCCCAAGCTTTGAACTCTAAAGAGCTGATCTGACTACCTGAATTAATGTTTTTTAAGTTTATGTGTAGCCCTTAGTCATGGAGAACAAGGAAAAAGAACAATCTAAAGGCCTTTTGCAGAATCTTATAGAACATGGTGTCAGGAAGAGAAGGCAGGTCTTTGAGTCTGAGAAATTGTTATACACATGGATTGAGATTGTTATTGACCTGGCTCTCATCTCTTTGGTAGCACCTGTTTATTTTTGTTGAATGTTTATGTTCATTCAATTTGTATATATTTGGAGTTTTTTTGTGTCATTGGTTCAATCTTTCTTGATCGTGAACCTGCATTTGAGGTCAGCTTGTACCTGGCCTAAGACAGAATGTGTTATAGCTTTTAGCATCAGATGAGAGGCAATATATAAGGTGAATTCAATCTTATATTTTCCTTTATGTCCCAGCTAAAGTTCCACTTCCTACTGGAAGCCTTCCCAGTGCTTCTTAATTCTAATGCTGTCCTCTATTAATTATTTCCTATTTATCCTGCATATAGCTTGCTTTTTATGTATTTGTTTGCATGTTATCTCCCCTGTTAGATTGTAAATTCCTTGAGAGCAGAGATTGTCTTTTAGATCCTTTTGTATCCTCATTTCTTAGCCAGTGTGTGACACTTAATAAATGTTAATTGATCGATTGATATCTAACTGTTCTCTTTCTCACGAAGCTTTTACTGGCTCCCTGCTCTGTCCTGCAAAAACACAACCCTGGTCATAGGACATTTGAATCTCTACCACTATGCTCCAATTCCTCTATCAATCGTTCTTAATGACATCACAATAAATAATTGAAATGTTGTTCATTCTTCGTTTTCAAAGAGGGCTGATGACATCATGGGGATAACGTCTTGACTTTTGTGTGAACTGATTTAAGTGAGTCAGAGTTGTACAAAGTTGTAGGCCTCATTCTATCTTCCATCCTCATTGAAGTCCAGTAGCAAAACAAAAATTAGGATGACTTGTGATGGCCCAGGATGCAATAGATGACCTTGGAATCTTCTCTGTCTAATCAACCTCTAAATGCTCCACAGCACCTTCTTCAGCCGCCTTCATGGCCGTTGGAACAAATTGTTTTCATTCTCTTATTCTGTTGGGGGAAGTCTTCAAAGTAAATAAATAATTGTAAATAAACATTTGAAAAAGAACAGAAATTGTGATAGGACTCATAGCCATAGTCACCTCCCTTCTCTAGGAATGTGGGGAAATGAAAATTAATGACTCCACTCTACTGTAATCACCTGCCCCAAATTGTCTCAGCTGCTGATTTCTCTTAGTTCCATGGGTCTGTCTTCTTTTCTCTTGCTTTCTGATTCAGGGATTTTGTCTGTTTTCATCTTACTCCCACCTGTCCATCCACTTCTGTAGTACCTTGAACACGGGATAAAGTCCTTTCCAAAAGACCACTGGCACACCCTACACCAACTGAGCTCGCATACACAAACTAAGCTCATGTCAGAATGTCTTAGAATAGTCTAGTAATCAGAGGTAGGGAACTTATAGCTTCGAGGCCACGTGTGGCCCTCTAGGTCCTTGGGTGTGTCCTTTTGACTGAGTCCCAGTTTATAGAATAAATCATTTTATTAAAATTCTTTCATAATTTTATTATTATTAAATAATCTTTATATTTATTACTTATTTACATAATCCTTTTATTAAGAGGATTTGTTCTCTGAAATTTGGGTGCAGTCAAAGGACTTCACTTGAGGACCTAGAGGGCCACATGTGGTCTCAAGGCCACAGGCTCCTCACCCCTGGTCTACTTCAAGGATTCTTTGTCCTCCAGGACAAGCCTCCAAAGTTTCCATGATCTCATTAAAAGTGAACTACCATAAACACAATCTCTGATCTTGCTTCTCAGAAAACTGGAGCTCCACATGAGTATAAACAGAGTAAGTAATGTAAAAATGGGAGCAAACATGGGAAGGGGAAAAAAAAAGTACTCTACTCAGGCACCACAAAGCAGTCCAGTGTGAATGAAATATACAAGATATATAATGAAGCAGTGGGAAATGATATGAAAATGGTGAGTTGGTATTATATATTGAGGGCTCTGAAAGGCAAACTATAGAGTTTGAAATTTATTGTCTAAGCAGTGGTAAGGCATTGAATGTTGTTAAGTAGGAAACCTGAGCAGGAATATGATCAATAAGACCTGTGCTTTAGGAAAACTAATCTTTCAGGAATATGTAGGACAGATTGGAAGTTGTTGTAGTAATCCAAGTGAGAAGTAGCAAGGTAAATTTTTCTAGCAGGAGGTAGGAACACGGGACTATACAGAGAGGTCAAGGTTTGAGATAATGATTTTGAAGACATTCACATAAAGCAGGTGGTTGAAATTTGGGAAATAATAATAACAATAATGATGATAATAATAAAATATCTAGTGGAACACTGATTTAGGGATTTCATCTGCTTTCATCTTACTGTCACCTGTCCATCTACTTGTGTAATACCTTGAACACGGGATAAAGTCCTTTCCAAAATATACTGGCACACCCTACACCAACTGAGCTCTCGTGAACAAACTAAGCTTATGTCAGAATGTCTTAGAAAATCTAGTAATCAGACATAGGGAACCCACAGCCTTGAGTCCATGTGCCTGACAACTAGATATGTTACATTTTACCCCACCCCCTGGGTTTTCTGGTACCTTAAAGACGGTATTGGGGGGATGTGTCTATATTCTCTGCTAATGGTCCCAGCCCTCACCGATAGTGCTTCTCGAGTCCAAGGATGGGTCCCCTACACCTCAATTTTATTTAGTCACTAACATTCAGAGTAGATTTTACAAAGGAAATTTTACTTTCAAAATATATTAATAAACATACAGACATACTGACTCAACATGTGGGGCTAAGTTCTGTACCTCCCCCCAGTCTCTGGGAGGTGAAGGGATTAAGTTCAAAGCCTAGCTCAGTTCCCATATAGCACAGTTTCAAGTCCTAAGCCCAAATCTCCCTTTGGATTTGAATCCCAGGCTCCCTTTGACTCCATACTTCCCCAAAAGAGTGGCTAGCTATAACATCTCCTGTGCAATCCTGGCTCCAGTGTTCCCATGGCTTGAATTTCTAGGTCCAGTTAGGATTACCATTGGCACTAGAAACTGAGCATAAAACAGAAACAAACATCCCTAGGCCAAGAGAAACTTCAGAGCCAAAGGATAAGAGGGAGAATAGGAGAAAGAAGTCCTTCCCTCTCTCATTTCATTCATTTCACCATAGTTTAACTGTGGATAAACTTCATCCTTTGGATACAAGAGGAAAAAGATCATAGGAAAGAGAGAGGCTGTCCAAATCTGGCTAGTTTTAAAGAACTGGTCTTCCTGTATACACAGCCACTACCCACACTACAGAGGATGAAGTGACCCTCCAGAGTAGGTGATCTGAGCTTGCTCCGGACAAGAATCTCTATGCTAACATTTGTGTAGCAATTTAAGGTTTGGAAAGGTTTTTGCAAATATCATTTAGGATGATTATTTAGGATATAAGCTCTTCAAGGGAGGAATTATTTCAATTTTGTATGTTTGGGTTCTTGAGGGTAAAGATTATTTCAGTGTTTTCTTTCTATGCCTTGTGGCTGACATAATGCCTGGCATATGATAGGTGCTTAATAAATTCATTTTAAATGATCAAGATAATCATACTCTCTAGATAAATTCATTACCTACACATGAACTTCTGCTTGTTTTGACCCCTTGAAATTGAACCTTCTCTTTTACAGCAGCCCTAGAAATCTTTAAGAATCTGGTGTTTACAGCAAAAAATGAAGAGGTGAATGAGCAACCCTATTTATCAGCCAGAGAATCAAGAATGGAATGAAAGCATGAGACTCCTTCATTCATTTTGGCTTGCTAGTGGGGGATGATGTCCAACAATTATGGGGAACAAAAACAAAACATATGAATATTGTTAATTAAGAAAACATGGGTGAAGTAAAAATAAACTCTCCAAGGAATCAAGAATCCAGAACCTCTGGCTAACTTATAAGCTTTGAAGAAGTTACGATGGTTGGACACTCTGATTTTGGAGATTTTATTTTGGAAATGAAAACCACTTGAAAAATGGAGCTTTTGCTTAGATATCAACTATAATGTTACAAGCACAAACAAGATCATCGATTAGAAAAAAGGATCATTAATTCCAGGGAAGAGACATCTTTTTGCAAAAAGTAATGTCATTTTCCCTTTGATAGTAAAGATTGTGTGGTGGTTAAATGTTTTTGACCGGCTTTAACTATTAGACATCTTAAGGGAGATTCCTAATATTAAGAAAAAAAAAAGGTTGATATCTTGCAAAATTTGCTGCTTTTATTGCCAATGCTACCTGGGGCACTATTTATTCCAGTACCAGGAAAACACACCTCCTTTAATTGAAGAGAACATTTCCACTTCACAATTTTATCATATATATTTCAAAGTCTCAAAAGCTTTGTTCTTAAGTTAAAAGCAGCTTCATTAAAAAAAAAAACAGAATCTAAGACTTCTGAAATATTTTTCCATGATCCATGTCCCTACTTTGCCTACCTACTTGAATCAGCTCCACTTCTTCTACCTGCCCAAAATAGCTTTGCTCTCATTGTATTTCTGTATTAGACTTTGTTGTCAGGTTATTAACGTCTTATCCCCCCAAGGTTTTGTTCCCTTATTCTATGTAATAGACACATATTGTGAGTCTAGTATGTTCAAGGTAATGGACTATGTAATGTGGAGGACTTGTTGTTTGCCCTTCATTCTCAAAGAGGACCAATGACATCATAAATAAAACAGTGACCCTAACCTCAAGAAGCTTATAGTCTAATAGAGGATCAAAAGATAGCGATGGGTAAGGGCATGCACAGGAATTCTATGTATTTGTTGCCTGCAGTCACCTCTCGACTTGAAAGAAGTAGAGTGATTGTCATGGATCAAAGGTTCTTAACCTGAGGTCTCGGCACTTAAAAAAAAATGTTAACTCTATCTCAGTATAATTTGTTTCATTTATAATCCTTTGTATTTTATTTTACTAAATTGAAGACAACATTCTGAGACAGGATCTGTAGGCTTTACCAGAATGCCAAAGGTGTCCCTGACACATGCACACACACACACAAAAAGTTAAGACCTCCTGTTCTAGATGATACTAACATTGGCTCTAATTTTCTATGTTTATAAAAAAAAATTAGGGACAGCTAGGTGGTGCAGTGGATAAAGATCCAGCCTTGAAGTCAGGAGTACCTGAGTTCAAATCTGTCCTCAGACACATGACACTTACTAGCTGGGCAAGGCATTCAACCCCAACTGCCTCATGAAAAAGAAAAAAAAATTGAAATACCTCATGGTCTATTCTTATGGTTTTTTTCCCTTCCTTCCTTTTCCCCTTCCTCCCTTCCTTTTCCCTTCCTTCCTTCCTTCCTTCCTTCCTTCCTTCCTTCCTTCCTTCCTTCCTTCCTTCCTTCCTTCCTTCCTTCCTTCCTTCCTTCCTTCCTTCCTTCCTTCCTTCCTTCTTTCCTTCCTTCCTTCCTTCCTTCCTTCCTTTCTTTCTTTCTTTCTTTCTTTCTTTCTTTCTTTCTTTCTTTCTTTCTTTCTTTCTTTCTTTCTTTCTTTCTTCTTCTTTCTTTCTTCTTCTTTCTTTCTTTCTTTCTTCTCTCCTCTCTCTCTTTCTTTCTTTCTTTCTTTCTCTCTTTCTTTCTCTCTTTCTTTCTCTCTTTCTTTCTCTCTTTCTCTCTCTCTTTCTTTCTCTCTTTCTTTCTTTCTCCCTTCTTTCTGCTTTTACATAGGATCATAGGCTTACAGCTTGAAGAGACCCTGGAGGTCAACTAATCCAATCCCTCATTTTACAGGTGATGAAACTGAAGGCCACTGTGGCTGACTGGTTTGCCCAAGATCATTCAGGTCTTAAGTTCCAGAGCCAAGAATAAAAAGCAAATTCAAGCAATCCATATACAGAACTCTTTACACTGTATAATTGATCCAACTGGGAGGATGCCTCATAGTTGTCATCAATAAACATTTATTAAATGCCTACTGTGTGCCAGGAACTGTGATAAATGCTGAGGATACCAAAAGAGGTAAAAGAGGGGCAGCTAGGTTGCACAGTGGATAAAGCATCGGCCCTGGAGTCAGGAGGACCTGAGTTCAAATCTGACCTCAGACACATAACACTCACTGGCTGTGTGACTCACTTAACCCCAATTGCCTTACCCCACCCTACCCCCCCAAAAAAGAGACAAAAGAGTCCCTACCCTCAAGGAGCTCACCATCTAATGAGGTGGGGGAAGAAAATAGATAAACAAATATGTATGAATAAGCTAATTAAAGGATAAATAAGAAATAATTAAAGAAGGAAGAAACTAGAGTTAAGAGAAGTTATAGGCATTTCACAGGATTATAGACTATTAGAGCCAGGAGGAATTTTAGAGATTATCTAGGCTTAATGTCCACCAGTTTATAGATAAAGAAACTGAGGCCCTGGGAGGCTAATTTGTAACAGATAAGAATCGAGCCAAGTTTTCTAAGTTCTCATTCTTTTGGTTGTAGGAGTTGGAGCTGGTTTAGAGGTAGGAGTATCATCCAGAGGGTGGAGAATTGGGGTTAGTGTTGTGATAGAATTTGGATTGGTAGATTGTAAACCCCTTGGTGCTGTTCAGCTGTTTCAATCATGTCTGACTCTTCATGACCTCATTTGGGGGTTTCTTGGCAAAAATACTGGAGTGGTTTACCATTTCCTTCTCCAGCTTATTTTATAAATGAGGAAATGGAGGCAAATAGGGTTAAATGATTTGCCCAGGGTCACACAGTAAGTATCTGAGGCCAGATTTGAACTTGGGAAGATGAGTCCTCCTGATTAGAAGTGCAGTGCTCTGTCTACTGTGTCACCTAGCTTCCCAGGCCCCTTGAAAGCAGGGGCTATCTAGTATCTATCTAAGGTGATATGAATGCTAGCCCAAGAGGCCAGGGATGAGGCCTGAGTACATCTGTGGGTATGCATAACAAAAGAACTAAAACATGTCAACCATCCTGAGGCATAAACCATCTCACATAAATTGTTAAGATGCCCTTTGAAGAAATAAAAGCCCCAGCATCTGTAAATATCTCCGATAGACAGCAATGGGCAATGCAGAAAAATCTTAGAATCAGATAATATTCACCAGTATATGGGAAACAGGAAACGGATGCTTCAGAGACATAAAAGAAAACCAATTATTGAGGAAATGTGGGACTCAGCAAGGAACACAAGGCAACAATGGAGTATGAGTTGAGTTGTATCGGACTTTTCCTTTTCTCCTTGAAAGTATGAGAATCGGTGGATGATTGTCCTACTTTAATGGAGGGATTACCTTGCCATTTTTCCTGTGTCCTGTATAATGAGTTTTCTGGAGACTTTTCCTTCTCCCATTGGTAGTGTGGGCATCTACAAGTAATTGCACTGCTCTTTTTATGGAGAGATTACTTTACTGTTCTGCCATAATTTAAAAGCTTTGGTATTTTATCTATGGTGCTTAACTCAGTGATGGAAAACACGCAGGATGGGAATTTCAGCCATATTTATATAATTTTGTTTAATCAAACATCCCACCAGCATTTATTAAGATGCCCACTATGTGCCAGGCACTGTGCTCAACATTGGAGTTGCAAAGAAAAGCAAAACAAACAAAAACACATTCCTCATACTCAATGAGATTATGGTCCAATGGAGGAGAAAACAGGCTATCTCTGTGCAAATTAGACACTTACTGGATCACCTGGAGATAATCTCAGAAGGAAGGAACTGAAAGTTAAGGAGGACTAGGAAAGGCTGCAGAAGGTGGAATTTTAGCCGAGAGCTGAAGGGAGACAGGGAAGTCAGCAGGCGTAAGTGATGAGGGAGGAAAAATCTAGGTAGAGGAGTGAAAATGTCCGGAGTAAGGAGACGAACAATATGTACAAAGAATAGCCAGGTGGCCAGTGTCATTGGATTATAGATTACATGGAGGGGGTTGAGCTGTCAGAAGATTGGAAAAGTGGAAAGTGTCCAAGATGTCAAGGATTTTCAAAGCAAAATTGTACAATTTTTATTGATTCCTGGAGATAATCAGAAACAATTGGTGTTCATTGAATTGGGGGAGGTAGTATTAATGGCATTGTCAGACCTGTGCCTTAGGAAGATCAAGTTAATGGTTTAATATAAGATAAGAGGGGAGTGGCAAGAGACTGGATGCAGGGAAACCAATCAGATAAAACTTCTGATTATCATGTGATATGATTTCAAGTAGAAAAAAAAGACTATGTATTTATATAAATCATTTTATAATATTTTCATGAACAATCATTTTGATTGAAAATATGTACTTTATGTAATAGAACACCATGGCTTTTCTCTTCACAATTGAGATTTCAGAAAATAATTCTGAGTGCTTTATAGATACAAAACTGAAAAACAGGTCAATTCACTGAAAACTGTGGTGTGTTCTAAATCTATTAATAAGTTTTCTTAGAACCAATGACCATAGCGCCATATGGAAGTAGCCAAAATTAAGCCACAAATTAAAAAAAAATGAAAGAAGCAAAATTAAGACATAAAAATGGTAACCATCTAAATCTGATGTACCCATTATGGTCCAGATAAAAGTCTCATTTCCTCCAAGAAAACCTTTTTGGCTACCGGAAAATTCTCATTGATCTCCCCCTTTCCTGGCAATACTCAAAGTCTGTATTAGTTAATTTTATATCCATTTAAAGAATGTTGAATTATTCATTAGCTGTTTCCTGTATCATCTTTAAAAGGGGATCGTCTTGAGAGGGGATACTATGTTTTTCACTCTGTATCTCCCATTAGGTCTCTTGGCTTTGCTCTGGGACATCATAAGGTCACAGGCTTAGAGCTGGAAGCGACTTCAGATGCCATCTAATATAACATTTTTATCTTATATATGAGAAACTGAGGCATGGAGAGATGAGGATGAATTGTCTGAGTTCACATGGGCAGTAAGTGGCAGAGCTGGGATTCAAACTCAGTTCCTATTACCTAGGAGCAAGTGATTCAGGGTCTGTGGTCATTCTACTGTAGTCCACCACCTAAAAATTGGCAGAGAGAGGATCAGGCGTTTATTCATGGTCTTGGTTCATTATGCCCTGACCTGTCAGTCATTCTGGGAAACATCTCTAAACAAAGCATAGGCATGCCCATATTTACAATCTTTCCTAAAAGGGATTAGAAGAGTCTTTTTTTGGAAAATATATTTATTGTGAAAAGTAAGTATCAAGTACAAGATGCCTATTTATTTCCTTCGCCACAAATATGAATGTTTAAAATACAAAAGATTCATTGGTATCCATTAATAAATACATATAGTATAAAATAATATCCCATCATAACTATTGTACTCTCCCAGAAGATTGAAAACAACTTTGTAGGACTGTCAAACAGATATTTTCTTTGAATTTCTCAGGTATAATAGGTCAAGAAAGAATTATAACATCTGAGCAACTCATAGCATTTCGATCTTCTGAACAATGAGGAATGGCTTTCTGGTATCTATGTTCAGGCTCACCCTGACAATGGATATCTTCCCCAAACAGCAATGTAGTTGCAAGAAGTACCTCTTTCTGGGCTACTTGCACTATGAACTCCCAACTATTTGAATTCATGACATTACTGTCATGGCTAGAAATGTCCATTTCTTAGGATCTTTATTCAGTGATCTATGAGCAGGCAAAGAAATGCATCACAGAAGGTACAGCCAGGAACTAGAAGTCCATTTTGAGACTCACCTAGGCAGTTAAAGTTCTTTCTGCCATGTGCTTGAGTATAGACTTGTAGCCACCATTGCTTGTGGGGGAAGAAAACATCTCTCTTTTCTTTTTAGCAATGTAGGGAAGAACTCTCTCTGTATCTGTCCTAAGAAGTGGTTGGCCCAAAAGAGAGAGGTAATAGAGCCTTTCTACAGCTCATGTCCCACTGAGGGGTAACTCCCACCCACTATCTGACCTCCGTGATGTTCATTGATCTTTTATATATATATACATATATATATATATATATACATGTATATATATGTATATATATATATGTATATATATATATATATATATATATATATATATATATATATATATATATATAATATATATATATACAACCTCTAGTCACAGGGACACACAGAAACCATCCAGCAGTGGATACATCATCTCAGCAAAGTGAATCACATGTCTGTCAGCAAATAGAGTAGATCCTGGATGAGATTCCCCCACCCATCCCCCACTACACATTTGTAGAGACAGAACAGTAAATTGGAAAGATTGCAGGATTTCAAAATACCTGACAAATGTAACCCCAAATGAAAATGTTATCTCTGTCCTCCTCATGATCTTCCACCTCATTCTTGTCCTTATCAATAATCTCCTTGTCTTGCCCCTCCTCCTTTATTATTATTGCTATTATTAGCATCAATATTATTATTATTTTCCTCCTAATTGACTTGAAGGTAGCATCAATATCACTTTTGTCTTTATAGACCAAGTGCCTAGCTCATCCAAGCAATTATTCCTAATCCTCTCAATCCCAAATATTATTGCCTTAACCTCTTCAATTTACCTTGAATTTATTTAGTTATGTACATACATACATACATACATACATACATACATACATACATGTCTTGTTTAACTGAACTGCCAATCCCCAAAACTTGGTAATGGGGGCACCTGTTTATTTCAAACCAAGAGCTTTTCTATATTTCTTTACAATTCACAAATTGGTTCTCAAGCATGGTTAGTGTGGGGCTTGTGGGATCTGGAATATCTATGTGCAGTGGTAGTGAGGGAATGGAGAGAGAGTCTATAAAAGTATGGCATGATACCTTGGTTCACTGATGGATCTGTGATTTTATTCATCAATCAGAGTGGATACTCTGACAACTCCCAACACATTCAAACCTGCCCGTTTTGTGTGACTTCTGTTCATGTTGACCTGTAAATATTCTATAAATCCTCCACAGAGAGACCTAGCAGCATTCTTGGGTCTTTATTCTTGATCCTATTCAGACATCAATACAACATGAGTGCCCTATCTCCTGCTCTGGTTATGCATCTCTTTGCTGACATCTTGCTTACTTGATTAAAATATCAAGAGAAATTAGCCAAAGTCTGAGAATGGTATACACCGACCATTCACCTCCACATTGATTTGTGGGTGACACCTAACTTGAATTCTTATCATCAAAAGCAGCAAAGACAACAACATGTATATAGTGCTTGCTTGATACTAAGCACTATAGTAAGTGTTTTACCATTATTATTTCATTTGAACCTCTCAACAATCCTGAGAGGCAGATGCCATTATTGTACCCATTTTACCAAAAACTGAAGCAAAAGGAAATTAACTCACTTGTCTAGGGTCACACAGCTAGTAAGTGTCTGAGGCTGTATTTGAACTCCTGACTTCCTGCCTATCACTCTATCTACTTTATTACCAAGTTACCTCTTAATACAACTTCATTAGAATAATGTTACTGTTAATAAGATGGGCTTTGTTTCACTGATAATTATAAACATGGTTCAATTTCTTTCCCAATTCTATAACTTTGTTTTAGAAAAAACACATTATTGATGCATTTTTTCAAATTTTACCATTGGAGTTATTTGTAGATACTCTTCCACACACTCCCCGCCCCTTGTTCTCTTTCATTGTCAGTACTCCTCCCCTTTGTAATCTTTTCCATATAGGAGATAAAATTAGTTAAGTAAAAACCGTGAAAATAAGGACTTGGTCTGAAAGAATATGTAATGTTCCTAATTCATCATTTACTACTTCTCCAAAGAAAGGAGGGAGGGGCATCTCTTCATGTCTTCTCGAGGACCAAGGCAGGTTTTCAAATTGCATAGTGTTTGTATCATTTGAATGCTTTTCAGTTTTCTAAAGAAAATTAAGCTCACTGTTCTCATTCTAGTCTTTAATTCTGGGTCCAACTATCATTCATATGCAGTGTCTTTCATGATAACTTAGTAAGAGTTTAATCAAATATTGTTGAACAATTGATCACTTAGCTATTGTCAGTCCATTCACATAAAATTATCACTCACTAAAAGAGGTGCATGAGTACATTATTATGAAAGACAGAGAGAGACAGAGACAGAGAGACAGAGACAGAGAGAGAGAGTTAATTAAACATTTTGTCTTTGGCATTCAAAAGGATCGCTTAGAGAAGTCTGCATTATTAGCAATTCATGGATTGCATAGTGTTATGCATATCGCTTGAAAGAAAAAAAAATCTTCAACACAATAAAAAAGCATATGTGGTACTTCCAAGCACCACTAAAAAGGAAATATAGTTCTTTAACTAGCTAAAAAAAAACCCAGAATATATATATTTTAAAAGTTGACAGGGGAAAATATCTCTAAGCAATATGGCTTAGACCATCTGTCAAAGAGAGAATTGAAACCACATTTCCATTAGATGTGGTCATTGATCATTTGGTGAAGATTTTTGTAGACAAATTATATACACTATGTCATCTTCTACTATCTTATCTTACATGTACAGGCCACAGACATTCTTCAGGGAAAGACAATTTAGCTCTCAGAATTTGAGCAGAGTTGTTAAAAAAATGTTGAGCTCAAAGGGGATCTCATGCAGCATCGGTTGAAAAAATGGTAGTTGGGGAATACGGATGGGAGCCATATATTTTCTTTGTGTAGCAGTAAATCAAATGTGTGTCTTTCTTTGGCAAGGTCTCTCAGGGAGCTCCCTTTAAAAATAGTAATTCCATTTAGCTGTTTATTTATTTGAATTTTTGGTGGATAAAGAAAGACTGACCCTACAAAGGCAAACACCTCTGGTGTGGAACTTAGGGAGACCTGTAGATCCTCATCTTTTTTTTTCTTTTAATAGAGAGTGATAATGACATGCATTATAATTATTTTGAAAGGCAAATAATGTCACCAGGATCATTATCTTTGAACTTTATCGAAAGATAAGAGGAATTATATATACCATCCTCAGACTTTGGCTAATTTCTCTTGATATTTTAATCAAGTAACAAGAATTAAGAAACAGAATGGGGTGTTTGGAATAGGCATTGGACAGTCTTTTCTATAACTATTTCTGCTGCAAATTAGCTGTGCAACTTTGGACATATCACTTAGTTTCTTTGGGGTTCAGTTTCTTCATCTGTAAAATGAGAGGATTTTATTAGAACATCTCTAATCTTCTAAAATCTCTTTCAGCTCTGAGTCTATGATTAATTAAATCTAAATGCATTGTTGAAATAAATTCATGGATTTATCATTATTATTAACTTTTTATTAATTATGATAGCAATAACACTGTATGATGAGAACTCTTTTCAGCTTCTGAAAGCAATTTCCTTTTCTTTCTTTCTTTCTTTCTTTTTTCTTTCTTTCTTTCTTTCTTTCTTTTCTTTCTTTCTTTCTTTTTTCTTTCTTTCTTTCTTTCTTTCTTTCATTTCTTTCTTTCTGTCCTTCCTTCTTTCCTTCCATCCTTTCTTCCTTCCCTCCTTCCTTCCTTCCCTTCTTCTTTCCCTCCTTTCTTTCTTCCTTCTTTCCCTCCTTCCTTCCTTTTCCCTATCTGGTCCCTTCCCTAATATTTTTGACCACATGTTATGGTTCTATGGAGTATATAAAAGTGTAACCCAAAGTCTCTATCTTCAGTAAGCTTACTATTTAGATATCTGATAAGATATACCCACATGAAAAGCTAAATTCCAGTATGTGAATGCTCAAAGGAACTGAATTTTTTCCAGTGGGTTCATCAATGCAGGAAGAAACCAGAATGTGATTTAGTAAATAAATTCCAGGGAATTATATGAGACAAAGAAGTTAAGTGAATTGTTTAGTCCCACCACTAGTAAACTCTCTTAGTAACTAGTAACCACATTTGAATCTGGGACTTCTGGCTCTGGAGGCCATGTATCTATCTACTATTCCACATTGCTTCTGTAAGAGTTAAATAACAATAGAAGCTTAGAATTTGAAGGCAGTATCTCTCTTTTGAATCTTATATTTTGGTCTCAATGGGAGAATATTGTTTGAAATGCTTGTGAAACATAACGTTAATTCTAATGGGGTTGATGTTAGAAGAGGAATTTCAATTATTCCAAGGAAAACATGTTCTTTCTTGTATTTCCTGTCACTCATATTCCCAGTCATGATGCTTCCTTATTCCCTTCCCTCTCTTTTTGCCATAACACATATCAGAACATGTGTTTTCAAAATGTTCTTCATAATTTTCAAATCTTTAAAAGCTTTGACAATCATGCTGTTTTAAATTAAACATTCTGGTCAACTGGATTTTTCCAGTCAGAAATTGAGAAAGATTTGTTGTTTGTACATATGAACCATTCTGAAAAATACTGAGGTTTCCTTAAACCTTTTTTGATGGTTCTATTGATTTCCCCCCACAAAATGTGCATTGCATTGTGTGCATGTGTGTGCATTGGCAAATGTAACATACATAGTTTTATAGTTTTGTTGAACACTTTTTCAATGCATCTAATAATTTCATGCTTTCCCTAAGTTTTGCGACCAAATTTAGCCATCAGGCAAATGGCAGGAAATTATTCCTTTCAGAGTACATGAGTCTTTCCATTTATTAAATTACATTTCTCAGTGAACTCCTATGGTCATAGGCCTAGAGCTAGGAGGAAATTCAGAGGCCATGCAGTCTAACACCCTATTTCTAGTGATGAGAAAATTTAGGACTAGAGGGAATAAATGATTTGCCCAAAGTTTTGTTGTTGTTGTTCAGTACTGTCCAACTCTTTGTGAACCCAATTGGAGTTTTCCTCACAAAGATGTTGGAATAGTTTCCCATTTCCTTCTCCAGCTCATTTTATAGATGACAAAGCTGAGGCAAATAGGGGTAAGTGACTTGCCCAGGGTCACACAGCTAGTAAGACTCTGAGGCCAGATTTGAACTCAAGAAGATGAATCTTCCTGATTCCAAGCAAAGTGCTCTATCCACTATGTCATCTAGCTGCTACCTAGCTTCCTCTTTGCCCAGTGTCAGAAGAATGATTCGAACCCAGATCCTCTGGCCCTAGGTACCGTGCTTTCCCCCCCTCAATAATTCCCCCTCTGGAAGAAATAATCACCTTTTTCAACCTAATCCATTTGCTCCCACCTCACTTAGCTGAATATTCATTTAATGATCTGCATACATTATTAATTCTGTTTATTTTAGACAGATGTCATCTTATTTCTATTAGCATTTTCCATATACAAAGTATAATCCCAGAATGCCATATGATAGTTGTACATCTTAAACTCATGGAGAAAGTTGACAGAAACACGTCTATTTTAGCCTCTTGTCATGAGATGGCTTCCTTAGCAGTTCGTAATCAGTGATGTTATTCAAAGACTGACACTGCCTAATGATGAGCTTATGTAGTTTAGGTATTTGAAACTTCATCTATTAGAGACTGAACATGGACTGCATTTCTGTTTCTGCCTTAGCATCATGGGCAATGCAAAAAGTTTCAAAATATTTTTCAGAGAGAAGAAAAGTAAGAAAGGAGGGAGGAAGGGAAGATAAGGGAAAGAGAAAGGGAAAGGGAAAAGAAGGGAAGGGAAAGAGGGAAGGGAGAATGAAAGGGGAAAGAGAGGAATGGGGAAGGAGGGAAGGGAGGAAGGAAATGAGGAAGGGAGGGAGAGAGAAGGGGGAAAGGGAGAAGGGAGGTTGGAAAGAAGTAAAGAAACATTTATTAAGCTCCTACTATGTGCTATTATCTCCATTTTACAGATGAGGAAACTGAGATAGAAGTTAAGAGACTTACCTAGGGTAACACAGCTCATAAAAGTTCAAGGCCAAATTTAATATCAAGTCTTCTGACTCCAGGCTCGGCTCTCTATTCATTGTACCATCCTTCCTTCAAAGGACACAAATGTTTCAAAAATTCATTCATTTGCTTAATTTTCCAAACTTCTGTTTTAATGCTTTTGTGAAAAAAAATCAAAAAAGGACAATAACAGAAACTATAATAAAACACATGTATCTTTCATTGCAAAAACAAATGAGTATGTGTATGTGAAGGCGTATGTTTTAATAAATGTATAACATTATCAATCCTCTTAGTTATTAGCCTGTAAATGGAGAATTGGTACTGGGTTCTGTTTGTATTCTGTCTCTGATACATGTTGGTTGCATCGCCTTGGCTGTCACTTAACCTCTCAGTCTTCTGGGCAGATTTTGAAGGCTATGTTTTTCAGAGAAGATCCCAATTTGCATTGGTAGAGGGAGTTTGCTCATCCATGAGTTTTGAAAGGCCACTTCCTAGCCCTTTTGGCACTATTTTGCATATCATTTGTAATTACTTGTGGACTTATTATATAGAACATAAGCTCCTTAAGTGCTGCAACTGTTTTCTTCCTGCCCCCCTTCCCCCGCGAGGGTATCCCTAGAACCTAGCCCAGTACTCTGCACATAGCACTTGCTTAATAAGTATTCATTAAATTGAATCAGATTCTTGCTGTTATTTCTATTATGGATTCATCAAAGCTGTAACACAATTGGCAAATTCTCTCCAAATAGTGTTCCTTTGAATGCACCAAGATGAGGCAGACACGCAGTTTTTCTTTGGGAGAACTGTCAGCCATTCAGTCAAATGAATCATAGCCTGAAAAATTAAATATTGAGGATAAGGTGAGGCAATAACCATGACTAGGAAGAGACTCTTCCTCACATTGTCAGAAACATCCTTCAGAAACCCAGAATCTCTTTTTAATATGGCTTTCAAAATGATTCTCATCCAAAAAAAAAAAAGAAAAGAATTATTTGCAAATCTAAAAAAAATGGAAAGAAAAAATAGGCTTTCCATTTCTTGTCAATAAATAGCTAAATGCTTTTGCCTACCCAACTGAAATTGAGTGAATGTGATTTACTTCTTATATAAAATACTGTCTCGGTGAGCTAAATCACTTAGAGGTATAAGCCAAAGGAGGGGAGCTTAAAGGAGACATAGGTCAAATGGATTTAGTCCCCAGTGTGCATAGCATGGTCCCAGTGGAATCCAGACTTGAGTGTTTTCCTTCACTAAGCCTTCTTTCTTCATCTAGGAAGGAACTATGAAATATGTTTGCTCTGAACTCTTGAACTATCTGAACATATTCTCCCCATAGAAAAATGGCTTTGGAAATACTTATTCCAAAAAGTGACATGACAAGCAAGGTCGATGTGCTTTATATCATTTAATTAGAAGATATTACTCTGGGAATTACATTCAATGGTAGTTGAGACTCCCTGCAAATACAGGTAGGCTATGTGAGGAGCAATTAACATTAACATGGCTATTATACCCATGAAAACAAAAAGCCCATTGTCCTTTACGGAATACATAAAAAATTCAAAACAGCTTTGGTTTAATGTGTCAATCAGTACCCTTAAAAAAAATTCATCAACTATCCATTTAAAATTTTATATAAATGAATTTTGCATTTGACTTGAATTATCATCAGATCTTAATCAGCAGCAAAACACAAAGCTTGTTGAAACTATGGGCAGAACATCTAGGAAATACAGAATACAAGAAAGGAGGAAAGGAGACTCACCCACTTTGATCCTTATCGGTAAGTCATATGCCCAGTTAGGATGAATGGGGGTGTGTGTGTGTGTGTGTGTGTGTGTGTGTGCATGCTCACGTATGATCACCAATAGGGTACCAATTCTTTGTTTAAAAAAAAATAAAGATTTTAAGAAAATGTTAGCCATCCTAGGCCTGCCTTTCTCAATTCAGTATAACTAAATTATTTCAGGCAATTATTTTTTATCAAGTTCTTAAGATTATACAAGTAGGCCTTATGATTTCCTAACCTTAAACTTTGCTTGATAAATAACTCAATCATTAAAATAATCAGTGGTCCATGTGTTCCAGTGTTAAAGCAAAACAGTCAATTGGTGTAACAGAAAATGGAACATTTGATTAAAATTGAGGTGTCCTTAAAATTTTGAATTTATTATTTCCTTACTTGCTAATCTTATTCTTTTTTCTTTTTTCTATGGCATGCTTTTTTGGGGTTAGAACTTTCTATGATAAATGAGAACCTTATGGCATCACGTTGGGATTCTGTTTTGCCACTGTTCCAATTGTATCCCTGCACTTAGCATAGTGCCTGATAAACAGTAGGTACTTGATAATTATTTATTGACTAACTGAAAAGCAACACAACTAAAGGTCTTACATTGTTAGCTCAAACTTAACTGCTCAGGGTGGAGAGTCAACTCCCTTCTTCCCTCTAGTGCCCTCTCCTCCTTTCTTGCCCAGTGGGGAATTCAGAGCCATAACATGATTTGGAAACTTTTTGATATAAACTTTGATAGATTCTAACCCAATGCAAGAGAAAATAAAAGACAAAAATTAGGTCTTATTCTCAAGAAGCTCATATTTTGTTGCAGCCGGTATGTGAAAGAGACATACAGAGCAGATGGGAGGTAATTTTAAAGGAGAGATAGTAGAAGTTGGAGGGATTGGGAATAGTACCTTGGAGAAGGTGACCTTTGAGCTCAGTCTTGAAGGAATCTAGGAAAGCTAAGATGCTAACATGAGGGAGCAGAGTATTCCAGACATAAAGTACATCCACAGCAAAGGCATCAATATAGCACACGTAGCGAGCTGTTTAGGGAACTCCAAATTGTCCATTGGAGTTGAGTTGTAGAATGTGAGGTAAGTGTCAAGTGCAAGAAGATTGGAAATGGCAAGGTTATGAAAAACTTTAAACATCAAATAAAGTATCTTCTATTTGGTCCTCAAAGTAAAGGGGAGCAACTCCAGTGCCTTGAGAAAAGTGGCGACACAGTCAGACCTACATTTTAGAAAAATCACCTTGGCAGCTGAGTGGAGTATGAATTGGAGTGGGTAGAGATGGAGGGAGAGCGAGTAGTTCAAAGGCTCTTGCAATTGTCTAAGCAATAGGCTATGGGGAAAGGGATACACACACACACGCACATGTCTGTGTGTGTGTGTGTGTGTGTGTATATATATATATATGTATATATATATCTATATATACATATATATACATATATATATATGTATATATATATCTATATATATACATATATATACACATACATCTATACACATACATATATACATATATATAAAGAGAGAAAGAAAAAGATACGCACATATTTTATATATACATATACATACACAATATACATGCATATGCACATGTGTATATGTGTGTGTATATAATATGAATGCATGTATTACAATGTTGTGAAAGCAAAACGATAAGTTTGTCAAAGGATTAGATATATGGAGTAAGAGATAGAAAGGAGTGGGATATGCTGCAGATTATGAGCCTGAGTGACTGGGAGGTATATACAGAATATATAAGTAAATGGTGCGGGGAGCAGTGGAGTGAAAACAATGACTTGCTTGAGGTCTCCCCCAAACCCATCCAAATACCTGTACAAAATGGCTCTAAACAAATTCTAAAGCAGCAGAACCCACAAAAAGACAGAATGAAGCAAATTTCCAGCCCAAGATAACCTGGATGGTTTATCAGAAAGGTATATCACAGAAGGCTGGAAGTGGAGCACAGTGTGGAGTGGGTGTGCAGACTGCAGTGAACCTGGAGCAGGCCTCAGAGGACTGAATCTTGGGCAGCTGTGGTGGCTTCCAGACTTCTCAACCCATGAACGCCAAAGACAACTTAGAAGGTCAGTGGGAAAAGTCTGTTTCTGCAGTGCTGAGAGAGGAAACGGGCTCTCAGCTTCAGTTCCCCGAGACATGGCCCTGGGGGGGCAGCTGCCTCCTGAGCTTTTGGCCCACAGACTGAGGTGGAATCAAGTGGCTGATCAGAGGGGGATTGCAGGGATCTCTTTGCCAGTGCTGAGGTGTTTGGATCTGGGTCACAGTTCTGGGCCGTGGTCCTGGGTTGAGGAGGAGCACTGGCCTGGTGGAGCTTGTAGTGGCTGTGCAGAGAAAACCCTCCTCACAGTTCCAGGAGAGAAAGGATGCTTGTGGTCACTAATAGCCAGAGCACAGGAGAAAGGAGTAAACACCTCGCCCTTATCATACCACCTTGGAAGAACTGAAAATTTACAGGTCCCTACAAGTATCTCTAAAAACAGCTGTACAAACCCCTGAAGCTTGGGACAGTACATTCTCCACATTGGAAAGCAGACTCTTACCTTAACAAAGAGTTTAAAACTCAAGTAATTGGCTGGGATCATGAGCAAGCAGGCAAAAAGAGTCAGACTATATTATCTTACTTTGGTGAAAAGAAGATCAAAATATACAACCAGAAGAAGACAACAAAGTCAAACCTCCTACATCCAAAGCCTCCAAGAAAATATGAATCAGTCCCAGGCCTTGGAAGAGCTCAAAAGGGATTTTGAGAAGCAAGTAAGAGAAGTAGAGGAAAAACTGGGAAGAGAAATGAGAGTGATGCAAGAAAATCATGAAAAACAAGTCAACAGCTTGCTAAAGGAGACCCAAAAAAATACTGAAGAAAATAACACCTTAAAAAATAGCCTAACCCAAATGGCAAAAGAGGTCCAAAAAGCCAATGAGGAGAAGAATGCCCTAAAAAAAAAATTGGCCAAATGGAAAAGGAAGTCCAAAAGATTACTGAAGAAAATACTTCCTTAAAAATTAGAATAGAGCAATTGGAAGCTAGTGACTTTATGAGAAATCAAGACACTGTAAAACAAATCCAAAAGAATGAAAAATTAGAAAACAATGTGAAATATCTCATTGGAAAAACAACTGACCTGGAAAATAGATCCAGGAGAGAGATTTAAAAATTATTGGACTATCTGAAAGCCATGATCAAAAAAAGAGCCTAGACATCATCTTTCAAGAAATTATCAAGGAAAACTGCCCTGATATTTAGAACCAGAGGGCAAAATAGAAATTGAAAGAATCCACAGATCTCCTCCTGAAAGAGATCCCCAAAGGAAAACTCCTAGGAATATTGTAGCCAAATTCCAGAGTTCCCAGGTCAAGGAGAAAATATTACAAGCAGCCAGAAAGAAACAATTCAAGTACTGTGGAAACACAATCAGGATAACACAAGATTTAGCAGCTTCTACATTAAAGGACCGCAGGGCATGGAATATAATATTCGGAGGGCAAAGGAGATAGGATTACAACCAAGAATCACCTACCCAGCAAAACTGAGTATAATCCTTCAGGGGAAAAAATGGTCATTCAGTGAAATAGAGGACTTTCAAGCATTCTTGATGAAAAGACCAGAGCTGAATAGAAAATTTGACTTTCAAATACAAGACTCAAGTGGAACATGAAGAGGTAAACAGGAAAGAGAAATCATAAGAGACTTATTAAGGTTGAACTGTTTACATTCCTGCATGGAAAGATATATGAGAATTATAGTATGTATAAATATAGTAGATAGATAGATAGATAGATAGATAGATAGATAGATGATAGATAGATAGATAGATAGATAGAGGGCACAGGGTGAGTTGAAGATTAAGGGGTCATATCTGGAGAATAAAATTAAGGGATGAGAGGATTATACTAGGAGAAGAAGAAAGGGAGAGGTAGAATGGGGTAAATTATCTCACAAAAAAAAACAGAAAAGAAAAGCTCTTACAGTGGAGGGGAAACAGGGGAAGGTGAGAGGGAATGAGTGAATCTTATTCTCATAGGATTTGGATTAAGGATGGAATAACATACACATTCAATTGGGTATGGAAATCTGTCTTACCCTACAGGAAAATAGCAAGGGAAGGGGACAAGAGAGCAGGGGGATCCTAGAGAGGAGGGCATATTGGAAAGGGGGTAATCAGAAGCAAATACTTCTGAGGAGGGACAGGGGCAAAGAAAGAATGTAATAAATGGGAGGGTGGGATAGAATTAAGGGAAATAGAATTAGTTTTTCACAACATGTCTACTATGGAAGCATTTTGCATAATTGCACATGTATAACCTATATTGAGTTACTTGCCTTTTCAATGAGGGTGGGTGAGGAGGGAGGAAGAGAGAAAATTTTGAAAAAAAAATTAAAATATTTCCCCAATTTATATATATATATATATATATATATATATGTATGTATGTATGTATGTAGAAGAAGTAAGTATCTATATGTAAGGCCACTAATCACTTAATGCCCAATTCAACCTGGTGCCCCAGTGGGGCGCTCCATTCCACCTGGCCAAAGTGGACCTGACCTATTTCCATCCTTCTTGGCTGCCTGTGTTTATTGTAAACATATTCCCTCAACAAAACTGGCTTGCTTTACTTTTTTTTTCTGTCTCACTGTGTGGTCTCTGTTTCTTTTAGTGATCCTGGGTATTCTGGACATTACTAAATCTGAAATAAGACAATTACCCATTGATCTCATTAAATCACCAGTTAGCCTCTTTTTTCCCATTCTGTATTTCTTTGTTGATATCCTTATCATCGCCTTTGGTGCATACTTCTTTCTTGGTTACATGCTGTGTACTATTTAACACCACCATAATTTCTCCTTTGCTTTTAGACTGAGCTACAACTGTATGTAATTTACCGGAGACTTTGACATTCCATGTTGAATAAGCATGCAGTACCACCAGAAGGATATTGGTATTTAAGAGCTGGGCCTTTATTTCAGCAAAAAGCTTGGGGCAGTTAAAAACACTACACAACTTGCAAAATACAATGTAGAGTGCTTTATTTTTCCTATTCTAGTCCCAGCTGATTGTTTGTTTTCAATGTCTCTCCATGATAAATATGTTGATAGGCCAGATATGTTGGTTGTTTGTGTTACTGGTGTTGTTGTTCAGTCATTCAGTCATGTTTGAGTCTTTGTGACCTCGTTTGGGGTTTTCATGGCAAAGAAAATGGAGAAGTCATGGTTTGTCATTTCCTTCTCTAGCTTGTTTTACATATGAGGAAACTGAAGCAAAGAGGGGTAAGTTGCTTGCCAAGGGTACACACAGTAAGTTTCTAAGAGTAAATTTGAACTCAGGAAGATGAGGCTTCCAGACTTCAGGCCTGCCACTCTACCCACTGCTCTACCTAATTAATCATAATGTGAATCTAAAGGTGTTCTGAATCCATTTGCTTTTTCCTGGGTAGATAGGCTAAATTCTTGATGTTTTTTGTAATGTTACCCACAATAAGAAGTAGCTGAAAGACATCATCATCTCTTAGGGATTATGTGAGGACTTTGTATTGGAAATTCTCCATGGCAATGGCAAACACCTTTAGTGAGCATTCATCTCAGAACAAAATTATATGTTATTGTATCTATCCTCAAATCAATCTTAGGTCAACAACAGCATAGATTCTATAGTTATCAAATGAGATAATATTTGCAAACTGCTTAGTACAAGGCCTCACACATTTGTTCTTGTTCAGTCATTTCAGTTACGTCCAACTCTTTGTGACCCCATTTGGAATATGGTTGGCAAAGGTAATGGAGTGGTTTGCCATTTCCTTCTCCAGCTCATTTTACAGATGAGGAAATGCGGGCAAACAGGGTGAAGTGACTTGCCCAGGGTCACACAGCTAGTAAGTGTCTGGGGTCAGATTTGAACTTAGGAAAATGAGTCTTCCTGACTTTAGGCCTAGCACTCTATCTACTGTGCCTACATTCAAGTCATGACATCATTATTATTCTAATGAAAGTTTTATTCATCTTTCTTAGGAAACTCCTAAAATTCAACAGTAAACTGAAATAAAAATAACATTATATGATGCTTCTTACCCATGATCAGTAGGACATCTAGTTTAAGATTTTGTTTTTGTTTTTCCTAAGATTTCTTATAATGTATTTGTGCTTTCCCCCCCATATTTTCTTTCTTGTGCACAGAAGCATTAATTTGCAGTCAAGATGGTGCAGGTTAAGTACTATTTAGACCTGCCTCTATTTCTATATTCATCACTCCTAGTTTAACTTCCTTTTCTTACATATAGGCCTTGAGTAGGCCTTGCCCAAGGTTTGAGATTTGCTTCAGAAAGACTTATTGGCTAGGATAGAAGATACCCTCATTACTTAGGCCTCAATGTTACAGCTCTAGATCTGCTTCATGAACCTTCTGTATAAGCTCCTGACCCCTCTAATACCTGGAGTGTTTGCAAAGTTCTTAGGGTCTAGGTCCCCATAAGCTACCTCATTTCCTGATCTCACTGCCTTGTCATGCCCTTCAATATCTATGTCTTTTTGATTTCTTCCTGACCAGAAGGCCCTAAAGTTTTCAACTTAAATTGTTATTGGCATGTTCATTAATGTAATACAAATGATTTTGTGGAAGAGAGACACTGAAACCATTAAAAGGATCCTTGAATGATTTCAAATCTATCATTTAATTAGTAAACAGTGGATATTTAGGAATTTTTTGGAAGAAATATTCACAGGAAGATTAGACAGTACTTCTCTGTAACTCCACTAATTTCCCCTCTTAAGAGAAAGTCTCAATTTAATCCCACTTACCTCCCCACTCTATTCTACCCAAACAAACATGCATAGAGTTTCTTTCTGATAAAATGAAGAATTATATAGAGAAGGATAAAATCAGGTGGAAAGGCTTATTGTATAGATCATAAATTCTGAGGAAAAAAACAAAACACTAATAAGACAAAACAAAAATAGAATTATAAGCCTAAGGGAAACTATTTAAGGTGAAATCAGTGTCAGAAAATATATGACAAAAATGGACTCTCTATTCTCAGCAATACAATGATCCAGGACAATCCCAGAGGACACATTATTTTGTGAAGAATGATGAATGATGATGAAATATGCTATACCCCTCCAGAGAAGAACTAATATTATCTGATTACAGCCTGAAGTATTCTTTCTTCCCTTCTTTCTTTTTCTTCCTTTCTTTCTGTCTTTCTTTCTCTTTCTTCCTTCCTTCCTTTCTCTTTGTTTGAGTTCTCTTATACAAAATGACTGATATGGAAATGTTTTACATGATTGTATATGTATAAATTATGTCAGATCAGTTACTGTCTTAGGGAGGGCCAGGAATGGAGGGAGGAAGGAATAGAATTTGGAACTCAAATATTTAAAAAAAATGTTAAAAATTGTTTTAACATGAAATTGGGAAAATATCAAATATTAGTTTAAAAAATGGAATCTAAATACTTCTTAATATTTCACAATAGGCTTGGTCTTTGATTTATAATTGATTTTAATTCAGTAGATGTAGGAGAAGTAATTAAATAGAGCCCATATAGTATATCACAATCAAATAAATTCATAGTAAAGACTCCTTTAAAAGGGGTTTTGGTGGTGGAATTCAATCAAAAAGTACATATATATGTTGTAATTGTTAGACATAGGAGATGTTTGCAGGGACAAAGAGAAGGTCAGGAATAGAAGGGACTGAGGGAAGAAAAGAAGAGAGAACACTTAATAAATCTCTGTCATGGGAAAGCAGGTGTGTCAGTGCATTTCTATGTATGTTGAAGGTTGGAAAAGAATGTAAACCTAAGGAGGAGATGGGAAGCTTCTATGTTCTTTCTCATTCTCTCATAGCTTAGAGGCTTTCTCTATTTCTGGGGATTCAGAAATTCACTGTCTATTGCCCTCCCCTGGATCAGGGCACTCTCTGCTTCTCCTTATCAGTTTGTACCACACATTTCACTACAACCTCCCAATTCCTTTTTTTCTATAATAGTCTATAAGAAGGCATCTGTAAGATGCCTTCATGGGCATCTTCACTAGTTTAAATTCTGACCATACAGGTAGTTCTGCTATGAATTGAAGTGTCCACTTCCTTACCATCTTTTCTGTTTGATTTTATGCATGAGTATTTGACCTTCTTTAATTGTAATAGAATGCAGCATAACAACATAAAAATGTCACATGACATGACAAGATGACATAATATATGATATATTATAACAATGTAATACAAAACAATATACTATACTATATTGTGTCATATATTGTATGACATACTATGACATAATACAGTTAAGATTTACTATAATGCAGTATGATAAAATATAAACAGTATGACACATAATAAGGGTGATATGTGAACTATTTTTAGGATTTCTAATCGCTAATTTTCCCCTAGTCAGAAGTTTAGACGACCTAGCTTATACAAAATTGTATGTTTTCTATAAATGATGCTATTTTTTAGTGTAATTATAAGTTTTTTACCTCTCTCAAAGAAATTTCTATTTAGGGGTAACACTGATGTATGGGAGGGGCCCACCACATGTCTCTAAGCTAAAATTTCCCGTTATTTAATGAACGAAGCACACTGTTACAGAGTCTCAGATTTGAAAGGTACCCGAGATACTATCTAGTCCATCATTTCTGGATATTAATAATGCTAAGCCTCTTTCTGACAACGGATCCATTAGTCAGGAATTAAAAACTATCAGCGATGAGGAAACCACCTGACTTTGAGAGAGCTCTAAATGTTAGCAAGGTGATTTCCTCCCTCACGTTTCTCTTACGTAGCAATGGTTCCATGGAGAGGTGTGAAGGGTTGTTCAGTCACTTGGACGTAGCTGGGGGTAGATAGAATGCCAGGCCTAAAGTCAGGAAGACCTGAGTTCAAATCTCACTTCACATTCTCATTAGCTGTCTGACCCTGGGCAAGTCACTTAACCTCTCTTTGACTCAGTTTCCTCATCTGTAAAATGGGAATGATAATAATAGTATCTACCTCCCAGAGTTGTTATGAAGATCAAATGAGATAATGATTGTGAAGTATTTAGCATAGTGTTTGATACGTAGTATTTATTATTATTATTATTATCATCATTACTATTCTCATCCCTCTACTGAGTAATTGCCTACATGGATTTCCTAGTATAAATGTTATCACTTGGCTTTGGGCAACTACAAAAAATGAATCTTTAATTTTTTTTTTAATCTTTCCTTAGCTCCACACCCCAAGTCAGAGAGTCCTCTAGCAAAATCCATCAGCTTTAGACTATTTCTTTCTTCTCTGAGGATGTTATTCCCTCAATTGCCTCCTCCCAACTTCATTTCCATTAAGTAAATCCATACTAGTAAATACCTGTGGTTAATAATGTTTATTTTTATTTCTTTTTTTGAAATTTTGGGCAAAACCACAAAATTGGGGAATATTTATTTTCAGAGTCAAAAACTGTTAGCAGCATCTATAAAGGAAAAAGTAAATGTTTAAAAAAAGAGAAAAGTGAATGGACTTTCTTTGAGGGAGGCTCAAGGGGGAAAAACAGATATAGAGAAGGGGGAGGAGAGAGAGAAAGAGAGAGAGAGAGAGAGAGAGAGAGAGAGTGAGAAAGAGAAAGTGAGAGAATTACCAACTTATATTCTGTAGTTGGGAGTGAGTTTAGCAACACACCTTTTGTTGCAACATGCTTCCCAGACAGTACAATCAGCCTCATTCCCAGAGACCTCACTCACTACCTTTGCCCATGTTTTTATTTCAGTTCTCTAAGTCTTTTCATTGTTTTTCCCTCTCCAGATCTGTATATCATCCACAGGCCTCATCAAAGTCTGGGTTCATCATAGAGTCTGACTGTTGACTAGACAGATTTAAACAGAAAGCCCTGGGCAACAGTGGTCTCCACCACCTCTAGCCTCAGACCTTGCTGACATCCTGAAATGGGGTAGTGCTATACCGTGCTCTTTCAAAAGGAGTTCTCAGAACAATAAGCCACCTCTGTTCTGCTTCCCATGGCCTTCATTCTGAGACCTGCCATCTTCTGACCAAGACTTGGAGAACTGGGCAATTCTAGCAAACCAACGGCCTGTAGGCTTAGTCTTTTTTTTTTTTTCACTAGCATTCCTTCTGTTTCTGGGTTTGATCACCATCAGTGAGAGAGTTTTCCCTAACTCACTGTGATTATTTAGTCCATTCCCCACATTTTCTTCTCTGCAGGTTAGACCATAACTAACCATCAATGATAATCAACAAAATGCTTTGCCATTAAAAAAAATAATGTCTTTGTTCTTGACCCATAAAAATGAGTGGGTGGCTAAACCCTGAGGGTTTCCCCTGCTGTAAAGGAGATGCTCATTTCCTTTAAAAAGTGGAAATGACTTTAATAAAAAAATTGTATATCTTTTACAAAGAGGTTTGAATCCACTTAAATCTTAAAAGACTTCACCCTTTTCAAGGTATACATACAATCTAAATAGTATGCACTAAATATTCATGGTCCCTGTCATTTGTCCCTTACACCTAGTTGTTGTTATTGTAGAGTTGTGTGAAAAATGATTTCCCTTGGTAATCTGTGTCTTAGAGACTCAGAGCTCCTCCCTGCCAGCCTTCTAACCAAAGTTCTTCAGAGGGATATCTCTGATAATGAGATTGCATTGAATTTTCATGTCTTGGTCAAACTCCAACCCAGGCCTGAATTGATTTTATCCTGCTCAGGTTTGGGTGGAGACAGACTCCCAATACTGGGGGTGGTATTTCCTTTGATGGCTGGTGATATTGGCCCCTGTAGACTGAGTAATCTAAGGCATGTCTTCAAGACCTCATTTTAATATAATCCACCCACCTCCTAATATGTTGACCAATCACGGTTGATTGGCACCCCTTGGGGCCACCTACTCTTCAAAGAGCATATAAGAATGTACCCCCAAAATCCCAAATTGAGCCAGTTCTGAACTAGCCCCTTTGGAGGGGCCCAGTTTTGTACTGAACTCCCATGCAATCCATATCAAGCCAGCTTGAGAGAAGACTGTGGACATTCATATCTGATTTCCTTTGTTTCTTTCTTAGAGCAGACAGTGTTTCAAATTGGGGTTCATGGGATTTAGGGTTAACATTTATGTCTGTGGTATCTGACTCTTTTTGACTCTATTTGGGGTTTTCTAGATAAAGATCCTGAAATAGTTTGCCATTTTCTTCTCCAACTCATTTCACAGATGAGGAAACAGTGGCAAACCAGACTGAGTGACTTGGCCAGAGTCACACAGCTAGTGTCTGAGGCCGGAATTGAATTCAGGTCTTCCTGACTCCAGGCCTGTCGCTCTATCCACTGCATCACTTAAGTAGAGCCTATTTTTTTCTATTTGAAATATTCATCTAGCACCAGGACAAAGCATCATTTTTTTTTCTTCCATATTACTACTTGAACACATTTCTTCAGTACCCCATAAATTTTCTCTTCTCTCAGCTAAATGTTCCCAATTCATCCAATTGATGGTTATACAGATAACAAAATACGAGCTTTAGAGGACCTTAGTGTAGTGCAAGCCTTTTCATTTCACAGATGAGGAAAGCCAGAAGAAATAGTTGTTCAGGGGTAGTAGGCAGGAGAACTAGGATTTGAATCCACCTCCTCAGATTCCAAATTTCTCATCTCTTTGCCTTGCTCTTCTAGAGATTAGCTTTAGTTTTGTCAATGTCCTTGCTAAAATATGACACCTAGAACTAGACCCAATATTCCTAATTTGAGATTATAAAGGGATAATTACCTGTTTTCTTTTTCTACATTAAGATCCTATCAATGAAGCATAAAATGACATTAGCTTTTTTCCTTAGCTGACACATTATTGTTCATACTTATCGTTTGAAATAATTGACACTGGAAGATTTTTTCTTCTGTTTTTTTTTCTATAAATTTCATCAACAAAAAATAATCAAATAACAGGGAAATGAAATACAAATAAAAAGAAAATGGGCAATATTTTACCAAATAAATCTTACCTTTTAGCCTTTAACAACACAACCAAATGAATAATAATAATGGTAATAACAATAAACAAACAGAAATTGGAGAACTAGACATTTTCTCCAGTCCTTTCAAATTCTCAAAATTTTCCCCAAATAAAGATGATGTGTAAGAGTTAAAGTAATTACAGCTGTTTCCTCTTGTTAGCCTAATGAGGTAACCACTTGATGAGTTAACTGCAGAGTTTGCTCACTCAGTAATCCTTCCTCCAAGAGCTCACCACACAAGGGTTTGTGATGGGGATTTACATAACGATTTCCTTGCTGTTCTTGTAGTCTTCAAACTGTAGCCTTCACTACAAGTTACAAAACAACTTTGCTGAACCTACCTGCCCTTCCTGTGTGGAGGAAGTTGAGGTATAGGAAAGCAGAATGGTGGTCTGCTGAGATATTAAAAACCATGAGAACTCAGGCATTCCAGCATGGATGGAGGACGGCTGCAACAGGTGTAAAGGAAAGGGGACGGTAATGAAGGTAGGCCATTTCTGTCCTCGCAATAAATCACTTGGGGGCAAGGACTTAATTTGGTAAAAAGTGTATTCCTCAAGAGAAGAGGCTGAGGCAGGGGAGAAAGAGACAGAAAAGCACCTAGGAATATAAAGAAAAAAAGATTGAAATTGCCACAGCTCTCAGGAGTGAGGAATTAATGGTGAGTCAAATCTAATGAGATATATTCTAGTAGAGATAAATATAAAATCCCACATGCAGTCTTTTCTGTTTTTATGATTGCAAAAGAATAGGAATTTTAAGGTAAGGTGAGGGACCAATTTATGTAAAAAAGATTTAATGCACCTTTTGACCCAGGAATTTCATTGCTAATTTTCTATTCCAAAGTCACTGAAATTTAATAAAATTACACACACACACACACACACACACACACACACACAACAACAACTCTGGTTGTTAAAGGAAGGAGAAAAAAACTGGAGAAAAAACCTATATATCCAACAATTGGAGAATAGTTCAATAAATTATGGTGTATTAATATCGCTGAATGTGATGGCTTCATTAAAATGATAAATATGTTGTATAGAAGAAACTACTGAAGAACATATACAAGGTGATGTAGATTGAAAAATGGCAGAAGCTAATGAAATACACACTGATGTCACCTTTTTTTTTAAGAAAGGAAATGAAAGAAGAAAGGAAAATAGAGTCAAAGGTGGTAGGAATTTAAGAAGCTCTGGAAAGTAGACACATAAAAAACACATTTTATTTGCTTGTTTGTGTTTTAAGGATTTTATTGCAATCTTTTTTTTTAACCTTAGCAAAATTTCTCCCAGTGTCTCCTTCTCTTCCCCCTCCCAGACAGCTATCACATATGATATATATTTTAAATAAAAAAAGTTTTAAAAATAAGAAAAAAACCTTATAAATATATTGAAAAATTCTGAAATATATTCAAAGTTACATATCCATGGACCTCACCCCACCCTGCCCAGTCAAGGAATGGGTTTGAGATGTCTTCCCAGATGTCTTCTTTGGAGCATGCTGGTTATTTCTAATTTTGTATCATTCACTTTTGATTTTTTTTGGGGGGGTATTTTCTCTCCTTATGGTATTGCAGTCATTGTGCATTTTGCCTTCCTAGCTGTACTAATCACTTTCTATCAGTTCATCCAAGTCTTTCCAGGCTTTTCTGAATTTACTGAATTCATCCCTTCTTATAGCACAGTAATATTCCCATTGTGTTTAGGCACCATATACAATTTATTTAGACATCCCACAATACTTTATCTCCAGTTCTTTCTACTACCAAAATTTCTGCTATAAATGTTTGCATAGTTGGGGACTTTCTTCTTGTCAATGATCTCCTTGAGATATATGCCTAGTAGTGGAATCCATGTTTCAAATGGTCTGAGCATTTTAGTCTCTTTATTTGCATAATTCAAAATTCTTTTTCAAAAGGATTGTACTGTTTCACAGCTCCACCCACAGTATACTAATGTGCCTGTCTTCCCACAGTCCCTCCAACATTAACTATCTCCATGTTTTGACATCTTTGCCAATTTGCAGGGTCTGAGGTAAAACCTCAGTATTGCCTTGATGTACATTTCTCTTGTTATTAGTGATTTTGAACATTTTTTCATATGGTTGTTAATAGTTGTCAATAGGAAATCACAATTTCACGAGACACTCAGCATAGTTTGCTATTCTCTTCAGGTCAATTTATTTGTATTCTTTGACCACACACAATTACGCGCGCGCGCGCACACACACACACACACACACACACACACACACACTCTCACTCACTCACTATCTATTATATTTAATCACAAAATCTAAAGTTAGGTGTCTCAGAGGAGTGTAAACTCTTTGAAGACAAGTATCACATTTTGGTTTGCATCCCCAGCACCTAGCATGGTACCTGGTCCATAATAATATGCTTATAACATGTTTATTGACTGCAATTGGAATCATCTAATCAGACCCTTTAATTTTATAGATGAGGATATGGGGACTGTGAATGGCATCATAAGATTATAGATTTAGAGCTGGAAGAGTCCTTAAATTCATCTAGTACAAATCCCTCATTTTACAGATTAGGCTTAGAGAGGTTAAGTAATTTACTGAGGTCACACAGCTGGAAAAGTGTCAGAGGCTAATTTCGAACACAAATGTTCTTGATTTGATTAGCTCTCTATCTATTCTAGACCGTGATGGCTTTTCTGATATTTCAAAATGCCCACATGATTATTCATAGTGCTAAATTTTTTATATCACTTCCTATCTTATCCTGACTATGAGTGATGAACTTTTTTATAATGTATTTATTTTTTCCCTATATACTACAGAATATTAAAAGAAAAACCTAAGGCAAAGCCCCACAATCCATTAGTAAATCTGGCATTCAGTTTTTATATTTTAAACATAGTTAAATTGCTTTAATGTGTTTGATTAAAATGGTAAATATGGTCACTCCCAGAATAATGCTTAAGGGAAAATAGAAGAAGGGGAGGAGAGACTTGGCAATCGGACCAAATGTTATAGATCTTGCCAAAATAATATAGATTTCTAATCAGATATTGGGCTATAAATACTACTTCAGACATTATACTTGGTATTGCATCACCAGAAAGATCTGTATCCATTTACTATAAATTTGCCGCAGTTACATTAGCTATTTTGTGCATTCTCAGAAATGCCCAGTTCTTTTACCTAAATCTTTGGAGGCACAATTGATATTTACTGTTTCCGAGACTCCAAGGAGAGGAATGGTGGGTGGGTGGGGAAGAGGGGGAGGAAAGAAAGAGGTGAGATACTTATGAGAACAAGATGCATGGCCCTGTTTGTAACTAGAACAGTTTGAATACAATGCGTCTCTGCAGATAGCTTATAAATCAGCGTATTCTGACAAAATAATAAAGGAAAGGTCTTTTAATGGAACCAATTTCATAGTCTTTCTGAGTCATAAAAAGTCTATTTGTAAAACTGCAATAATAATTAGACATCTGCCAAGATTTCAGGGTCTGTAGTTGTTGGAGACTTTTAAATGCTTCTGAAACGTGCCTTTTTAGAAATTTTCACAGCTAATTAAAAAAAAAATTAGACAGTACTGTCACTATACGCTGATGTCAACATTGCTAATTGGGGGGTGGTCTTTTAAAAAAGGCTTAATTTTGTGTGATTTTCTAATAATCCCAAAATTCTTGCTTGGTCAGATGGTTAAGAGAAGGATTAGCCCTCAGGGAAACGTCCAACAGCCACGTCCTTTTAGAAAGGTTAAACCATAGGGAAGATGTTTCTAATACCAATTACCCCCACTCTGAAATTTTGCCTGGTATAAATCCCAAATATGTTTGAGCCCCTTTGAAGTAGCTCTCCACAAATAGGCAATTTGAAATAGACTTTTTTTTTTCTCCTGAAATTCAACAAAAGGAAAAGTAATTTATATCACAAAAGTAACATCTGGCTGAGTGCCAAATTCAGTCTGCTAGTCATCAACATTTCGGAGGACTGTAGATTCAGAGCTATAAGGGACCTCAGAGACCATTTAGTTCAGCCCTGTCATTTTACAGATGAGGGAACTGGCATCTAGGAAGTTTTAGTGACCTGCCCAAGGTTACATAGGTAGCAGGAGTCCAAGGAAGGATTTTATCTCAGGTCTTCTGACTCCTGATCCAATATTCTATCTACATCTCTCATCTTTCTCTTCTTTGGCTACTATAGCTTTCTTCCAAACATCTATTTTCTCGGGATAGCATCGTCTTTCCATTCACCCAGGCTTGCAAACTTATAGTCACCATTTACTGTCCCTTATGTCTTATTGTTCTCCTCTCCATGGAATTTCTCTATTTTTTTCACCTCAATGGGCACCAGAGTAATTCAGACCCACATCATGCATTCTACATCCCAGTCAAACTATTCTGTCCACTGGTCCCTAAACTTAGTATTCCATTGCTCACATTTGAATCTTTGCTTAGGGTTCTTTTATGTCTGAGATTCATTCCCTCCTCACATCGATCTGTTATTATCTCGTACCATCAACTTTGGGAACTTTGCTTATTGTTGCTAATTATTAATTCCATCACTTCCTAACAATTCTATGAATGTGCGCATGTATTTGTATATGTGTAATATTTATATACACATATGGATGTATGTTTCCTGAAATTATCCCTAGGCTATTCTCTCAGATCCAATCAGTAGAATTATCTCAGAAACAGTAATTCCATAAATTTACAGAATTATCAAACTTAAGACTTGGAAACAACCTCAGAGGTCATCTTGACCAACCTGTGCCTGAATTATTAAAACTATAAGCATAATAAAGTTTAGAGGAAAGGTCTTCGGATGAGAAACCTGACACTTCACACAACTATGAAGGACAGACTTTCTTTGCTTTGTTTCTAGCAGTAACATGTTCCTCTATTCTTTATGTAGCTTTCTTCCTTTGTAGGAAAGTGACATCTCCTCAGGTATGAAAAAAGTTATACAGGATATAATAAAAATATGTATTATTGGAACAAATACCCACATGGATAATAATATGGGTCCATTTGAGTATTAATTACTATCATAGCAACAGATCAATAACCATTATTACCATTTAATAATTTAGTTTACTAACCAAACCACTAATAACTACTTAATTAATAATGATAATAGTAGTTATCAGAATACTTTATTATTCTAATTGCCATTAGAATAATGATTGTATTCTATCTTATCCTAGTATTAAATTATAATAGTTTTTTGAATAAGAATCTATTCTAGTAACTACTATAATAATACTAATAGCTATAGTAATTATTATAGCTAATATATATTATATTATGTTATGTTATGTTATATTATATTATAGTATATTACATTACATTACATTACATTAGTACTATTATTGGGTAAGTGGCCCAGCCCATAGAGTGCCAGGCCTGGAGTCAGGAAGACATGAATTCAAATCTGGTCTCAGATACTTACTAGGTTTGTGACCCTGAGCAAGTTACTTAACCCTGTTTGTCCCAGTTTCCTCATCTATAAAATGAGCTGGAAAAGGAAATGGCAAAACACTCCAGTATCTTTGCCATGCAAACCCCAAATGGGATCACAAAGAGTTGGATGTGACTAAAATGACTTAAAAATAATAGTATCATTATATTAATTATATATATATACACACACACACACACATATGTATATATACATATATATAGTGATTTAGGGTTTAGAAAGCACTTTATACATATATACACATACAAGCATACACATACATATGTATACATACATACATGTGTATATGTACATATACATACGTGTGTGTGTGTGTGTGTGTGTAATTTGATCCTCACGACAATCACGTGAAGTAGGTACTGGCACTATTCCTATTCTACAAGTGAAACTGAGAGAAGTTAAATGATTTGTCCAGAGTCACACAATGAATATCTTTGACTGCATTAAAGCTCGGGTCTTCCTGACTTCTAGCTCTAAACTCTATTTATTGCACCAGCTAAGATATTAAGCATAGAATGCCACTAACATTGCAGCCTAATCTTTCATTGCAGGGTGGAGGTGAATCTTACTTCTCAGAGGCTATGCCAGCAGGTAGTAAGCTTGTGGTGGATTCTACCAAGATGAAAAGGCTTTGCATGTGGGTTCAATGATGACGAAACAAAGGACTAGCCTAGGTAAATTCAGAGAATCTTATTGCCAGGTTTCTACTTTTGAAGTCCAGTCTCAGAGTCATTGAAGGGTTAAGATCTGACCTTGTGGTGGGACTGCCCCTAATAGTAAGGATACCCCTAAAGGGAGTACCCTGCCCAGTCCCTTGGGTACTGAAGCAACAGTGTATAACTTATAGCAAAGACACATACATTGGTGAGCAGATTACTAGTTTACATACTGAAGCCTGAGTTTGTGAAATGCAAAGATATTTGAATACATGTTGAGCAACTGCCAAATACACATTTTTCATGTTCCAATTAGTGTGATTAGACACCTAAATAAGCAGATTAAAGTCTCTTTACTGGTGTGGCCTAGACCATATCACTGAGTTAAGGGATGACAGGCTGATTACTGAGAAATGAATACCATAAAATGGAAATGCCTTCAGTTATTAATCTTTCTTTTTGAAAAATAAATGACTTGAACAGTTTTACTTTTTATTTCAAATGAATAGCTTATATTCACTTTTTTCATCATGGCAACACTTTCTCCCCCTGACTTTTACTGAGATCAGTGCATCTATCTGCCCTCTCTCTCCTTTCCCACTCCAAAACGAAAAGTTTCTTTCTATGATTCAGAGAAAATGCCTGTTCTAACAAGAATCATTCCACAAGGTAAGATGGGGCTTTTTGGTTAATGACAGTTTTATATTCTCCATTTGAGGCTTTTATCCTTGTCCTGAGTGGATTTGATGATAGAGGTTTTTTTGTCATCCTTTTTTTCTATCTTTACAAAGGGAAAAAATATACAGAGGAATCATAGATTGTCAGATTGGAGAGGGACCTTAGAAATGATCTCTTTAAATCTCCTTAATTTACAGGTGAGAAAAATGAGGCCAAGAGTGGTGAAATGATTTACTGAATGTGGTTGGAAAAAGTTGAAAAAAATAATAGTTAGTATTTATATAATTCTTTGAGATTTTCCAGGCACTTAACATATATTATTTTATTTGATCCTCACAGCAGCTGTGTGAGATAGGAACTGATATTATACCCTTTTCCTAGAAGAAGAACCTGAGGGTCAGAGAGGTTAAGTTACTTGCCCAGGACCACACACTAAGGAATTGTCAGAGGCAGAATTTGAAACACTTCCAAATCTAAGCCAGGACTCTTTCTATTAACTATAATGGATATCACTATTAAAACTTCAGTTTACATATGTTTGTAGATTCCTAAAAATTCTAGGAAATTTGAATGTTGCTAGGAAAATTAGGAAATAAATTTCAATAAATGAAAAAGGATTAAAAAAAACTATGTTAAATTCTAGTGCTATGAATATAAAAGCAAAATTGTCCCTACTCTTGAAGACCTTACATTCAAACAGAGGAGATGACCCACATAGAGGAAGTGGTGGCTAGGGAAGGCCAGGAGTGGTTAAATTTACAGAGATGATGAATGGGTCCACAGGACTGTCACACCCCTTCCAGGAGCAAAGACAGAGTTGATTTGAACTGGATTCCAGAACTGGAGACTGAAGGAGGTAGAAAGGATGATTCAGGATTAAGGAAGTTTGTGAGAAGGTAGTTGTGGGAAAAATGAGTGAAGTGAAACATAACTGAGACCCACTGAAGTAGGTGGCCGGCACCAATCACCATAGGGATTTCCAGATGGAATTTCCAGAGATGAAAGGATTAACATCTCCCAGGCATGATCTGGACTCTGGACAGCAATGGTAAGTAGATGACCAGGGAGTGTAGAATTTCATAGACAAATACTTAGGGTAATTGAGAACTTGAGAAAAATGTCATCCTGACTTGAAGGTGCCATGGCTGTTTTCTTGGGCTTCTTCATGGTTGAGCACTTTATGCTATTTATTTAGCTAGTGAAACATCTGAAGTATAGTCAATTTCATTTCAACATTCATTTCCATATATTTCTGCCAGTTTTCATCTGTGACTAGCAGACATTCTCCTAGCATGGGACTAAAAACATTATACCATTTTCTCTACTTTGTCTTCACCTTCCTCCTCTTTTTCTTCCCACCTGAATCTTGAACTCTTCCCTTGGCATCCTTGGCTGTGATAGGTGAACTTTCACCTCATTTTGCCAAGGGCTCAGCCTCCTGGACAATTCCAAAGCTGTTTCCAAACCATGTAACCATGACCACACACCACCCTCTCTTTATGCTACCTTTTTTGTGCTATCTTTTCTCCATTAGAATTTAAAATTTTTGAAGTCAAAGATCACTTTGCTTTCTTGGAATTGTAACCTCAGTAGTTAAAAAGAACTTAATAGATAAATCATTATCATCACCATCATCATCATCTCTATTGTCTCTCCGTTCATTGCTTTTAAAGGAGAGCCTGCAATAACAAGGTTATAGAGTAAGGACCTTAATTATTTAGTTAAGTAAACCATTAAAGGATCCCTAGGTGGCATAGTGGATAGAATGCCAAGCATGGAGTCAGGAAGACTCATCTTTCTGAGTTCAAATCTGGCCTCAGAACTTTTATTAGCTGTGTGACCCTGGGCAAGTCACTTAACTCTGTTTGCCTCAGTTTCCTTATTTGTAAAATGAGCTGGAGAAGGAAATGGTAAACCACTCCAGTATCTTTGCCAAGAAAACCCCAAATAGAGTCAGGAAGAGTTAAACAGGAATGAAAAATTAACTGAACAACAACAGCAAAAACCTATTAGACTGGATTTGTAATGGAGCACAAAGACCCATTTATCATTCAAATTTAGAATTTGCTCACTGGCCCAGTAGGTGAACTGGGTCATTGTGTCAATTAAGGGCAAGACTTGAATACAACAATAGCTGAGCTGTCACTTCAACATAACGTCAACTTGCTACTCAGTTGGGTCTCATTGTACTTACATGTAAATGAAATCATCTCTTTATGAGCCTACATATATAGTGTGCTTGTGCGTGTGTGTTTCACTTTATGAGTATGCCTAGGAAAAGTAAGCTGATGTGGCTAAAATTTGGATAAGGAAATAGAATAGGAAGCAGCATGGTGCAGTGAAAAGACCCCTGGACCTGGAATCAAAGGTCCTGAGCTCGAATCTTAGCTCCTCTTACCTAGATGACCTTTGGCAAATCAGGTCACCTTTTAGTGTCTCATTTTTCTTTTGGATAAAATAAGAAAGTTGAACAACATAACCTTCATCATCTTTTCCAGTTATAAATCTAAGAATCTGAGTAAAGTGGACTTTAATGTGTAAAATAGATTCTGTTTTTTAATATAATGTCTTGAGGAATTCCTTAGTGATGTCAAGGGAAGTTAATATAGGAAGTCATCCTTGAATAACAGTAAGTCTTTACATAGAATCACCAATTTAAAAGCCATCAAGTCTATCTCACTTTACTTTGTTGTTGTTGTCAGTCATTTCAGTCATGTCCCACTCTTTGTGACCCCATTTGGGGTTTTCTTGGCAAAGATACTGGAGTAGTTTGCCATTTCCTTCTCCAGCTCATTTTACAGATGAGGAAACTGAGGCAAATAGGGTGATGTGACTTGCCCAGGTTTACATAGCTAGTAAGTATCTGAGCCAGATTTGAACTCAGGTCTAGTACTCTATCCATTGTGCCACCAAGTTGGACTAGGTTTTTAAACAAAAGGAAAAGTCCACCATTTCTATTTTGAAGGTAGAAGACTCTTTATTGTCACTATCTTGGAAACTTCTAATCCTACCAGGCTATTTTGAAGGGATTAAATAGAGACCACAGTTTCACCAAACTGGTTTATGAGATTAACTACAAACATCCTCACCAGAATAAACTTGTTCTTTGGAAACTCCTGAGACAACAGGGCTAAGAAGTTACAACCCCAAGGTTAAGATATTCAACCTTCTAAATAAAGGAAATGGTTTTGGCTCACCTGATAGGCTCCTTTTGCCACTTGTAATGTTGCCCTAAGTTTGTGTAAAACCCTATATATGTATGTGTGTGCATCTGGGATGCTAATCACCTGGCAACTGCTAACTCAACTGATTTTAATTAAACTTTATCTTCTAACCTGGTCTCTTGATTTATTGCCTTCCATTCAAACTGACCAATGTTAGAGGAATTACTCTGCATCAGGAGGTAGGCTGCTAGGTGGTACAGTGGATAGAGTGGTGGTCCTGAAGTCAGGAAGACTCACCTTCCTGAGTTTAAATCTGGCCTCAGACACTTAACAGTTCTGTGACCCTGAGCAAGTCACTTAACTTCTGTTTATCTCAGTTTCCTTGTTTGTAAAATGAGCTGGAGAAGAAAACGCCAAACCACTCCAGTATGTTGGGAGAGAAAACCCCAGATGGGGTCACGAAGAGTCTGACATGATACAAATGATTGAACAGGACTTTAGGGTAACTAGGTTGAGAAATTCTCTAACAATTGACAAATGACTTAAACTGAATAAACTTAATCAGTTTCCTCTCTGGTGAAGAGGAAGTCAGAGGAGATGGCTTCTAAGATCTTTTCTTATTCTTAATCTATAATGCTATGACTTAGCGCTCTTTTCATTAAGCCATGTTCTTTCCTCCGTCTGAAGTTAGTATTTGTTACCATCCTTTAAAAAGTCTCTTCCCAATGAAAATATTAATCAACATTATCTTACTGCTTCTTTTTTGTGGCCAACTATTTCAAATTATATGCTAGGCAACTGGCCTCTATGAGTTTAGGGAGTTGTGATAATAATAACAACAATTTGTATTTATATAGCTCTTTAAGGTTTATGAACAACATTTCTCATACTCCCGTGAGGTAGTAGTGCAAGTAAATTATCCTCCTTTTACTGATGAGGAGTCTGGAGCTCTCAGAGGGTATAGGACCTATATATGTACATATAACCTATGTCAGAGTTGGAAAGCAAGGCCACAGCCTGCTGCTCCTACAGCTTGCTACCTCTCAAGACAGCAAATCTGACATCTCTTGCAATCTAGCCTTTTAATATAAACCAGATACAACAGATAGAGATTAAATCCATTCTTCCTGGTCTTACTAACATTGTCTCCACTAATTGAAGAAACTACGGAAGAAGGTATTGTATTGCAAGAGGACTATGAAGGTATAGAAAGGGAGATTTGCATTCCATATGAACTCTAGCCCATGTAGTGATGCTGATACACTTACAAATCTATGGAAATATAGTCATTCATAAGTATTTCTACCTATTAACTGAGACTGGGCACACAATAGATCAATTCTCATGTTTTACAAAAAAAAATGAATTCTACACTTCATATCCAGAATCAGCAAGAAAATGCCTGTGATTCTAATTCCAACTTGATGTTTCAGTCTTTTTCTTTCTTTTCAAAAACCAAACCTCTGTTTTATTTTTTTCCCATTGATATACAGAGAGTTCCTGTTTAGGAACTTCCTGTATTGATGCAGATCAATCAGCATCTGCTTCAATTACAATACTAGGTAATTCTGTGGGGCATTGAGAATTTAAATGATTTGCCAAGTAGATCACATAAGGAGCATGTAGAAGAGGCCAGATTTGAACCCAGGTCTTCTGGACTCTAAGGCCATCCCTTTTGCCTCTTTACCATGTTGTTCATTTCATTACTATATTGACTGGAGTATATGGAGTGTTAAGAGAGTATTAGTACCTCTGGTGTGAGGGCTTACGAAGCCCTTTTCAGAGCTGCTTATCCACCTTTGGTGTCCACCTTCACCCAGCTCTCACTTATGGTTCTAAGAAACTGCAGCATGCACAGAGACCACACACACCCCTATAAAACTATCTTGGCTGAAGGGCTGAACCTGGTTGAGGTTAACCTGTAGGACTCAGACCTGTCTATGAGTTGGGGGAAACTTCTCCTAACAGAATGGACAGATGGGAGCAATTTGTTCCAATGGCCATGAAGCTGACTGAAGCAGGTTCTATGGAGTGCTTAGAGCTTGCTCAGACATTGAGGATGCCAGGGTCATCCACTGCATCTGAGCCATTGTCGGTAATACTGACTTTTGTCTTGCCACTTGACTTTGATGACTCTGGAAGAGAGAGTGAAACTGGTGATTTTGTGCAGTTATGCCTCACTGAAATCCAATTCATGCAGGAGTCAAGACATCCCACTCTAAAGTCATTGGTACTCTTTGATATTGAAGGATGAACAATGACTATATTAGCTGAAAATCTATTGGGACTTCTATATTAACATGAAAATGTGAAATATTTGACTGGAAAGATATAAAAACAGGATTTTAGGCTATAAGTATTGAAATTAAGAAATAAAAACACAGGGACCCAAAGGTGAAAAAATATCAATTAAATTGTAATTTACAGTAATTAGATATTGGATGTTAAATGTGAAGAAATACTGGGATATTATAGCTTAAAATTCAATATGTATGAAATATATTTTAATAAAGGAGCTTTATCTTAATGGTAATCTTCAATCTTAATAAGATTCAATAAAGTAATTATTGCAAGATATTATACCAATTTGGATGGCATAATTTTTATTGAAGAAATTTTTTATTAAGGAAAGTTTAGTACAATATTATATATGCATATAACATAACATTTTAAAAGCCATTGGGATTAATTGTGTTAATAAAAAAGTTACCCAATAACTCGTATAGCATTTCAATTAAATTCTTATGGGGGATTCCCTTTTAAAGGGTTTTTTTAAAGTTTTCCTTAAAAATGCTTTCATCAAAGACTCGTGAATCACAAAGAAGAAAGAAAGAGAAAAGATGAAAGTCTTTAAAAACCTTGCATTTGAGACAGAGAAATTATATAAAAAACATCAAAGCTGCCAAGGCACATTTATTGAATGAAAATTTTCCATTTCTTTTAAGTGACTATGCTCAAAGACATGGCCTCAAAGCTTTTCTTACCATTCAAATGAAAGCCACAACTACAAGTTGCGTTGGTGATTTTTTTTTTTAATGTTAACTAAAGGGTAGATAAAAAGGAAATGAATGACTAGGCAAATTTTCCTGAAAATTAAGAGTGAAGTTGTTATAAAAAGAAAAAGATAGAAGACTGGCTTCTCTATTACAAAATGTCTTATATGATGTTCTGTGACTAGCATTTTCCTGACATATTAAGCATAGAAATTTAATGTCTTTTAAAATATAAACAGACAGATAGATGGATGGAAAGATAGATAGGAGCATTGAGTTACGGTCACAACCTCGATTAAAACAATCTGCAGTCAAGTTGCAAACTAAAATTATTAATTGACTTTACTGGCTGAAAAACATCACTACTCTCTATGGGAATCACACAAAGGGAAGTATGTCATATTATTTACATTTTGAAACTTCCTGTCTGTATTTTACATTCAAGAATTACAGAGTCTATCTATGTTCGTTTTCCAAGAGAAACTGAATTAAATTTTTTTGGGAAAAAATCTTGAAAAACTTTTTTTTAAATAAAAGATTTCTTCCTTGAGAAGTATTAAAAATATTTATAAAATAATGAGATGGATTTTATAGCAAGTGTACTGGAACTGAAATGTTCATGGTAGAATGGAAAGAATATTGATTCTGGAATCAGAGAGGACCTGGGTTAAAAACCTGCTTCTAATGTTTCCTAGTTTTGTGACTTTTATTTCCCAGGACTTCAGTTTCCTTAACTATGAAATGAGTGCTTTGGATTAACTGGCCTCCAATGTCCGTTTCAGCTCAAAATCTTTGTTCCTAAGATTTTTCATATAAAATTCAAGAAATGAACACTTTTTCTTAATACTGTGAAAATTGTTCAAAAAAATTATTGCAATATCCATATAAGAATTTCAATTACATAAATCTGAAGCATTTATCATTTCCATGAGGTGATAGTGTTGTTGTTGACTTGTTTTAGCCACGTCTGACTCTTTGTGACCCTATTTTGGGTTTTTCTTGGCAAAGATGCCACTTTCTTCACCAGCTCATTTTACAGATGAGGAAACTGAGGTAAACAGGATTTAGTGACTTGCCCAAGGTCACACACTAGTAAGTGTCTTAGGCTGCAATAAAATTCATGAAGAGGGTTCTTCCTGGTTTCAAGCCCAGTACTCTATCCAGTGTGCCACCTAGCTGCCCTTCTATGAAGTAGTGATCAGAAACAAGATACAAGCTTCATCCGCTATGACCCTTACACTCAATAAGTGGTAGAAAAGCAGGAGTATTCTGGAGGCAGCTCATACCAGCTCCTAGGAGCCATTGCTTAATTTTCAGTGGGAAAATATATACCCCATGTGAAGTAGGTACTATTATTATCCCTATTTTATTGTTTAGTTGTTTTTCAGTTGTATCTCATTCCTCATTACCTCATTTGGGGTTTTCTTGGCAAAAATGCTAGAGTGGTTTGGCATTTCTTTTTCCAGCTCATTTTGCAGATGAGAAGATGAGGTAAACAGGGTTAAGGGACTTGCCCAGGGTCACACAGTTATTGTCTGAGGCTAGGTTTGAACTCAGAAAGATGACTCTTCCTGACTCCAAGCTGAGAACTCTATCCACTTTGTCATCTAGCTGCCATTAATACCCATTTTTTAGATGATAAAACTGAGGAAACCAGAGGTTGTGACACTATAATAATAATAATAATTTTTACTTTTATACAGTTTTTCTCAAAGTGTTTTCATATATGCAATACTATTTTTTTTCACATAATACTTGTGAAAAGAGTAGATAGAACTGGCATCAATATTCCCATTTTAGAGATAGAGGACTAGAAGACTGAACCATAGTCACACTCTTAATTAGTAGAAACTCTCAGACTATGGCCACTTTATTATTGGATACATTGGAGAAAGATTCCTATTGACATATGGATATAGAAGATCAAGGGATCCTAGGAGCATATATTTTGAGCTATAAGAGATTTCAGATATCATCAAGTCCAACCTCTTCATTTTTGAAATGAAAAAAACTGAGGCACAGAGAGGTTAAATTACTTGTCCAAAGTCATACAGCTGTGAATCCCGAAGAGAAGATTCAAGACTACCATCTTCCTGACTTCTAGTCCACGATTTAGTTCCTCTATGCCACACTGCTTTCCTAAATCAATGAAATGACATCTAAGCTTCCATTTAGCTCTGAAATTCTGATTTTGTGACTAGAATAAAATGCTATTAGATTTGAAAGGGATCTTAGGGAAGACCTATTTTAGCTTCCTTATTGAGCTTTTTTTCAAAACATGAAATTATAAACTTAGGTCGGCAAGATGAGATCAAATGGATCTCCTGTTGGTGGATATCTTGATCTGTGTTATCACATGCATCCCAACCACCCTCTACCACAAGATTTTTTTATCCCTGTTTTCCCACAGGTCTTGCAGGGAGCAACCATTAAATGCACTGGTGGCCTTCTTGTGATTCTTTTAATATTCTTTAGATACCAAAATCTCCCTCATGCTCTAAGTTGACTAGGCAGGTTCATTTTCTGGTCATAGATGAGTTGATGTTATTCCAACCATTGCTAATTCATGATCAAACCAAGTCTATAATTAAGTTCTCCTAGTTTCATGCTCAAATTGATTCAACATCATTTTTTCCAAGTTTTAAATTTCATGTTCTTTCCACCAGAAAACAAAATGGTACTTGAAAATAATGCTGTAATGCTTATATTTGGGATAGTTTATATTTAGAAGAACTTGAACAAAGACCAAAGAGAAATCCATTATAATTAATCCATGCGAAGTAATATATACCAGGGCTAAGATTATGCCTATGAAAATTGGAGGTAAAAATCAGTTCAGAAGACATATAGAGAAATAACCAATAGTAGATACAGAGAGTAGCATATTAATATTTAAAAGATTTGAAAATAGCACTATATTATTGAAGTTAAAGAGGGGAATGGATTTTGAGTGTGGAAAAAAAAAGTGGTTGCTATTCAATAATATTGTGTTTCTATTTTGTAGAGGTATACTAAAAGTTGATGAAATGAAAGGTTCTATAGCCCCTACTCTACCACCACCTCAAAATGTACAGAAATATACCAAATAAATTTAAAAGATCAAATCACAAAAAAAGTTAATCATTTTACAGTTGAGGGAACTAAAAACCAGATAGAATAAATAACTTGCCCAAGGTCACACTTATAATTAGTGGCAGACACAATCCAAATACCTCAGCTTGATTACTTCTAGTTCCTTTCTACTATGACATAATAAAGGATGTCAAGGTAACTTGTGAGAATTCAGACTAATCATTTAAAATCTTTAGCCCTGAATTTTCTCATCCGTAAACTGGAGGGAAAAGGCTGTTAGATGTCTGAGGTTCTTCTCAACTTGAATACAGGCAAACTGAATAAAACAAATATATTTAATTATGTAGAAGTAAAATTAAGTTATGTTACTACTATTTGAGTGATAGAAGAGAAAAAAATTGTTTAAGAAAGGGTTGGGTGATGAGGAAGTTGAGGCTGTCAGAATAGGTGACATTAACAAAAAAGTTCTATTAAAAAAGTAAGGTGCTTTCTATTTTAAAACTGTTATTCCTTAACATTGTACTGCTTTATAGGAAAGACGTATCAGAAGATGATGAAATCAAAGGTTCTATAGCCCCTACTCCACCATCACCTTAAAACAACTAGAAATATGCCAAAGAAATTTAAACCAATAAGAAAACCACTAAAAGAAAACATTCCTTAGAACAAAATCCTCAGAGAAAAATCAGCAAAGAGACAGAGGAAATGAGCAAAGAGATAATTTCAATACAATGAAGAAATACTTGGTCAAGAGAATGCCAGAAGAAATCTACAGAAGACAATAATTTGGAAATAAAAAACTGCAACTGCCATAAAAAATTATCCCTGGAATAGAATTCTGACAGTAATTGGAGTGACTAATAAAAGAACTAAAAAAAATTGATAAGGCATGAAGGTAGGGACCAATAAAATATGTGAAATGATTATTTATGACAGAATGCAAGATGCGTACATTTAGCAAATCAATAAACACCCTATGAAATGGTGGCCAATATTGAATAAGAAAGAAAAAACAATTATCCCCTTAGCAGTGCCAGTTTTTCTAAGGATCTTTGAGAAAACAAGGATAGACAAGTTCTAGTCTTGGTTATTACAAAGTATTACCTCAGGCAGGGAAAGAAGAGAAGGAAGGGGCTTGCAATTTTATGAACTTGTGGTCCCACACAGGTGAAGATTTTTCCCAACAGAAATCTGGAAGGTAGGGTATAGAGGAAATATCATAAACCAATTTTTTTTTGAGATGCAACAGAGGTTAAAAGTGATTACAGTCAAAGTAAATTAAAGTGATCAAAGGAAAACAAATCATAGCTAAGAATATTTTTATAATAGAAAACACAAAGCAATGTACAGTAATTTGCATTAAGGGCCAGGAGAACCAGGCAAAAGAAAGATCAGGATCAGATAAGCAATGAAAAGTGAAAGTCTAGTTCTGACATCTTTATTTTAATAAGAATAATTATAACAGTACTTGATGGAGGAAAAAAATGATGTTAACAACCAAACTTTGAAGGTTAATGGTATAAATTCCCTCATAAAACAAAAGGGTGGCAGAATGGATTAGAAAGTAAAATTAAAAAATATATATATATCCTGCACATCAGAAAGAGACTTAAGTTTAAAGAGTAAAACAAAATTAAATTTCTCATTAGGGCAGAATATTTTATATCTTAGAAAAGTAAGCAATTTGTTCCCCTTTGCCTCAGAAATTCCACTACTGATACTGTATCCCAAGGAGGTTATTGATATGAATATAAGAACTGCTCTATCCCCCCCCAAAAAAAAGAAAAAAGAGTTTATAGCAACATTGTATTAATAGACTGAGGGAAAAACAATATATATCCAATAATTACGGAATAACAATAGACAGTGGTTAATAAATGTAGTGGAATATTACTGTGACTTAAGGAATAATCATGACGAATTCAGAAAGAGATTGGAAACTTGATTGAAGTAATGCAGAGATAAGAAATCAGAGTCAAAAGTAATGAGCACAAACATAGGGACTGGAACTATATGGGAACTCTGAGGTGAAAAAAATATCTTCTGCCACTGAAGGTCAGGACGTTTTCTGCAATTTATATTCTTAGACAGTTGTTTAGAGCACTAAGAGGTTAAAAACCTTGCCAAGTTCACATAGCTAGTATGGGTCTTCAACCTGCTTCTTCTTTTTTGTTTTTTTGGTGAGGCAATTGGGGTTAAGTAACTTGCCCAGAGTCACACAGCTAGTGAGTGTTATGTGTCTGAGGCCAGATTTGAACTCAGGTCCTCCTGACTCCAGGGCTGGTGCTCTATCTACTGTGCCACCTCAGTGCTCCCAATCTGCTTCTTGAATCCCAGAAGTAAGGCTTGGACCTAAGTCTTCCTGGCTTCAATGTTAGCTCTATATCCATTCAACCACAACTCTCTTTCAATCAATGACTATAAGAATGTTAATAAAATGAACACTGAGAGACAACCCAACTGTGGTGAAATTCAAATATAAATGTAAGTACATAGCGTACTGCTAAATGTGTTTTTTGTTTGTTGGTATGGCTCTAAGTGTTGGTCAGAAAGATATTATTATTATTATTTTAAATAAAAGATATATGAGAGTTGATAAGTACGATCAAGTGAATGCTTCTCTTCTCTATGGAAGATTTAGCTGCCTTTAACTGAAGAAGGGAAGAAATGAGCAGAAATGGAGAAGGCAAAGTTGCTTCAGTGGGAAAATATAGACATCTCATACTGAGTTCAATTGTTCCATTGAGAACTGAAACAAAGATAAAACTGGTGCTAAAAAGAGTTCTTTCCAAACTTAATGCATTTCATATTAAATTCAGTAACTAATAGAATTCTCTTATTAAAAGAACATGATTAATATTGTGAGTGATTAGGAAGGACTGCTCAGTGAATTGGATTTTTTTTTCCTTCTTCTATTTGCACTTGCCTCCCTTTACTCTGGTGTTTTAAAATTTATCTCCAGGTTCACCAGGCTAAAGTGGGCTCAATTAAAATTACTTGCTATTAATTTATAACATGATCAGATTCACAACCTGAATTTCCCACATAAGTGCCAGTCTTTTTAATTTTATATTGGTTTTGTGACTTAAGAGGATTCAAGAATAATTGAAAGCTCCAGAGCCAACTACCGGACCATTCTTCAATTTAAAAAAAAAAAAGTTATTCCCATTGAGATCCTGCCAGTGAGAAGTATTAGAGATGTGATCTATTTTGAGGTGGTATGTCTTAATTCATAGTCATCCTTAATTAAACATAAAAGTGCTATTAGGAAGAAAGGAAGTTTATAGGTCAAAAGAATCTGCCGAGTATAAATGATATTATTTCAAAGACTCCCTCCATTCTTGATACCTTCTCTCATCTAACCTTATTTTTAAAAATTTCTCTCACTTAAGTAACAAAGTGGCACATAGTAAGCACTATGAAAATGTTAGTAGTAACAACAATAACAAATAATAATAATATGTTTAGTAAAATTATAAGTGAATAAAATAATAAATAAATGTAATAATAATATCATCATCATCATCATCATTACTATTTTCAGAGAGAAAATAGTGACAACTCTAAAGACTATAACCAAAGAGTCAATGATGAGAGGTAAGATAGTAGTAAAAACACCTTCCTTTATTCTCCTTGCTATTGAAGGTCATGTCTTTGCCAACAAATAACTTCTTCCTAAATGCACAGTTCTTTAATAATAATAAGTGAGTACTGAGTAATTACTTCCATGTTAAGCAGATTACCTATTCCTTTCCACTACAAGTCTTCCTCCAACCTTGTCTGTCATTTGGAAGGTCCAGTTGGCTTAGCCACTGCCATTTTAGTATTTGTCTGCTATTGGTTTATTGCACTGGTAATACCAATCTGACCTCAGTCAGGGAAGTTGTATAGCACAATTCATTACTTGCCATTCAAGATGAGTCTAAGGGGTTAGATCTAAAGCCAAAGGGGGTTATTAGCTCATGCATATGAATCATAGGCAATTAAATGTTGAAAAATCAACTCAAGGAGTCATGTTAATTCAGAATGGAAAGCTACAAAGACTCAGGGCAGGTGCAACAAAATTCATAGTGGCACAGTATGAATCAATTAAATTTTAGAATTTCAGAAATGGAAGGGATCTCACAGGCCAGATACAAAGCCTTTACAATAAAAGCCTGAAGCCAACAGAAATGCCTCTGTGGAGGGAGCCATGGGAATGAACTGGGTGAGGTTGGTCCCTTGTTCTCTCTCTTCCTCTGTCTCTCTCTCCCTCTCTCCCTCCCAGGGTCAGCCAGGTGCTTCAGGCTATTGGCAGTGCTGTGCTTTTCATGGCTCTGGTAAAGTCCATAATTAAGGAGCCCTAATGAGTCAAGTGAAGAGCTGTATCCCATTTTATCTGTTGGATAAGAGCATCCTGAAGTAAGCCTGATATGTAGAAAATTTGTTAAGGTATACATTGAAGTGCGAGGAGAACGGCCAGTCTATCTTGAAGAGACCTTGAAAAGAGTAAGGCACAATTATGCTCAAACTGTGATTTGGTGTCAGAAGATGGCCCTGACCCTTAAAGACAGAAACAAGCAGCAGACTTCAGAACGTCGTGCCCAAGTTTTGCTGTGATTACCGGGATACATACCTCACTTAGATTTCCCATATGTCAGGAGGACTCACTAGTGTGGGAGGAAGCACAAAGAGAATGCGAAAAGCTATTATTAGAAATGGATGGATGAGGAAGCTCAGAGTCCGACTGATAAAACAACCACTGCCCTTCAGCAAGGAGGAATTCCTTCCAGTTTAATTCTCTCCTCCATGAGAAGGCCTGATGATGCTACCTCTTTACCCTAGCATGATCCCCCCAGTCCTGGATGATGCTTCTATGCCTGGCATGAGGATGCCCATGGAGGCCACATATTTGGCCCTGCAATGATGAGACCCTCTTTGTCATCTCACGATTGATGCCCTCATTCAGAAAGGCCCAGACCAGACAGGTAGAATAGAGGGCATAGAAGGAAGCCTCTTTCTCATTTTTCTAGTCTTCATCACATTTTACCAGAATACCATAGTGCTGAGCCTCAGGGGTGTTTTTTTTTCCTTTCCCCTTTCAAAATATTGATGTTCTTTTACTTTCCAGTTACACTGGAAAGTAAACAGCGTTGATTCACTGTTACTTTCCAGAGATTCCCCTTCCCCTAACTTCCCCCCTCCCCAACACTCAGGATAGTACTCCCGTGTGATAAATAAGCACAACGAAGAAAAAAAAAATCAACACCTTAGCCATGTCTAAAAATCTATCCCTTGTTCTGCACCTATAGTTTAACATCTCTCTGCCAAAGGGAAGGACTTATATTCAGTCCTCTGAAGTCATAGCTGCATATTGCACTGATCAACAACGAGGTCAGCGCAAGGCTCTGTAGATTTTCGGTTTGGTAGTCATTCTAATATCTCTTCTCTCCCAACACTTTCCTTCGGAGCCTCCCAAACATTGAGCTAGCTCTGGCAATGAGTGCATCAACCTCATTATCGATGTGTGCATCCTTAGAAAGTATACTTTCAAGATACATGAACTTATCCACAGCATCCATACTTGGTTGCATTTCAACTTCAGACACTGCATTGAGTGCATGAGACCTTTCCCTCTATGTTTGCCCTTCATGGGTTATATACCAATGATGGTATCATGAAGTCAAAGGATGAATGTTTTAGTGACTTTTGAACATAATTCCCAATCATTTTTCAGAACTGCTGGACAAATCTGCAACTCTACCAAAAGCGCAGTAGTGTGACTATTTTTTCACATTCCCTCCAACATTTATCATTTTCATCTTTTGTTATCTTTCTCACTCTTATGAGTGTAATGTGGAGCTTCAGAGTTATTTTAATTTGCATTTCTCTTTTTAAAGAATTGGGATATTCTGTTATGGTTGTTGATAGCTTGCAGTTTTTCTTTTACAAACTTCTCCAAGGGTGTTTTCTAAACATGTAAGAAGACTTACTTCTTCCTGTCAAAGAAAAAAAATTAAAAAGGAAGAGCATGGCAGAAATGATGCAGCTTATATTTGTATTGTGACATATAAAAATAAAAGCATTTTATGCTTCAGTATTTTAAAGAAAGAAGGTCTTTTACAGCATACCTGTCAAGTTGTCTTACACTCTTCATTGGGAAACTTCAATCGAGGGGGGACCCACTACTTATCAAGGCAGGCCATTTACTTTTGGATAGATGTCATTGTTCCAAAGTGTGTCCTTTACAAAGAGCCTAAATCTGATTCTTGTCAATTTCTACCCAGTTGTTCAAGCTTTTTGCATCAAACAAAATGAGTCAAAACTGTCTTCTGTGAAATAGTCCTTCAGATAACTGAAGGAAACAATGATAAGATCCTTAGTCTAATTTTCCAGACAAAAGATTCCCAGCTTTCTCATTTTTCTTCTAAGGCATCCTTTTGAAGTCATTCAACAACTTAGTAATACTCCTCTGGACACCCACAAGCTTTCCCTATTGTACTTAAAATGTAGCTCTCGAAACTGAGCTATAACATTCCAGATGTGATCTTGCCGGGTTAGAGTACATAGGGCAAATCAAATAAACTTCCTGCATCTGGGCCCTGGGTCTCTTTGGCTGGCACATATTGCCATTATTGACTCATATTGAACTTTTGGTTGACTAAAACTTAGTTGTTGTTTTTTTTGCCTTCGGGAACTGTTGACCAGCTGTACTTCTCATGTGTTATACTTATGAAATTGACTTGGGACCTGGCTTCCCTAGGGTTGCTCTCATGCTGTGTAGAAGCCTTCTGTGCCCATATAGCCTGCAAATCTCCACATAAAGTCCCCTTTTAAGCCACTGTGTGGTTTGAATAATTTTTGGTGGGGGAGTTGGCAGCCTTTTAAAAGTAGTGTGTTCTGATTTTCACCTGTTCCACACTTGTATGAGAGTGTGGGCGCTGATCGTTTGTGTACTCCAGATGTAGTAAATTTGATAGGGAGGGCACTTACAGTATTCTCTCTCCTGGTGTCATGGGATGAGTGCCTGCTGGCTGCCACCCTCATGGCTCAGGTTTCTGTGGGGGAGTGGAATGACATTGGCAATCAATGCATGTGCTAATGAAACTTGGCCCTTTCTGGCTTATGTGCTCCTTCTTAATTTAGTGCCTTGCTTCCAGAGTGCATGGAATGAGATCTGTATGTGTTTTACTGCTGGCGTGCTTCAGTTTGACTTTAACTAGATCAGCAATCCCGTATGAGGCACCTAATCTGTCGGTCACTGTACATGGCCTAAAAGCCAGGGCAATCTGAGGCTGCCTATAGAATGCCATCATGGCCGGAAGGAGGGAGATGATTTTTCCACTGCATTCTGTCCTAGTTCGACTACAAATGGAGTATTTGGCTTGGTTCTGAGTGCCACATAGAAAGGGCTCTCTCCTAAACAGAAGAGCATGGTTCCAATCTTTTCCATTCTTTAATTCATCACGTACAGAGCTACCCAAGTAGCATTTTCAAAGCTCAGGTCTTATCATGGCTCCCTTACTCTAGAAGCTTCATTGGCTCTAGTTGCTTTTATAGCTGCACAAGAAGGTGGCAGCATGCAAATCCCACCACAATCAGGCCCCAGCCTACTTTTCCAGGTTTACAGCACCATCTTCCACTTCTTGCACTGCATATCCTGGCCAAACCTACATATATACTATGAATGGCCACTGTTTTGTAGTAACAATAGTTAACACTTAAGAGTGCTTAAAGGTTTGCAAAATGATTTTCTTCTATTTTTCTCATCAGCCACGTTGTTTCCCTGATCAGCTGCTTTGATCCTTCCCAGGTCCCTCTAGTCAAGGAGAAGGGTGATGCAATAAATCATGACCTCCTAAATGAGAATTAGTTTCATGTGTCTCCCTCTTCCTTCTTCTGCCCTCCGCCACACCCACCCCTCCACACACAGGAGAGGAAGCTTGGCATAGGCAGGGGGCAGGGCTTCTTCAACTTTTTTCCGTCCTGACACCTTTTTGAGACCCCTTTCTAGGTTTCAGCAGCAGCCTTGCATGGCCTGAGGGAGTCACCTAAGGGCATGCACAGTGCAAAGTGTGCATGCTTTGTGTTTAGAACCCAGGCAGCAGTGAATTTGCCCAGGCAGGCGCTGCCAGAAACACCTTGGATTCATTGTGTGTTTGATTTTTAATTAATTTTTGGTCGTTGCACATTCAGACACATTTTACTGTTGTCAAACGGTCATGACCCATAAAAATGTAGTCTAGTCTATATTACCCTCATACCCTCAGGGGTATTTGCTTTTAAAAAGACAGTCCTGGAGACAAGAGAATTCTTTGAGTTGGGAGGGGAAATTCTAGACTGCTGATTTCAACTATTTGGGAAGCTGGAGATTTATTCTGCATCTCCCTGGAACACAAAGGTAGGGCCAATGGACGCAAAATCAAAGAAGGGAGATTTTGGAACTATGTAAAAAAGCATTTTCCAGTAACTGTTCAGTGGTTTCAGTCATGTCTGACTTTTCATGACCCAATTTAGGGTTTTCTTGGCAAAGATACTGAATTAGTTTGCCACTTCCTCCTCCAGCTCATTCTACAAATAAGGAAACTGAGGCAAAGAAGGTCAAGTGAGTTTGCCAAGGTCACATAGCTAGTAAGTGTCTGAAGCCAGATTTAAATTTAAGAAGATAAGTCTTCTTGACTTCAGGCCTGGCACTCTATCCACTGTGCCTAATTAGGCCTGGCCAAAATTGGAGTGGACTGCCTTGTAAGAAAATGAGTTACCTGTAACTGGAAGTATTTAAATGGAAACTGAATAATTGCTCTCAAGGAATGTTCCAGAAAGGAGACCTATAATTGGTGGGTGGCTAGATGTGGAGGCCTGTAATCAAAATCCAATTAAGAGAAGGATTTTATGATTCTCTTAGCCTTAATGCTTTGGATAATTAAATACATGGTAGATATCACTGTGTGGGACAGAGACCAGTTACTCAAAATTAAAAACAAAGGCTTACAAACCTTGAAAGCAGAAAGGAGTTTATTGATTTCTCATGAGAAAGGGTACTGCCCCTAGTTGCCGTTCAGGCCAGGAGTGTACTAGTTTGTTAGAGAAAATCAAGGCTTATTTATACCCTAACTCGAGTTCCTCCTCCCTAACACCCTTCCCCTTATCCCATTCCCTGGGCTTTCAGGGGGCACAATCTATTCACAGAGACACAAGTTTACCCAGAGACAGGAAAAGGCGTGAAGTTTTGCAAGGGCAAGTAGTTCAGGTTGGGGACAGCTCTATTCTTTTTACTATGTGCTTAACTGAGTGGGGGAGGGTTTTGAAAGCAACAATCAAGAACTATTCACAAGAACTATTGACCCTTTGAGGAGGCTTCACTTCTGAGAGCTCATCTCTCAGAATTCCCACTCTCATTTCTTACAATTTGAAGCCTCCTCACACCCACTAAATCTTCCTGAGAATAACCAAATATACTTCATTAGGCATTTAACAATTTCCCTCAAATTGTACAATCTAGGAGTTTTAGAAATACAATGCAGGGGCAGCTAGGTGGCTCAGTGGATAGAGCGCGGGCCCTGAAGTCAGGAGGACCTGAGTTCAAATCTGGCCTCAGACTAAACACTTGACACTTACTAGCTGTGTGACCCTGGGCAAGTCACTTAACCCCAATTGCCTAAAAAACAAACAAATAAATAAATAAATGAATAAAATACAACGCAATTTAGAAATAGTAAAAACTTTTGTAACACAAACAATAAACTTCAGATAACATCAATTGCATTTCCATATTATCACAAATATAAATTATCACACTTATTACTCTTGGTACCTGTAACAATTTATATTCTGCATTGTAACATGTACATCCTTCTCTAATTATACTTCAGAAATTGAATCTTTTACATATGATAAATTCAAACACTAATTTTACTCTTAGGCCATTGGATGACTACAAATTTAGGTCAAAACAGCGAGATCTCAAATACTTCTTTTACTTACCACTTGCTCTGATCACAGAAATCTACTATAAAAGGAAAAGGAAGGGACATGTGACATGCCAAATATGACAAGATGGAACATCTTTAGCTCTGTTTGAATTCAGATAAGAGTCCCAGCTCTCCAATCATGCAGTATCAATTCTACATCATAGCCAGACTGAGGAAAAGTCAGGTGGGAAACATTCCTTCTCAAAGGAACACAATGGGGACACAGAGCCAGGAGGATCCCATCCTAGATTGAGGCTAAGACTGTCCTCATGGCTTTTTCCCAGATACAGACCTCCACTTGTTAACAGTACAGGATAACATTCCCTCTGAGTGCTTGTGGCATTTCTCAGATACTGATTTAATGCAGACAACTATACCCAAATTAAAATTCAAAACAAAATTAGTTATAGTCCCAAGAGCCTTTTACCTCAAACAGCACATTTCACTAATCACAGCTTAAAGCCAGATACAGTTAATTTTACTCCCATGGAGTTGCAATAATCAATAAAAATTTACCAGGACTCACATACGTAAGAGATTTCACTTAACATCTTTCCTTCTCAAATTTAAATTTGTCCTGATGTAAAAGCCAATCATTAGAAATCATTTCTGTCTATTGTACATAAACTGAAACTTCTCAGCAAGCCAAGTTCATCATTTAGGTCCTGCAAATTCTTTCCTCAGGGCAGATGACCTCTGCTTGTCTGTTCCTTCTTACTTTCCTCTACCCTGGCCACATACACTTTTTGGACTGTTTCCAGCAACTCATCTGCCTATTCTCCAACTTTTGCAACTTTTTATTAATATCTGTCTGGGAGTTGGTTACAAAAATATACTCTCAATACACTTTGTGCAGTGAAATCATCAGGTTCTAACCCTGAAAACTTCCTCATGTTCTACTTCAGCCTGTCTGAAAAGGCAGAGGGAGTTTCCTCTTTTTCCTGTTTGATCCCCATCACCTTATTCATGTTCTGGCTTTTAGGGAGGGCCTTTCTAATTCCCTGTATTATCATCTCTCTAATTGCCTCATATTCTTTCTATGGGCCAGGTTGTTATGGTCCCAATTTGAGTCTACAAGGGGGAACTTCTCTTCTCCCCTCAGTTCCCCTTATGCTATCGGGTGACCAGTATCCCAGGCCTGCATTGCTGCCCTCCAAATCTGATCTTATTCTTCCCCTGTGAATAAGATATCTAATATAGCTACCATTTTCTCCCCAAATATACAAATTTGGACCCCAAAATTGATTAAACTGTTCCGCAACCCCAGTTTCTTCATATCCTTTTTGAAATTCCTAATTTCTGAACTATTGAGGGGAGCATTCACATAACGGCTTTAGTTCTTGGCAGAGAGGGGCAGGTGGTGCCGTGGCTTCCCCCAGATCCTCCCAGGGAGGAGCTAATCTGTCGACCCCCATATCCCAAGGAGGACTGTTTTGAATAGGCAGTTACTCATTTTCACACAGTAATCAATTAACAATTCTAGGTTTTAACATTAAAAAAATAACTTAAAAAAACTTAATTAATAATGTTATAACTTTAGTCAAATTGTTTTAGCTATAAGCCCTTCTTTAATTACAGGTAAAGGTAGAAATACCTGGTTTTCTAAATAGACAGGGTTAGCAGGGCTGACAAAGTAATATACACAGTTTTCCCGCTGTTCTTTAGTTTCTTTCAGTTCACTTTAATAACATCAAAATTATGAAAAGCTACTTGACATTACAATTAAAAAAAACCAATTTGAAACAATAATAGAGATTTAAAACTTAAAATAGACACATTACCAATCAGGTGGCTCCAATTCTGTTGACTGTATTTCCAAATTTAGAAAATCGAGCATCTCTTCATCATTTGCATTGTCACATCTAATTAAGGAACTAATAATAATAGTTGTTAACATTTTTAGTGTCTGCCCTCTACTAGGCATTTTGTTAGGCACCTTCCAATCATTCAGTAACAGATTTCAGATCCATATTTTTACAGTGTACCTTAGTGCATTAAATTAAGAATATCACATTTCATTTAAAATATTTACCAATTTGAATGAGTTGGGGCTCGTGAGGAAACATCATGGCCTTGGCAGCTGCTGAACCCAGCTGCCCCCAGCAAGCTGCTGCCCTCAGCACAGCCCCCAGCTGCCCATAAATTACCTTCTGTTTGTGTTCTGGTACACAAAAATTTTTGTCTTTTATGTGAGGCAGAAAAGAGTACATGCTACTCAATCTGCCTTTCTTTTTCATCTGAGGGGGAAAAGGTACCCCTTTTCTGTGTCTTTCCCTCCACATTCAAAACTTGGCCAGATTTAGAATGTAGAGTGAGAATTTTTTTTTGAAAGTTTCCAAACCCTCTATTCACACTGTTCTTTCTACCCATCTTGCCTTCCTTCTACCTACTAATCCTTCTGATGGACTTTGATTAAAATCCCTTTAAAACTATTCTTTCTCTCTCTCCTATCCATGTGCTCCTCTGAGCCTAATCAGGGAGGGAGAAGGGGAAAGAAGGAAAGTAGCTTTCCAGTACACAGGAACACTCATTCACACCACAGACACAAGCACAAAACAGATATATAACAAATTGCCTCAAATCATCAAATCATATTTAATCATTTTCTTTTTATCTTTCCCTTTATACTTTGGCCAAGTCCAATCAGCTATCATCTAGAACATCTGGAAAGGAACTATGTTGCTGACTACCTGCTTTTGGACAACCCCATGGCTCACCAGTTCTTGCCCATTAAGGCTCACCGTAGCTTGCCATGAGGTGGAGGCTCACTAGTTCTTGTCCTCTTTCAAGAACTCACCGATCTTGCCCCCTTATAGGAGGGAGGCTGGCCAGATCTTGCCAAGGACTCACTAGTTCTTGCTTTCTGTAGAAAGCTCACAGATGTTGCCTTCTTGCCTCACTAAGCTCAGCCTTGTTTCCCTTCCCCGGTCATCCAGAAACTCAATAGTGCTTGCCCTCTTTATGGGGGCTCACCAATCTTGTCTTACCTGGTCTGTGCACACAAAACTTATGTGACCAATTCAAATTCTTTAGTGGGTGGTGGTAATTGTTCCCTTTCTGAGGTTTCTGCTTTCAGGTATCTGTCTTTCTTTGGGTCTGCTCCTTAAAAATGAAAGGAAACTCCCAAACCATTCCTCAGACCGCTGGCAAGTGGCCAGCAGATGCCTGTCCAAGGACTGGCTGGGAAGTCCTTCCCAAATAAGGGGGAAATCCTGGAGAGCCCCCATCTGTGTGGGACAGAGACCAATTACTCAAAATTAAAAACAGAGACTTAGATTCCTTGAAAGCAGAAAAGAGTTTGTTGCTTTCTCATGAGAAAGGGTACCACCCCAAGTTGCCATTGCTGGCCAGAAGAGTACGACTTCATTACAGAAAAGTAAGGCTTATTTACACCCTAATGCAATCTCCTCCTTCCTAACCCTCTTCCCCTTATCCCATTGGCTGGGCTTTCAGGGGGTACAATCTATTCACAGAGACACAAGTTTGCCCAGAGACAAGAAAAGGTGTGAAGTTTTGCAAGGGCAAGCAGGTCAGGTTTGGGGGTAGGGCTATTTTTTTTTGCTATGTGCTTAACTGAGCAGGGGAGGGTTTTGAAAGCAACAATCAAGAACTATTTACAAGAACTATTGACCCTTTGAGGAGCCTTCACTTCTGAGAGATCATCTCTCACATCATCATAAAAGATTACAGAGACATATATACATATATAAATATGTCTATCTGTATGTACATGTGTATGTATGTGTGTGTAGATATATACATCTATACACAGACACACACACATATATACTCGAAGATTCTTAAGCATCTTTGAAATCCACAGGTGTTTTAGATATGTGGAAACAGTGACTTTGATGACCCAGAATAGACCTGTGTTCCATCATAGTGCTCTTCAGATTGACCAAACTCTATGGTTTTTTGAAATTTCAAAGGTAGTAACTGACTCACAACTTTATTTTCCTTTAAGATATTGCAGAGTCTCTTTGGTGGAATTTTGGGAGTTTTGGTTTAGGATATTGTGGAATTCATTACTTTGAGAATTTGGGAGTTTTGATTAAGAATCATATAGCTCTTCATTTTGTGATTTCAGGAAAGTAGAATTGGGCTGCTGACTTTTATATGTTTTCATAGCCCCCATTGTTGTCTCATTCCTGAACTGAGGTCTTGATTATGCATGGCCATCTCTTACTATAACTTTATTGCATACATCTTCTGTCCCCCACCAAGCTAAGATATGAGACACACCCTCTCCACACAACTCTATTCTTTAGTTCCTGCGTATAATGTATATTTTTTTCTATCTCGTTAGGCTCTTGATAAATAAATGTTTATTGAGTTGGATGACATCAGGAACTTGGTTCATGGGTTTCAATAACCAGGACTACTTTAACCCAAGGCTTTTCAGCTTTTTTGTGTGTGTATCACAGATTCCTTTGGCATTCTAGTGAAGCCTATGTACTTCTCAGAATAATGTTTCTAGACATGTAAAATTAAGTACAAAGAGTTACAAAACAAAACCAAACACTCAATTATGTTGAAATACATTTGATCCAAATATATATATATATATATATTTGGATCAAATGTATTTATATTGAAAAATATATACATATGCGTGTGTGTATATATAAACAAGTATATGCATTATATATATTATATGTATGATATAATATATTATATATAAACCACTACATATATAATACATATATATATGTATGTATATATACAAACAAGTTCATGATCTCAAGTTAGGATCTCCTGTCTTAACCCTTTCCACTTATGTAAATCCTATGTCAGATGCCACCCCCCTCAAACCTCATCTCCACTTCCTCAGCCCTCTCATCCTGTCTTAGCTTCTCTCCCTTTTTTCAGTTCTTTTTCATAGTACTCCATGGTTCTGTCTCAGGCCTTATTCTCTTTTCTCACTATTCTCATTCCAATGAATATCCTCTCTATTCTTTTTTTTTTCACATTCATTCTTATTTTTTCATATGTGTTCTTATTTTTTCTTATATTTTCACATTTGTCATATTTTGTACTTAATTTTCACCTCTTTTCAGATGACTTTAAAATCTATATCTCACTTTCCTTAGTAATTTGTATAACTTATTCTTCTTTCCATTGATTTGTTTATGTTTTATTGATGTCTTTTGCTATTACAAAATGTTCGTTTCCCCCCACCTAACCTTCCCAGTCAGCCTTGAAACAAGTATTAAAAAGAAAACATAATTTAGCAAAACCAATATTGTCTCTATTTCTTGAAGCTAAAGGACTGAAAAAGTCTGAGATGTCAACAATAATTGCAATGTATTAGGAGAGATACTTTTCAGCACTAGGTCAATTCACTTCAGTGACGAACTTTTGATAATTATCTATTTGTTCTAGGCATTATTTGTGCTAGAATCTGGGAATGATAAAACAGATCCTGTCCACAAAGAGCTTATATTCTCTTAGTTATTCACAATTTAGAATGGTGTAGTGAAAAAAAGGGGGAAAAAAGCACTAGATTTTCAACAAGAAGACTTGGATTAAAATCCTTTTTTGGTCATTTACTTCCAGTGTGACACTGAGGAAATCATTTTGTGTTTTTGAGCCTCAGTTTCCTCATCTGTCAAATGCAAGGGTTCTAGTAGATGGTTATAAAGCTTTCCTTCTCTTTAAATATGAATTGAAATCTACCTCTTAGGATTGTTGTGAGGGTCAAAAGAGACATTATAAGTTATATACTTTGTCAAGTTCAAAATCTATATAAATGTCAACTATTAGGAAGGAACAACATGATTGTATTCGTGAGAATGTTGCTTTTACTTTGAGTTGGGAGATCTGGATTTGCCAAAGTATTGGTTCTGCTACCTACTCTCTGTGTGACTGAGGGTAGGTTGCATCAGCTCTCTGTCTCTCCCTTTCCTTATCTATAAAATGGGAATAATTGCACTTGCTTTAATTATCTTACAACCTATTTATAAAGATAAAATATTAGTATTAAATAATTATAAATCATTTCATAATATCAAATGGTATTCAGTAGGCACTATTTGTTGAATAAAATAACATAAATGAAACTCTGTAACCAAGATTAAAATTTCCTGTTGCAATATATACTTGTCATCCACATGGAACAATGAAGCTTTACACAGACAACAAGAAGTAGTGTCTGAGTTATTATTCCCATATATGGATAAACTGTACAAGTCTGGAGAATCAGGGTCATAAAAGCCCCTTTTCCCTGAAGTATTTGGGTAATTGCTTCAATTCCTCATCCCACTCTGCCTATGGAGTCACTATCCCCTTGTTTCCTTCTTCCAAATAAAGTCCTATCTTTAAAGTTTACAATCTCAGTTATTCCTCATGTGAGCCATCTGAGGATTCCATAGGTATTATCAGCCCCATTTTATTGATGAGAAGACTGAGTTTCAGAGATGTAAAGTGGCTTTACTCATAGTCAATAACTGGTAAGTGTCAGAAGAAGGAATTCAACCTGAGTCCTCTGAACTCTAAGTCCCATCAACTTTATACTACCCTTTGTAATTTTTCAGGTCTGCATATTATACATATTTACTCACTCACTAGAAACCCTTGTAAGAATGAATCCTCAGGTAACTCCAGAAAGAGGCCTTAGCATCCTCTTGAACAGCTTTGAATTGTACTAATTATGTTATTATATAAAGTACTTTAAAAAGTTGTAGAGCCCTGTAATATCAACATCTAGCTGCTTCTTAGAAGAATTTGCTAATTTTTTTTAAAGGATGAATTTCAATGAACTCCTAATACATCTATAACAAAAATTATGTTTCTCCATTTATTATGGGCACAATCACACTACAATATTTATTATTCAGTTATTTCCAAGAAATATGTGGCGTATTCTAGGGAGCCACAATGTTTCACAAGGAAAATTAAGAATAGCAATTCTTACCAATGGGTGAAGTAAAGCTAGACTTTCTTCCTACAGAGAAAGGGTAGGAATCCTACTCCTCTGAACTGAGCCTACATAAAAGTTTATAGCTGGCAAATGGCAATGTACCTCCAGTGTCAAGATGCTTAGGTTTTTTATTTCAAAACTATTCTTCTATCAAATGATTTTTAATAGGATAAAAAATAAGCAACAGGCAGGACATATTCTGTAACAGTTGGGTGAATAGTTCTAGCTTTTTCCATTTGGAAAGAAAGAAACCAAAGCCTTGAAAATTTAGAAGATGGTACTACAAATAATGGCTAGAATTACTTTTAGCAGGAGAAAACACACGTTCATAGTTGAATAGGTTGCCGACAAATACTGAATGCTTGTAAATTGAAGATGTAGGATATCAATTTCTAGCTGAGGAGTTTTAGAAATCAGTTCTGTTTCACTTTGACTATCTTTATTACTCTCTATCACCAGCCAGGATTCATTGTTAATGAGGAGCCTCTCTGTTCCTAGAATGTTTCCTTACTGCAGAATGGAAGATGCTAGAACAGACTCAGATAAAACCCTTGTGCTTGAATGAATAAGAATAGGCTATATTACAAAGGACATATTAGACAATTGGTTTGTGGGTCTATTTTTGACAAAGCTTCTTGCTGAGAGGCAGTGTGACATACTGGGTAGAGTTTAAGGCTTGGTGTTAGAATGGAATAGAAATCCTTGTTCTGTAATGGTGGAAAGATGACTGGATTTGAAGTCATGTACAAATTTTAAATCTGCACATATTACAGGTGTGACTGTCAGTAAGCCACTTTGCGACTTTATGCCTCAATTTTCTCATCTGTGAAGTCATTTTATATCATAATGTAAAATGCTGACTATATCGAGTGGCAAGAAAACTTACTGTCAGCTTTGAGGTGTGGGTAAAGATGTAATCCATGGAAGATGGAAAGACTAAATGCCTTGGAGGTCTTTTTGTGCTTTCAAATATCTGAATGATGATGCATGGGACAATATTTGTGGTCGCCAATTCATACCAATTCAAATCAATAAGCATTTATTAAGTACCTACTGTGTGCCAGCTTCATAGAGTAACAAAATGTGGGGACAAAATCATTGGCCTAGCGATCAGGACATATGAATTAGACGTTTGCTGGGTATGTGGTCATGGGCATGAGCTTAATTTCTCTGACCTTTAATTTCTGCATCTGTGAAATGATGTCTTCCCTGCCTACCTCACAGGGTAGCAGTGAGTAAGTGATATAAATATGAAGGTGCTTCGAGATCCATGTATTATTCCATTGTATCCATGTTGGATAGAGACTGTTGGATCAATACTAAAACCTTTGGCTAACATTGTTATCTTTCACAATCTTTGAAATTAGGATAATTAATTCCTGTAAATTAATTCACATGGTTCCCCTAAATATGGCAGGCAGCAGAAGCTAATAGATAGGACTCTGACCTCAGAGCCAGTTTTCTTGTTATCCTTGCTTAGTCATTTAGTCGCGTCAGACTCTTTGTGACCCAATGTGGATTTTCTTAGCGAATAGACTAGAATGGTTTGCCATTTCCTTCTCTGGTGTATTAGGCAAACAGAGGTGAAGTGACTCAGCTAGTGAAGGTCTGAGGGTGGATTAGAACTCCTGTCTTCTGGATTCCAGACCCAACATTCCATCCACCTAGCTGTCAGTTACACCTTGGTTCAAATCCCACCTTTGACACATACGGCTGTGTCACTTGGCAAATGACTTCAAATATTCATGCCCTAGGCACCTCTCTAAGGTGGTAAATTGCAACGAAGGCACCATGAAGAACCAAGAAAAGGATTTTTTCAGTGTGAACTCTCTATCCCAGTGAAAGCACACAGCTTCATTCCCTGGACCATCCATCCATTATCCATTGATAAGAATTTCAAAACTTATCCACTCATCTCATACTTACACTGTAATGGGAGAGACAGTTTGGTGTAGCAGACAGAGGTCTGGGACTGAGCTCAAGAAAACTTGGGTTCAAGATCAAGAAACATACTGCATGTATGTATGACCATGGACAAATCACTTAGTCTCTCAATGAGTGAGAGAATTCTCCAAAATTATAAAGTATAGGTAAAATCACAAGATTCTTTCTGTGGAAATAGAGGGAGCTTACACAAAGGAAGGTCTGTAGTCTGAGGAACCAAAAATAAACACATACATAGGTCCATTTATTAACATAATCAGATAACATAGGAGGTACATCATACACACATATACATATACATATATAAACACAAATACACATATACATATAAATGACAGATATATACAGACAGATGACAGAGAAATGTGAGTCAATATTTTTTCTTCCTTCTAGCTCTGACACTTGCTAGCTATGTGACCATGGACAAATTAATCAAGCAAGCAAGCATTTATTATATGCTTACCATGTACCATGCACTGCACTAATGCTAGGGATACAAAGAAAAAATTAAACACACACACATACATATAAATGTATATATACACATATATACATGTATATATACAGTTTTTATTCTTAAAAAGTTTACATTATGTGAGAGATTACATATATATGCATATATATGTGTGTGTGTATACACACATATATCTCAGTACACAAAAGATATATCCAATCCAACCTAATAACCAATTGTTAAGCATCTATATATGCCAGGCACTATACTAAAGGCTGGAGGTTTATTGTTATTCAGTTATTTCAGTTTTGTCCAACTCTTCATAATCCCATTTGGGGTATTATTGGCAAGGATGTTGGAGTGATTTGCCATTTCCTTCTCTTGCTCATTTTACAGATGAGGAAACTGAGGTAAACAAGGTTAAGTGTTTTTCCCGGAGTCACACAGCTAGTAAGTGTCTGAAGTTGGATTTGAAGTTAGGGTGATGACTCTTCCTGACTCCAGGCCTGGAACCACTTAGCTGCCCAAGCTCTGGGGATATAATTAATAAAAAGAAAAACATTCCCTACCTTTAAGAGCTTACAGTTTTATGACAGCAGACGCAAAAGAAGGCAGGAAAGCTAGGGGCCAGAGATACCAGGGGTTACCCAATGGGTGCATCTTGTTCTGTGGAGTTGAAATCAGGCAGAGATGTTTAGGCAGATTGGAGTGGACTGAACAGTCCAGTTTCTGCCCTCTATAAAAGAAGGCATTGGGAGGAGTTTGGTGTTTTTCCTTTCAGCCCTTCAATCAGAGGAGAGAGATGGCTGAGGGAAGTGGTATCGGTCAAAGCTGAACCTGAGAGGAGGAGGCATCTTGTTCTACAGAGTTCAAACTAGGCAGAGCAGCAGATGCAGAACAGAGTGGGGAGATAGGTAAGGAGTAGATGGAAATGCACAAGTATTTGGAGGGGCCTGAGTAAAGCCTCTTATAGCCACCGGTACTTGAATTGAGTCTTAAGTGAAGCCAAAGAATGTAAGGAACTAATGTGAGGAAGAACTTTCCTGGACTGTCATTGTTAAGGCATAGAGATGGGAGATGGGGCTTTATGTGTGAGGAGTTTGTAGTAGGTTGGTATAACTGGATTGCAGAGTTGGAGGGGAGTAATGTGTAGGGAGACTAGCAAAATGGGAAATGGCCAGGTGATAAAAGCGCTTTAAATGTGAAACAGAGGAATTTATATGTTATCCCAGAAGTACTAGCGAGATACTGGAGTTTAATGAGTGTCTGTAAGGAGGGGAGATGATCAGCAATTTATTTTAGGAAAATGATTTTGGAAGCTGTATGAAGGATGATTTGGAGTTGGGAGAGACTTGAAGTAGAAGGTTAGCTTTATGATTCTTGGTTTCCACTTTTGCAAAGAAGAAATAATTATAATCATACTATCTACCCTACAGGGTTCTTGTAAGGAAAGTAAATTTTTAAAAGAAATGTTATATAAATATAAATAAAGGCAATAACATATTATCCTGTGTTTCTAAAAATGTTTAGGGACTGAAATATGAGATGATGATAATTTGTTAACTATTGAATTAGATATGCCTTAAAACTTTATATACATGCATACATAAATACAAACACACATGCATATATATGCAGCCAATTCAAACCAATTCAAGTCAACAAGCTTTTATTAAGTGAGTACTATGCGCCAGACTATTTCTTGCTCTATACAGTAACATGATGTAGTCACATATGTATACGTATACATACATATATACATACCCACATATACACATGCATACATATATGTGTATATATGCATATATATACATGTATGCACACATATATCTGTTATGTGCTTCATCCACATGACAAGAGCATAGGTCTAGTTTTGTCTCATGGTGTGTGTGTGTGTGTGTGTGTGTGTGTGTGTGTGTGTGTGTGTGTGTATCCACGAATGTGTGTTTGGGCAAAAGTGAAAGAAAAAAAGTAACACTGTTTTGGTTCTTTGAGATTTGCAGAACACTGGTGCATAGGCAGATTCCATCAGCTTGCTTGAGTGATACAACTTTTCACTTATTCATTCATTCATTTTATCTACTAGGATAAGATGAAGGGTCCTAACAGCTCTGGCTCATAGAAATGTCTCTCTGATTGTTTCAATGAAACATTTCAAGGCACCCAGAAGCAGCCTCCAAACTAGGGCTTTTTCGGTATTGTAGGTGGACATCGCTCAAATGTATATCTGAGTTCACTGCTAATTTCATGAATGGAATGTTAGGGCCTGGGGGAAGGGTTTTCCCTTTTCCTCAAAAAACCCAAAAAACCAAAAAACACCTGCCTTGTGGCTTAATTCTGATATCTCTGCTTCCTTCCTCTTATTTAGATAGAGAGGCCTCAAGCTTTGAAACTTTGTCCTTGTTTATAGGTGGCAGAGCTTTAAGTATACCAGACATATTAAGTGTAACACTTTGCCTGCTCTAGTCCAAGGCCCCATGAATCTTTTGATTGTAGGCAACCTTTATCTTACCTACAAATAACGCACATTTATGTAACCATGTCAGCCTTAGCTTATCTGTAAAATGAAGAGCTTAGATTAAACAGTATCTAAAGTTCCTCCCAGCATTAAAATCCTATGGTTTATTTTGCCAGTCAAGTTATATCACAAGGATAATTTTTAAAAGTGAATTTAAGGGGAAAAAATAACACATTTTTTCAAAGTTGTAATAGAAATAAGAACCGCTGTACCATTTAATCAAAGGTAATTAGGAACAAGATTTAAATTTTCTCCGTAACTGCTGAGGCAGGTTTTAAAAGTGTTTCATTTCCTACAGAATATTTTATACCCACAAACACACCCAAGGTTTTTGAGAGATTGGGAGTAAAGGATTAGGAATTTGTCATTCAGTTTTATCCCCAACTTCTCACTAAGCCATCTACTACGGATTTGATTTTACTCTTAATGCTTTTCCATTTTCTCCTTGGATAGCTCCATTCCTTTCTCTGTGATGTCATTCTCACAAAAAGAGAAATGTGAAGAGATGGCAGATTCTTACATCAATGTCCTCTTGTATCAGAAGAGAAAGAGAGTGAGAAAGAGAATAAGAAAGAAAGAGAGAGAGAGAGAAAGCAACATGAAAAGAGATGAAAATGTTACTTCTAAAGAAAACCACATCCTTTTCTGATTCCTCCCAGTTGTCATTGCAAATAATAATACACATGGGAGAAGGATCTGTGATTGAATTTAGCATATGAAACACCAGGAGTGGGAACTTCTGGTGCCAAGGTACAATCTAATAATTACTTCTTTGGAAGATCCATGTGGCTTGCTTTTTATATATTTGCTTACATGTTGTCTCTCCCATCAGATTGTAAGCTCCGTGCAATAGACTATTTGGGCTAAAAATCAGAGAGCTTTTTACACTAGGTCTTTGTGTATGCTCATTTTTCTGAGCTATTGGATATTCCAACCTCTTTCAAGAAGGGTAATGGAAATAGGGGATAGAGATAGAGATAGGTGTTGGACTTCTGATTTCATTTGTATAGGGACCTCCAGCTGAGGGTGCCCTGTTTATACAGGTTGTTACCTTCTCTGCAACTCATAGGCTTAATGAATTGCCCAGACAGAGCATTGAGAGTTTAAGGTACTTGTCCACAATCCTTCATATTGGATGTCGGAGAGGTACATCTTGAAGACAGGTCTTCTTGGCTAACTTGATTGCTAGACACTGTGCCCTTTTGCCTCACTAAACTTCTAGGACTTATTATTTCTATTGAGTTTAGGCAGAATTAGATGTTACTCATTCAGTCACACTAGGAGTAGAACCTATCAGAAATCATAACAGAGGTTACATTGTATTTCTAGTTCACAGAATGAGAGCTAGTAGGGAATTGAGAGATCTTTTAATCCAACTTTCTCATTTTACAAATAAGGAGATATCCCAACATTGCATGGCTAGTAAGTAATAAACGTGAGATTTGAACCCACATTCTATTATAACACATCTAGTACTCTTTCCTTTTTTTTAATCTAAAAAGAAACTTTTTTTTCTTCTTCACCCTTTCCAATTTGCTTTTTCTAGTATTAGCTGGTCCATCAAATTTTTTTTTCTTCCCAGTAGAGCAAAGCATGCACAAAGTCTAAGTCACTATAATTTTAAGTAGTTACCACTTGACAAAAACCCATTCTTGTATAATTTGCTTCCTTTCTTGTTTACAATTTCTTTCTAAAAGCTTTCTAATTTGTGTTATCTCTTGGTACTCATTTTGGTTGCTTTTATGCCTTTTAACAAGTACACTTTTTCTTACTATAATGATTTTTGAAACCTTCTTTTCCCCTAAATAGTAATATTAGTTTATTGATCATTTGAGGAACTATTCTTGTTTTTGTTTTTGTGTTCTATACTACTAAGTCAAGTAGAGAGCTGGAAATCATCAGGTTAATTTGACCAAAGTAGACAGTTTCCACAGATGTTAATTAATCAGCAGGGCCAAGTCAGGTGTTCCAAGATAACAGAATTGCTTTCATATTTGTCTACTGTATGTGCATAGTGTTATAGGACCTGTCTCTAAATTGAACTTCTTTCTTTGGAAGCCATATTAACTTGAAACATTACTAAGGAGCCCGTTGGCCTTCATTGTCTACAAATTCAACATTTTTGCTATTATAAGTCAAGCCTTCTTCCTTCTCTTTCCTTCCCCTTGCTCATTCACTGTAACCAAATACAATAGCTATATTAAGCATTTTACTTTAGAATATGCTATCGTTATTAGAAAATGTAGTGGAGTACAGAGCTAGAGTGGAGCCCAGAATAACTAGAATTAAGTTCTATTTCTGAAAAATACTAGTTGCATGATCCTAGGCAAATCCATTTACTTAAGTGCCCCAGCCAACTCAGAGAGAAGGTACTGAAATCATAGGTAGGAGTTCCTTTATTTGGATCTTCTTTATATAAATTAAATCACTGGTTCACTATATGTTCCCATCTTTATTTTAGGCAATATATCTCACTATATAGCAGCTTAGTGTGCAAAAAGTCTACAGAATTTGTAAATCCTTGACTTAATTCCCAAGTCATTTGCCCACCTTGAATTTCCTTTACAAAATCAAAAAGTCATTTTCATTTTCTTGCCATAAAATATTGAAGAGCCTTAATGGGATCTATGAAACCTCTTTTCTTTAGCCATCATTCTACAGTTTCTTTAAATCTTCAAACTATTGTTTTATAATATAACATAATATGCTATGCCGTCATATAATATAATTAATATAACATAATATATTATTATATGATGTGCTGTGCATGACATAATATAATTAATATAACATAATTAATGTAACATAATACAATTAAACAATATATTATGTAATACAATATAATATAATGTAATATATATGATACAATAAATATATTATCTATGATATTTTCTATTGATACTTTAGTACTTCTCTAATAATCTTTTATTTCTATGAAAGGTTTAGTTTTCAGTGGTTTAAGATAGTCCTCTACAACATTCCTTCTTATTCTTAGGGTTGTATAAGGAGGACAATGATACATGAGGTAAGCAATATGAAGATTAGTGATGTTTATATAGAGATTAGTGCTTTAATGGAATAAGATTTACAAGAAAGTTAATCTGATACACATTTAACAATATACATACTCTTCCCTTTTCTTGTGAAGAACATATGAAAAACAATTCATTTAGTTCCCGACTTATTTCTTTGCAAATTCCTATCCTATGTACATTCCTCCTCCCCACCGGTACCTTCCTTAAGGAGTCATTGAAGAGCCTGTCCAGTATCTTTCTGTTGTCTAACTCCCATTCCTTCCCTATAGATGGTGCTGTGGATAGCTCTCTAGACTTGTACTATGGATGCCCTGAATTCAAATCCAGCTTTAGATTCTTATATATAGGTAAAATGCTAGATAAGATATTTATATTTGTCTGTTGTAGATTCCTCATTTGTGAAATGGGGACCTCTTCCCAGAGCTATTGTGAGGATAAAAATGGGATAATTTTTTGGTAGCTAGATGGTGCAGTGCATAGAGTGCTAGTATTGGAGTCAAGAAGACTTGAGTACAAATCCAGCCTTAGAAATTTTCTATGTGAATGACCCTGACCAAGTAACTTAATCTCTATTTGCTTCAGTTTACTCAAATGTAAAATGGGGATAATAATTGCATCTACTTTCCAGGGTTTTTGTGCAGGTCAAACGAAATAGTATTTCTAAAGAGCTTAACATAGTGCCTGGCACATAGTAGATGCTTAAGAAATTACTACTTTCCTTCCTTCCTTCCTTCCTTCCTTCCTTCCTTCCTTCCTTCCTTCCTTCCTTCCTTCCTTCCTTCCTTCCTTCCTTCCTTCCTTCCTTTCTTGCCTTCCTCTTTTGTACTGTAATGATAATTCCAGGTATGCTTGGTGCAAACACAAAAGAATATAAAGGAATAAAAAAGCACCAAGGAAGATAAATCTCTAGTTATGAAGGAAACTCTCAGTGAGCAGCCTCACAATGACAATACTGCATGGTGGAGTGAGGAGGTAGGTAGGGGAAGATAAAGAGATGGAGGGAGGTGGGATGAGACCAGACCAAAGTCTGTGGAGCAGAGATGAACAGGAAGGTGCAAGGTAAGGTACGCTGACTCTTGAGTCACATGACCTGCATTGAAATCCTACCCTTTCACCAGTGTGAACTTGGGTAAATCATTTAATCTCTGTGAACTTTGGATTGCACATGTACAAAATGAATGACCTGTACTGCACAGCCTTCCAGCTCTTTATATATGTACATACATGAACCTGTGACCATTTTAAGAATGAATTTTGAGTCTCTGCTAGATGGTTGTCTTGGGGGGAAAAGAAGATGTAAAATATAAAAGTCAATCAGATTCAAAAGGGGACATGAAGGACTTTTTGGGTGTGGAAATTAGAGTTCTTTCCCATCTCTAATCAAGTCTTAATAAAATTGATGAAATCACGTGCTTAAAACATAGTTTTAACTATGTCATCCCTCTGCTTAAAAAAGTCTTCATTGGTGATATATTCACTGAATAAACTCAAATTCCTTAGATTGACATTTAAATTCCTTTGCCTACCTTTGCATACTTATTGCCCATTATTCCCCAGCCGAACTGTCCTGTTTGAAGTTCTCCAAACTTGACATTCCATTTTCTACCTCCGTACTTTTTTTGTCTCACGTGCCAGGAATATACCATCTTTATTTCTGCCACTTATGTCTCTAAGCTTTTTTCAAGGATCAGCTTAGTTTTACCTCTTACCGAAAGCCTTTCTTGATTCTCCTTCTTGATAGCACTTTCTTACTCCTCAAATTCCATTTATTTTATCTTGAAAGAAAGCTTTCTGATCTGCAGATTACACGACTCCTGATTGGCTGAGAGAATGCTGAACCCAACATCACATACCTGTATGAGGAAATTTGTGAAAGGCATATTTAAAGACAAGACCTGGAGGGAGGCAGAAGGAGTGAGGCAAGGTTAAAAATTTTGAGCTGCAGGCTGTAGCTCTGGCACTAGAGACGTGTAGAGGATGCTGGATCCTTAGTCTCCACTAATTTAAATTTTAGACTGCACAGAGTGTATAACCCTTGGTATAGGATTCCTCCCTTTCTCCTTGATTGAGCTGAAGTCTTATTTCATCCCTAGCTAAAGAAAACATTTACCTTTGTGTGATTCAGGGGATATTAAAATGTAATATAAAGATAGAATTGACAGGACTGGAAAATTAGTTTGGATATATGGAGTGATAGAGAGTGAGGAGCTGAGAATGGCACTTCAGTTTTGAGCTTGGGTGACTGGGATGATGTTGCTGCATTTAACAGTAATGGAAAATTTAAGAAGAGGTGAGAGTTTGAGGGGGAAAGACAACTAATTGACTTTTTGCCATGTTCCATGTGAGTTATCTAGGGGGCTACCTGTTCTAATAAACAATTTGAAATATAAGAGCAGAGGTAAGATGAAATATTATTATTCAATATATTGATCCAAGAGGGATATGCATAGACATAATTAAATCCATGAGACCCAGCCTAAGTCCTTCCTCTGACATATTGTCTGAGTGATCTGAGTAGGTCATTCAACAGCTCTAGGCTGGTGGTATGAAGCTCAAATAAAAAAGGGACCACTAATCCATGTGTATGCATACTTGTGGGTACATATTGATTTAGTTTTAGAATATAATATTGTCTATGTTTGATTGTATCTTCATTTTGTTAATTATTTGCCAATTATATTTTAATCTGGGTTAGCTTACACTCCTGAGTGTGTATTATACCTCTGTTAGGCAACTCTTTAGGACTTAAATTTGTAGAGAATGTGCTAGTCAGCAATGGGATATGGTATTTACTCATCTTTGAGTGTCCTATAGCACTGTAATCTCAGGCTTTATCTTTAAATCTATCCCTTTCATCTCTCAGTTTCTACCTCCCAGTATTTAGTATATTTCCTTTTATTTAGTAAATGCTTAAAAAGGAATTACTGGATTCTACTGCATTGCAGAGGATAGAATAGGATTGAGAAAAATAGTGACCAGGAAAAGCCATGTTTTAGCATGAAAGTCTCAGGTCCTGTCAAAAGAAAAACCTGAAATACAAATTTTTGATAATTTAATAATCTTGGATGTAATATGGGACAAAAGTTAAGAAAGCATTTAGTGCTTATAGGCTGAGGGATCCCAAGGGGAAGTGTTGTTTCACATTAAAGCTTCTATATATTGGGGAGGGGAACAGAGAAGTGCAGGGTTAAGTCAGAAAGACACTAGGGGATCAAAAATCCAAATTTGCTTACTTAGCAATTTTGCCTCTTAACCCAGTTAGTTTGCCTTAATTTGTGTTCAGACAAAAGAAAGAAGTAAACAAGTACACCAGCCCCTGATCCCACTCCCACATTTTGAGACATTTGAGGTTGTAACATGTGCCACATAAATGGGAAACATTGCTCTTAAATTGATTTGATTATAGCTTGGAGCCAAGTCTATTCACTTGCTGTCACCCTTCCCTAATCTGCCAGACAGTAAGTAAATCTCCAGTTTTTAAATCAGAATCCATAGGAAAATAACATTAGACATTCCTCCCCCTCCTTCAGTTTGGGATCCAACCAAACTCACCTTCTCTCTGTTCCTCACATATATCACTCGATTTCCCATCATTGTGACTTTGCCCTATCTCCCATGCCAGAAACTCTATCCTGCCTCACATCTCCTTCAGAGAATCCCTTCTTTCCTTCAAAGTGCACCTCAAGAACCACCTTCTATAGCAAATCTTTCCAGATCCCCTCAATTTCTAGTGCCTTCTATCTCAGACAATCTAGTATTTAACTACATTATATTTATTAAATTTCTCTTTATATGTATTCTGTGTGTATATATATATATATATATATATATATACACAGAATACAAAGAAAGAGAATACACACACACACACATATGTTGTTGTCTTCTCCCATTGGAATGTAAACTTCCATTAAGCAGGGTTTTTTTTTCATTTATTTTATTTGTAAAATATTGCCTAATAATGTGTGGTACACAGTAGAAACTTAATAAACATTTACTAATTAATTACTTGATTGAATGAATGAATGAAACTAATAGACAACTTTTCAGGAAAGAATTTTCTTCCTTAAGAAGTACAACTGGGGGTGGGAGTGGAGGTGGAGAGGGGAGGGAAGACAGGGGAGGAGGAGGAGGGAGGGAGGGAGAGGGAGAGGGAGAGGGAGAGAGAGAGAGAGAGAGAGAGAGAGAGAGAGAGAGAGAGAGAGAGAGAGAGAGAGAGAGAGAGAGAGGGAGGAGAGAGAGATCTTTTTTAAAAAATTGTGTCAGAGTTGAATCTCCATAGTACAATATAAAGCACGCTGTCTCAGGAGTCAAAAGCCATGGATTCATGCCCTTGGGAAAGTCACATACCTCCCTACACATCAGTTTTCTTCTGTCAAATGAGGGGGACTAAATGGCTTCTGAGGTTCCTTTCTGTTACAGATCTAAGATCCACCCAAATGAATATCCTTCTTCTAAGTCATCAGTTTGGGTGGCACTGATATAACTAAAATTCTTCTTGGTGTTCTCCTTCTGAAATTATCTTCAGAGCCATAGTCTTTCATATTTTCTGAGATTACCTGACATCTATATATGTCTTGCATATTCCTAGTTATATATTGTTTCTCTTATTAGAATGTGCGTTTCTTAAGGACAGTGACTGTTTTCACTTTTCTTTCTATCCCTAGTTTTTCTTAGTCTGGCCCCATGGTATATGTTCAGTAAATGCTTGCTGATTGATTTGTCCGTTATCTATATGAGGTCTAACATTTCAAGCTGGACAGACAGTTCTTTCTTTCCCAAAGATTTCTTTCTCACTCCACCCATGGGTTCAGTCATTATCATGTTCATATTATCTTGTTATTATTTCTGCATTTCCATATGCTTTCAGGTTGGAGAGGGGATTGGGATATATTGAAATGTGGTACAGGATCATAGAATCACCACATCCTTAGTGGTTGAAATTGGCTTAGAGGTGATCTTGAAGAGGTCTAGGACTTTGGGGTGCTCCCGGGGGATACCCCAAGAATACGGTACCAGGCCCTGCATGAAAGAATTCAACTCAAATGTTCTTCCAGCCAGAGAAAGTTTTATTAGTGATAAAACAAATAGGCCAGGTGATGCCCATAAGGATGAGCAGGCATGAGAAAGGCTCAGCCTTGTGGGCCTGAGATTCTCAGCTAGTAACACCCATGGGGACAAGCGGGCATGAGAGGTTCTCAGCCTTTTGGGCTTGAGATTCTCAGCCAGGTGATGCCTGTAAAGACTAGTGGGCATGAGAAAGTCTCAGCCTTTTGGGCATGAGATTCTCAGCATCCAAATGGGGCCAGGGTAGATCTTATATGCTAAAGTGACTTTGGGTAGCCAGAGAAGGGGTCTGGGAAAAGGGTCTGGGTGAGAATTCAGGTTGGAATGTCTAAGAGATTGAATAGACAATGGGAATAGATAATGAAGGAAATGAAAAGCATCTGAATGAGATCAAACAGGTGGAGCTAGGGCTTTCAAAGGGAGATGAGGGGCTGGGGCCTATAGACAAATGGGAGCCAGATTCCCTTTGGGTCAAGGGGTGAAGGCCTTGACTTGGGCCACACCCCATCAATCTAATCTATTCATTTTATAGATGAGGACTTAGGGAGTCTGCAACATATTCAGTGATTAATAAAGGTTTGTTTACTGACTGACTCTTGTATGTTTTCTTACTATAAAAATTCATTAAATGCCTTTGCTTTGAACTGTGTACTCTTCTTTGAGTATTCTTACACATAATTCTTACAATATTCTTACACAAAAGTAAGAATATTGGGGCAAGGTATTCATTATCTTGGGCTTTTGAGTAGAGGTCCATATTCTATTCAGTGAAGTATATCTACTAAAGAAATACTGTGAATCTGGGTAGCTTGCCTAGGGGAGTCAGGACACATGTAAGAATGTGTACCACCCTCAGTTATTGGAGGGGAGATAATTTGTGGATCAAGAAATGCTTCTCAATGGAAGAGGTGCCTTAAGAAATTGAGGATTCAAAGAGGCCATAGTGGGAAGAGATAGTATTTACTATGTTGACTTTTCAATTTGGAATAAGGCAAATAAAGTTATTAAAATATCTATACCTTTTGACTCAGAGTTCTTAGGAATATAGAAAAGGAAGTCATTACCAAAGAGAAAGGTTCCAAATATACCAAAAATGTTCATAGAATCATTTTTTGTGGTAGCAAAGGATTGGAAATATAGTCAATGCTCATTAATCAGAGAAGGGATAATTGAGCTTGAGATCTGTGTAATGGAAACAATAAGCATTATGAAAAAAGAATCATTCAAAATCTTGTGTGAACTGATGCAAAGTGAATTAAACAGAATCAAGAAAATAATATGTACAATGCCTTCAACAATGTAAATGGAAAGAAAAACTTCTGAAAACAATTAAAACTGAATGTTGCAAAATTACATTGTGAATGATGTGAAGGACTAAGCTTGGCTCCAAAGAATAGTTAACCAGAAGATAATTCCCCCTACTCCTTAGCAGAGGTGGAAAGAGGGAATCCATGGCTATATAATATTGTATGTGTTGATGTATTAAGTAATTTTATAGATTTCCTCCCCCTTATTCAGATGATATAAAACCAAAGCATATCAATAAAATTATTTTTTAAAAATGTTTACTGCATGAAGACAATCTTCATAGAAAGATCATTCTATAAAATAGAGAACAGTATTCTCATTCTGTAGCAAATATACAGATGATCCCTTTAAGGAAATTTTAAGGGCACAACAATAAACAGGAAGCCTCCTGTAACCCCTCATGATTCTAGTAACTTCTCTCAGTTAATTATTTCCTATTTAATCTATATATAGGTTATATATTTGCTTGCATATTGTCACTCACATTAGATTTTAAAGTCCTTGAGACCAGGGAATGTCTTTTGCCTCCTTTTTTCTTTTTTAATTTTTAACCAGGAATGTTTACCACAATGCCTGGCACATAGTAAGTACTTAATAAATGTTTTTTTTTTAAAATTCATTCATTCATTCATTTTTAGTTTTCAACATTTACTTTTATAAGATTTGGAGTTCTAAAATTCTCCCCCTCCCTCCCTTCAGAAAAATGTTTATTAATTGTTTGATTGATTGAATTTAAAATAAGAAAACATATCTTTTTGTATGTCAGAAGATAGAGGAGGGAATAATATTAGGACTGAAAGGAAAAAAATATATTGAACCAGTAACTCAGAATGATTAAAAAAAAAGCATTATTTTCATGACTCCAAATGAAAAGCTGCTGGAAAATAAATATGCACATAAAAATTACTGGCAGTTAAGGCAAGTTCAGTTTAACAGGCAGTCAGTGAAGTCCTTACCTGCACACCCATAAAGAGCAAAATTGACTGTGATAAATATCAGGGATCATGAACTATAGGAATTTGCATTTTGGTGCCTCAAAGTGCTTTATCACCAACTTTCCATCTGCCCCAACCTTCTGGCAGTCAATATGGAACATAGATAATTTGAAAAGAGTTGGTGTGGATCCTAATGATTTTTCTGTTTTGAAAATCACTATCCAGACAGACATTTGCTATGGGGGAAGTTCTGAGGTTGGACAATGAGTAATGCAACTAACGTTTATTTTCAGGTTGGCTGCCTATGTACACCTAGTCTTCAAGGTCTATATTTGTGTCTTATGGTTGAGTCATGACAAATACTTTATTTCATCCTTTGAGCCTTAGTTGCGTTTTGTTTTGCTTTTTCTGTGTGGCAGAAATCTTGTGAAATTTTACACAAGTTTCCTGGATCAACTGTAACAAATCTACAAGCAAGACATCAGGAAAAGTTGAACTTTTACTTAATATTGTTAATAAATCATCTCACATTAGCATTTGAATGTGCTCATGTTGCTCCAACCTATCAAATTGGTTCAAGTGACCTTGAAATAGCATTTTGAAACATTTTTCTGCAATATTCCTTAAGCAATGTGTGTGTGTGTGTGTGTGTGTGTGTGTGTGTGTGTGTTCGAGAAAGGTAAAGGGATCTGAACTTGAGTGTTCATGGGTATTGGGAACCCCTAATATGGAAAATCCTTCCACTGATGCAGATTAACAATATGTTCAGAAATTTCATTAGTAGTTGCCTGAGGGCAGTAAGATGTTAATAGTCACATAGAAGATATATGTTGAAATAGGAATTGAATTCAGGCCTTTCTGACTCCATGACCTTCTATCACTTATGTAGTGCAGCCTCTCAGTAAGGCTTATTGACTAGAACAAATTACAATAAACAGGATGACAGGTAGCTTTGTATAGTGGAATTGAGAGGTACTAGTACATATTAATTGAAATAATTAAAAAATAATAAAAAAACATTGTATTGTATATAAGTATGTATTATGTTATGCTAAATATTTATTTAATATGCTATATTATATTTCTTTAATTAATGCTAATATTATTAAAATATTATAATATTAATGGAAAGCAGGGTCACCCCAAGACAATCATTTAAAGATTAATGATTTTATATTAAAAGATGATTGATAGCTGTTCTTGGAGCACATAATACATGGGGTAAAAACATATGTGGGTACTTTTCAAATGAAAATACTCCAAGCCTGAAAATCAGTATGTGCCACTAAATTTGTAAACAAGATTGTTTCAGTGCCAGAAAAATCCTATGAAACCACAAGATCCAAGAATACAATCAAAAAGCCCTTAGTGAGCAATATCTACATGAACTCAGCAATATGTAGATGCAGAAACAGCATAAAAATGGTGACATAGTCACAGATATTTATTTATATATGTTATTTATAGTAGTTTTGTATCAGATCATAGCCAACAGGAATTATAGAATAATCATGATCAAGGACCCCAGACTTGGGAACTCAAAGCAGGTCACAGATATTACTGTATATCAAATACTTAAGAAAGTATAACTTGCTGGTTAGAATTATGTATCAGAAGTTCAGTGACTTTCATAACTGAATGATTGACAAATACCCATAATGCAAATATAGACGTAAAATTATCCTTGAGAAATTAACCAGTAAACAACATAGCAAACCCTGGTCATTGACAAAATCAAAACATTGCTCAAAATCATCAGAGCATAATGTCAAATAATAAAATTTTAAGAAAAAACACTTTTAATAGATGTCATGTAGCCAAATATTAGTAAGTTTCAAGCTACACAGAATGAAAAGTCTTCAAAATATGAAGATCTAACAGAAACCAACCAAACAATGTGGGAAGAGATACATCTTATCTTTATATTTTGTCTGCCTTTGTAGCTGTCACAAAGGTATTGACAAGTGAGCCTATAAATTATGAGCTAACATCTCAAAATTAAATATATATGTATGCATATTTACATATATAAATTTACCAAAAGCAATTATTTTGTCTACTTGGGAAATAGTCCTCAGAACATTAAATCTAAAAGAATAATAGCTGGGTAGTGACTTATCCCAAGAGTTAATTCCTTTCACCTCCATTAATGCACAACAGGGAAAGGTGAAAAATAATACTATAAATATAGAGAGCTTTAAGGTTTGAAAAATGTTGTCATTACAATAATCTAATAGGTAAGTAGTATGATATAGATTAATTCACTCAATTTATCTAGGTCTCAATTTCCTCAAGTGTAAAATTGAGGGGTTGGGCCCAGTGAATGACTAAATGAATGAACAAATAAGCAAATAAATGGTCAGTACAATCTGGGCAGCCAGGGTCACAGAGTAGGAGTTTCAAAGCTTTTTAGCAAATTAGATTTCCCCAGTGCATTGTTTTATATAAAGACTATACTTCTTAGCTTGTTGCCTCAGGGATGAAGAAGAAAAGATGACCTAGTGGGCAGCTGGGTGGGATACATTTTAAGATCAGTTCTTGCTCTAATAAGGTTTGATTTAATTTGGTTCTTTAGAAGAATCTGGAAATCAGTCGTGACCCTCTCTGCCTTTTCTATAACCAGGAAGCCCTTTCAATTTACATACTTTAATTTGAAGATATGCTTATGACCTGGAGAAACCTAATAACCAGTGACAGGTTTATATTTTATATTTTGAAAGTTAAAATTTGGGGTGGGAAAACTCAGATATAATTTAAGTTTATTGAATTACCAACTATTTAGGATCAATAAAACCTCAAATTGATTTTGTCAAGCACCTAACTCACTTAATATACAGTCCATGTTTACCCAAAGAAGAATTTAGTCCATATGTTGGAATCACTTATGTTTAAAATCAGTAAAATGTCTTTGTAGGAACTGTTTGAAGTCCTAAAGTCTCTTTGAGCTCCTCTTTATCAGCTACAAGATTTTTTCCTTAGAAACAGAAGGGCATATTTTGTTAAAATTAAATCAACTCCAAATATTTCCAGCCACTTGGCTTAGGAACTAAGAAACAGAAGTAAATTCTGAGCAGTCTCTTGAAACATCATTATATTTCTTCCCAGAATAGCTCCTCTCCTCTTAGATGCTAATAAAACCCATGGTTAAGGATTTTGTTTGATTATCTTAGAATAAAAGAAAATGCCATCTATGAGAGGGACCTCTGGAGGTCATCTAGTATAACACCATCATTTTACAATTACAGATGTTGTGACTAGGGACCTGAGAGGTTGAAAGATGTGTGAAACGTGACAACTAGTAAGGAAAAAATTCAGAACTAGAACTTAGGTCTCTTCACTCCCAGCTCAATGACCTTTGCAGTACATCCTTCTGCCTCTCTAGGTGACAAGTCACATCCTATCCCATTTAATATACAATCCCAATTTCCTCCTAATAGGTACTGTCCATCTTTAGTTACTCTTGTCATGTGATCCAATGCTATTTTATTTTATATTAAAGTATTTATTACTCTTAATTTTTTTAACATCACCTTTAGTCCCAACTGCAATTATCCCTTCCACATTGTGAGATCAGGGGCATAGCACCCCTGTGGAGGTTTAGAGGTTAAATATCAAGAGCAAGAGAGGTGAGTCCTGCTTGAAAGAATTCTACCCAAGCTTTCTTTCAGCCAAAGACAAGGTTTATTAATGATCCACCATGTTAGCCAGACTCTTAAGGAATCTGAACCTTGGTTAGATTGTTAAGGAAACTGAGCACTGGCTAGATTTTAAGAATCTCGGCACCTTAATGGAAATAAGATGGACCTTACATACAGAAAAAGTGTGGGACGGATCTAGGAGTGGCCAAGTACATTGGGGTGACTGGAGGAGGGCTCTAAGAAAGATCTGGATGGGAGTGGCCAGCAAGCTGGGGTGAACAAAAGGCCTGGGACCAGAACCATACCTTGGCCAAGGGAGAATGGAGTCTAGATAGGATTAAGGGTGGGGAAGTGGCCAGAGGCCATCTGGAGGTAATAGACAATGGAGGGCTAGGTAACAGAATTGAAGATTGAGAGTAGACCATAATGAAAAGCCAGTTGATAGGATTATAGCCTCAGGTGAATGCCAGAGATTTGGCCATGGGGGAAAGTTCAGGATTTTTCCTTTTTGGGGTCCAGATCCCATCCTCATCACCCCCATGACCTGGAAAATTCACATAAAATTTTTTGGCCCTCTTTTCGTGCCAGAGAAGTCTGAAGTATTATGGTATTAAACGTAAAATATGTTGATATTATACAATATTACCCATATATTTTATGCATTTCTGAATTTCTGAACTTTTTCTGTGTCATCTGCAGGCCATCTTGTATCATCTGTGGTTTCTGCAAAACTCCCCCAAAATTCCCATTTAATTTGTTATGCTGACTTGCTATATATCAAAACCGCAATGGGGAAAGTCATGATGTAGGGCAACTGTATATCCCTCTCCCCTTCCCTACCTAACTAGCTACCCATTGTAACAAACAAAAAAGAAAGGATGAAAAATTGCATACAGTGTCTGACGCTTATAGTTTCCCATTTCTGCAAAGAAGGTTAAAAAAAGTGTGCATGTAAACTAGACATTTTGATAGCTCCTTCTTACTCAAATGTTTCTATTTATATTGTGAGGTAGCTAGTGCAAGCACATTTTACATGTAAACCTGGCTTCTAAACAAAACTTTGCCTGATGCTGTATATGTGGGGAGACATGACTCCTGATTATAGGTGTGAATGCTTAGTGCTACCTTGAAGGTACATATAAAGGCACATTTGAAATTCTAGAGACTGCTGAGAAATGGACTTCCTTTGTGGGCAGGTCATTTCCTTTCTCCTGTTTGAGCTAAGATCTTATCTGATTTTCAGCATCCATTCACACTTGTATATTCATTGTTATATTCTAGTCTCTCTCTCTCTCTCTCTCTCTCTCTTATATATATATATATATATATTCATACATATATATTTATATATATATATATATTTTTCCAATTTCTGTTGATTGTTTATCTTGGATAAATAGATTTACTTGATTCTTGCTTAAAACCAGCATTAGTGGGAAGAATCAAGCTGGGAAATGAAAAGCTGAGGGATACTCTCTCCTCTTAAGAATGACTTTCACAGTGGTCGTTGCTGCCAACTTTGCATTTCCCAAACCAGATATATTTGAAGGGTGGTATATATACATAATTCTAGCCTAATATCTCTCTCACAGGTAAGAACTCCTAGGCTTAAAGTTGCTTCCTGAAACTGCCTATCCCTCCAATCCCCTAGCTAGTTGCTAGCAGTATAGTCATGGCTACTCCACAATTCTCTGAAGATTGACCAGATATCAGATCACATTTTTCTATGCCATATTTGTGTCAAATCAATATATTTAAACAACTTATGCACAGAATCTTTTGCATTCCTATGTGCGGGAATATTGGACTCATTTTCAAGTAATTTGTCTTGCAAGAATTTTTTTTTATACCCAAAAGATGTTTAAAATATCGACATTTCCAAGTTTATACTGTAATTTGTTTTAAAGAATGTCCTATTGTATTTTCTGAAAGGAGATGCTTGAGAATATGCACATTCATATATACATATACACATATATGCATATAGATAGACATACATACATATACTTACCCATACAAATACACAGATATCTGTAATCATGCACATATGTACACATATACATTCATAGGCATCTATGTAAGACCATACTATACTTGTTTGTGCTCTGTTTTTCTGAAGATGCTTAACATCTTCATAAGTCCAAATATTTCCATATTTTTCTTAATCTACAAACTCATCATTTCTTATGCCACAGCAATATTCCAACCTTATACTGTCTAGTTATTTTAAATAGTCTATAACAATATTGATTAATGTGGTTGACATGTAGTGTAGTTTTCCTATTTTTCTCTTTTGATTAAATGGATTTTATCTTAAACTTTTTCTGAGATTATGATTCTTGCCCCTAATTTTTTTCCTAATAAATTCTACTCTTGATCTTTATTTTACTTTTTTTGTATATCTCTTATTTCTCCTGACTCCTCTACTTTACTTCTGTCCCCCAACCTTACCCTCCTGTTACTTAACCTACATCCCCTCCAAGGATCCCTCCCTTTTCCTCTCCCCCCCCCTTTCCCCTTGCCTTCTTGATTCAATCTGAATTTAGAAGATTTTTATATCCTTCCAAATATATATAGTTGCCTGTTTATCCCATTCCCATTAATCTAGACACACTTCTATACCCCACCCCCTATCCTGTTCCCTCACCCTCTTCTTTATAAATTTAGAAGAGTTTTATTCCCTTCTAAATTAATACAGTTTTCTCTTTAGTGCAAATCTGATGTAAGATTCCCCCCTAAAAATCCCTCCCCTGCCCTTATTCCCTTAGCCTTTTTATTTCTTTCTGAATTCAGGAGACTTTCATACTTTTCTAGATCTATATGTATTGTTCCCTCTTTAACCCATTCCTGATGAGAGTAGGGTTCCAGAACTACCAGCCCTCCTCCCCCATCTGATTCCTCTGTCAGTTCTTCCTTTCATACCTCATTTGTGTAAGATAATTACTCTTTTTACCTTTTCCTAGATAATATTACTTTTTAGAATCATCATTCTCAGCTCTACCCCAATATTTTCTCTTATAAAAAGCAAACAGTCTGTCCTTATTTAGTCCCTTGTAGTCTTTGATGTTTACCTTACATTTTTCTTGGATCTTGTATGTCAAATTTGTGTTAAGTTCAGGTCTTTTGGCAATAAAATCCTGAAAGTCTGGCAATTCATTGAATATCCACTTTTTTTTCCACTCTGTGTTATGCTTAACTTTGCTGAGTATGATATTTTTGGCCACAATCCCAATTATTTTGCTTATTGATATATAATGTTCCAATACCTACATTCTTTTAGTGTCACCATTGATAGATTTTGTGTGATTTTATTTGTGGCTCCACCATGTTTAAATTGTTATTTTTTTCTTGTTTCTCATAATATTTTCTAGTCGAGATGGGAATTTCTATTTCCTTCACTAGCGTGTCCCTGTTTGACAGATGAGGAACCAAGGCAAATAGAAATTAAGTAACTTGCCCAGGGTCACACAGCTAGTAAATGTCTGAGGCTAAAATTTTAATTCAGATTTTCCTCACACCATGCCCAGTGTTCTATGCACTGCACTGCCCATCTACCCCTTTACCTCATAGGTATTTGCCTTGCTTACATTTTGAGTGCAACTTCAGGAGATAATATTATGTTATTTTGTTGGAGTTCAACTCTTTGGGCCTCAGCTTTTTTCTTCTGTAAAATTGCATTTATATAGAATTTCAAGGTTGCAAAACTTGGACTAAACAATTTCTAATGTCTCTTCCAATCCTAGTAGTAGACTCCATAGTTATAGGGGTTGCATAAAAATGTGATCTAGAAAATAAATGATCTTAAAAGAGGGTGGGCCACTTCTAAATCTTAGGATCACTTTTTCCATTGTCCACCATAAGAGGCCCTTCTTATTCTTTCCAGTTTCTAGAACTCCCTCTAGAAATTCCAGTTTCTAGAATTCATACCCGATTTTTTTTTAACGTAGGTTATATTTGCTGGTGTAAAAATTATTCCCCCTCCCACCCCTTAGGATATAAGCTCCTTAAAGGGGAGGGAAAAGAGATTCTTACTTGTATTTTTGCTTTTCATTGCAAAATTAGCAGTGTTGGGCACATAAATGTTGCCTAATACATACTTGTTGAATGGAACTAAACTGAATTGATTGTAGAAAGAGTAAGGGTTAGATTACATATGTGCTGCCCAACTGCTGGCAGAATGAAAGAAAGCTCTTATGACTTAAAACTGTACTAAAACTTTGAGGATACTGTGTGTTTATATGTGTGTGTGTGTACATATCTACATACACACACATAAACACACATATATATATATACACATATGCTTAAACACAATAATATACATATACACATATTCATAAATGTACACATGCATATGTGTATACACACACATAAATATGAATACAATGACCACACAATCCATAGATAACAATATCAGACAAAAGTTTTACATTGTTTCTATACAGAAACAAACCAATTCAACCCCCTTGCATCAATTGATTCTTTCCAAACATTTTTACCCCTAATGTAGACATAAACCTGAGATGAAAGCAAGCATTACAGAGCTGACATAGTTCTCCAAATGAACTTCTCTTACATGGAGATGAATTCCATTTGAGAATTCAAAATTTGTGATTGGATTTTGGCAGCAGGATATGACCATGTTAGCATACAATATGCTGTAGTTTCCATGTGGTTACATTAGCTTTCTATCCAAATTAAATCCTGCTTCCAGAAAGTCATTCTGAGTATTTTCTATGAATTAAATAACTTAGGAAGTGTAAGTAAAGAGAGGAAATGTCAAGATAAATGCAACCTCCCTGACATAGTTCTATGATTACAGGCCCTATAGGGATTATCTTGTGTGATTTGGTTGTAGGACAATGAAGTGACTCTTCTTTAATGGGGCACTAGAAAAGTTTATCTAAACAATTGATAGGCCAGCATAGTCATGGATGCCTGAACCTTTGCAGGTTGATTGCATCAATTGGGGGTGGAGAGGGGTTATACTCTTAATAGATGGTAGTGTGTGGTTTTTTTGTTTGTTTTTGTTTTTGTTTTATAATATCTGGTGAGAGGGTAGACAGAGGACTTATAAGGCTTATGAATATCGAAGGGGAGTAGTAGTAGAAAAACAGAAACAGCATGAGGAGAAGGAAAAGTGACATGCAATGCAGGGGCATTCCCTATCCGCATCTCATTCCTAGCAGGTGTAGCATTTGACTAGTAACTAGCACTTTTTGATATTCAAGAGTCAAAACCTTTAACCTTTAAGACAGTTTTCTTTCTCAGAAGCAATGATTACAGGAAAAAGACAATGCCATTCCAGGCATCTAGATTTCAGCATTCATTTGATTGGAAAAGTTGTGGCATTCCATTTTGTCCCTTTGCTCAAAGCATAGGAGTAATGATGACACATGCTCACTGAAAGAGGAAGGAAATGAGTATATAGCACTTTTTATGTATATAGTTCAAAGAACTTTACAACCATTATCACATTCATCCTTACAATAAACCTGCAAGGTATATAGAAGCTGTTATTATCTTCATTTTACAGGTGAGGAAACAGCAAACAGAGATTAAGTGACTTGTCCAGTGTCACACAGTTAATAAGTCTTTGAGGTAAGAGTGGAAGTCAAGTCTTCTTGACTTCTTGACTTCAAGTCTTCTCCAGACCCAGTGCCCTATCCCCTGTATCTTTGTAGGCAAGGAATAGGCTCACCCATTCCTAAAACTGAAGGCCTAGGAGAAGGAAGCTTGTGGAAATAGGTGATGCTACCTATTTTTATTCCTTTATCTGGCATTTTGAATACAAGTCAGTGTTCTTTTATCTTACAATGATGTCATGTATTTAAGTCTGGCTAGGTCAAAGAGAGTAAGTGGAAAATGGGGACTCATGACTCATGGTCCTAAATAGATGATGTATCCAAATAGGTTATGTGATGCTAAATATAGCAGTAGGGTTCTTTGATGCTGAAGATATTTCATCACTTTCAAATAAGCAGTCAGTGTATAATGCCTTGCAGAATGCATACTCAGACTTTTCAATGTGCTTCTCTTTGCTGTCCATGTCAATTAATGTCATTAAGTTGGTACTACAGTGATACACAGCAGTTGTTAGTATAGGAGTGGGGGCTCAGATTAACTTAGTATTGGGAACTTCCAGGTAAGAACATTTCCTCTATCAAGGCAGTTTAACACCTTTTCTGTAATTTATAGTCTTGAAGCAGTTAGAGGTTAAGTGATTTGACCAAGGTTAGAAAGATCCCCTCTATAAGTTATCACTTTAGAGAAATTGCATAGGGCCCTGTGACTTTAAGTAGCTTGCCCAGGGTCCCACAGCAAGAGTTTGAGGCCAGATCTCTATCCCCTATGCCAAGCTGTCTCTCTGATTGTTAAGGGAACAAAGTAAGTAGGAAAAAAAAATGAATACGATCCCATGCCAATCTTTTGTCTTCATATTTAACCAGAAATTCTTTTTTTAGAGTGCTAAAATATTAATTTATAAAACTTATCACTGATTTTAATTTTATATTTTTCTAATATTTAAATATTTAAATAGAATTCAGGGTTTCTAGGTTTCTTACATTTTTCAAAGCTCACATGGAGATAAATGTACAGTAGTTCAGAATTAACATATTTTGGTCTAAGTGTAAAGAACAAGAAATAGACAATTGAGGGTTCTCAACCTTGTTTTATTTGGTTACCTAAAGAGTGTTTTATCAATTGCAGTAAACTCACAGCTTAAGATCTCATCAATAAAAACTTCCAATGTAAATTATTTTGACATTTTCACTCATATTCATTGTCAGTTTGCCCATTTATGGTGATAACATCTCTTAATCAATGTGATCATTTGAGCATTAGTTAATAAAATACAATATTTGATTTCCCCCTCTTTCCCAGGGCATCATCTTTTGACATGGCATAATTTGTGCCCCTCATGTGCTTGCCCTTTGCCCATTCGCCCATGTATCCTTTATAGATTCTGATGTTTTTGTGCATATGTTTTAGCCCCTCACATGAGTGAGGGTGAGAAAAGATATTGTAAAGTATACAGAAATGTATCTCTCGTGGGGGGGGGTATTCTCAAAATTGTAACTGTGGGAGGAACGTTCTGCTCTAGGCTCAAGGTAAGACAGAAGAATCCTGGTGCACACAATGATTTTATGCACAGTTAGGGTCCTCAGAATGACACTAACCCATTATCGTGAGGGTTCTGCACCCTAGTTTTTTTGATAGGTGACCATGGATTAATAATTCACCTGTCAGCCAGTACGAAGACTTGGCCAGGATCTTGTCAAGTACATGAACACAGGAAGGAAAGTGAGCAAAGATGAAAGTGCTGATGTGATTTGTGAATTCCAGTTTTCCTCTGCAGTTATAGCCACCCACAGTCATTTATTTCTTTTTGAGTAGATCCATTAATTTTGCACTGTGTAGAATGATATGAAATTGATTGTGTCAAACACTTACATTTTGCTTTCAGATGGTTGCATCTGTGCCCTGAGAAATGAGTTCATAAGAAGCAAAACAGAAAATACCAAGGTTTTCTAGTAATAGACATTTATTTTTTAATAAGTAAAATTTTAAAATATTTGAGCTTTTCATACTAATAATTATATTTCATTAAACATAAATTACATTTCATCAAGAAATACAGGAATTAAAATGTAATTGGAAAAATGTCATAGAATTTGCAACATTTCATCAGTATTAAAAGATGTTAGCCCTTTAAGAGTAGAAATTGAATTATACCTTTTACATTAAAATCATGGGCAAAGATTTAGGTACCATTTCAAGTGGAAGTCATATTTATAATTTTAGAAATAGTATAACTACAGATTTCTTACCTTCTTGGTATACTCTTAGAAGTACATGGTTAAAGTAAGCCACCAGATACTTAAAAATTTGCTGAGTACTGACTAATATATTTTCAGATATTTAAAATAAAATATTTCATATACATATATTATATATGTATAAAACATATAAATGTATATATGAATACACACACTATAAAGCTTAATGGATGGGTTATTTCTGAAACTCTGTTCACATGGAATCATGACATTTCCAGGTCTGTTTGATTTTAACCAGGAAGAACAGGTATTGGCCTGAGTTATGAATTATTATTTAATTTAAAAAAGTGCTGTTTTTGAGAAACTGTGTCTTTATTACATGAGCCACATTAAGTGCTAAAATATAACAAAAGATGACATACTACTTTAAATTAAAGCAAACATTTGGATAAACTTAGAATGTTCCCTCCCATTGCTAATGGCCCTACAGACATTTTTCTTTTTTTTTGTTGTTCTACTGAGATCTCCCTACTCACCATCCCACTCTGTGATTTTTAGTTTAAACTTCTCCATCCATACCAAGGAGGTGTAAATTAGACAGACGTATCAGTAGAGTAAATCCATGCAAGCACACTCAAATGTTTTATTCTCCAGGAATATTTCTTATACAAATATTTTTCTAATCCTACCATATGTTGTTTTTAAACATAAAGCATATATTCCCTCCCAAGGTTTCTTCATCTTTGAACAACAAAGTTAAATACTTGCAATTTTTAAACATTTCAGAGATTGCTGTCCAGAAACATCCAGTAATTTATTTTTTTGTATTATCCTGTAATATAGCAAGATTAGCTCACCGTTGTTAACAGATTTTTTTTTGCCACCCCTAGACTGTTTTCCACTTTTTCTTCAAATAGAAAGAGATGAAGATGGGCCATCATAAATGCATATTCTTTTCTTTCATAACATTTATCATGATCAATCTAGTATCAGAGCAATACTAATGCTCCTGCGGCCCTTTGAGGTTGGAATTGTTAGCATTATAGCAGCAGTGCTGGAGTCTTATGCCAAAATATGTTTCTGGAAGCATTTATAATAATACAGCTTCAGCAGAGACAGTAATGGTATAAACAGGGCAAAGGAAATACCAGAATTGCAACAGATGCGATTGATTATATGCCTTGGGGAATATTCCACTCATTTATTTTAAGTCCAGTCAATGTAAATCAAAAAGCTGTGATGTTGTCAGTAAGACACATCACAGACAAAGTAATATGCTATGACAGCGCTCCCACTTTCCTGACACAGCAGATCATGCCGTTAGACATGAAGAGGCCATCTGCAGCCTTATGCTTGCACTGTGAACTGGAGGAAAGACGTCTGACTTTAGCATCGATTCACTAACTGTGATAAAGTTCATGCTGAAAATATGGGTTGATGGGGTTGCCTTAGGTTCAGTTGACTTCTGCCTTTTGAACTTGGTCTTAAATCTCTCCTGTGCTCAGGAAAGCTAAAGATTTTCATTACTTTTCAGGGCTGTAAATCTGGTACCTGGCACTAAATTCTAGGCCCAGAAATGGACACTTAAGAAACGTAAACATTAAATGGAGATTTGTAAGAAGATGCCTCCCCTCTCCAACTCCCCTGTCCCTCCCCCTGAAATGTTTTAAGGGCATATAAAGTTGCTTCCCACAGATCTAATGCCTTTTCAAAACTGAGCTTCCTTCAACAAAACTACATTTTCTGCGTTAACAATTCTTGCTCCCTAACAGACAACATGTATGTGTGTGTCTGGTCTGTGAAATATATGCCACATTTTTTTTTTAATTTCATAAGAAGAAGAAGTGAGACAGCTGAGATTGGGAAGGGGGAGATACAATTTATATTTCTTTCTTATTGAAAGATGCTGAGTTACATACTACATTCACCTTGAGAGCTTGTGAGAATGGCCAAGAAAAAAGTGAAAGCTGAGGCTACAAGGGAATTTGTTTAGCCTTTCAACAGATGAAGAAATCAGAAGTCTTATAATTATAATTCATGGCTCCCTTCCTATGAAATTGAACATTACATACACATTAATACCAAAAGAGTTTAATGATGATTAGAGTTACTTCAATGAATAGTAAAAGGAATTATAATTATTTGTTACTTATTATGCAATGCTGCCACATAAGCTTTTGTAAAGAATGGGGTTTTACTTGCCAGTAGATAATACAGTGATGTTAAGTTCCAACATCATATATCCTCTCACTAGATAATCCATTTAAAAAAAAAGAGCAAATGATTCATTCATATTCTATGCCTTTAAAAATGCAATGGGTGGGATATTGAGTTTGTAACTGAAATGTAGGCTCTCATTTTCTTCAAAGTGGAAAATAGGACATAATCATTCTTTATAAGACTTATAAATTATTTGGATCCAGAGATATGAAATAAAAAAAATAAGTGGTTACTGAATATCTCAGGAATAAATGGCTGTGTAAATGAATGGGTGGATAAATGAATGAAAAATTAAGGTCTTATTTTGTTCCAGACACTATAAGGAACAATGTAAATATGTGCCATGAAGCTCATTTCAAGCTCAAAGATGTATGTGACTAACTTCTTGTTCATATGCAGTCAGTGCTGGATAATAAGATCCCATATTGGATATTCTCTCCCTAAAAAAACAGAACCACAAAAAATAAAGAAGAGATTATGACCATTTTTGTTTCGTTTTTTTGGGGGGCGAGATGTTGGTGACTAAATTTGTGGTTTCCTTATTGTATGGAACTGTTTCATTCCTTTTCAGAATCAAGTGATAAGACCTGAGCATTTATCGGCAGAGTGGATTTTCTAATGAAGAAACATATTAATCACAAATCAATAAGGGATAGAGATTAGCTGTGTGGTTTCAATTATATGGAGAATGCCTGTTCCAGCACAGAGAAGCACCTTATTTGTACCTTATCTTTGAGAGTTACTTGGGGGCATTGATAGATTCAGGTAGATGACCAGGGTCACACAGCTAGTACATATCACAGGCTGGATTTGAAGCCAAGCAAGCTAGGTAGTGCAGTAGATAGATTGTTGGTCCTGGAGTCAGTTCTTACTGAGAACAAATCTGTTCTTAGAGACACTTACTAGTCGTGTGACACTGGGAAGTCATTTAACCCTGTTTGCTTCAGTTTCCTCACATGTAAAATGAACTGGACAGGGAAATGGCAAACCACTAAGTGTCTTTGCCAGGAAAGCCCCAAATAGGGTCATCAAGAATTCAACTGAAAATGATTGACCAGCAGCAGCAACTTCTTGACTCAAAGACCATCTTACTGTACATTTCCCTGTTTAGCTTCTCCCTACTGATCCCATAAGGAGCAAAAATGGCCCCCAAAGGCCAAGCAAAGATGCCTGTTAGAGCCATAAAGGGAGTGAATGAGATGTTATGACATTTTATGTAACGAATTACCTTTATAGATAGTGATAATAGCTAGCTAGCTAGCTAGATGACAATGAACACTTACTAAGTTATGATGTAGAAGGTGCTGAATAAATTTCTGGGAATACAAAATACAAGCAAAAACACGATCTTTTTGCTCAAGAAGCTTACATTGTAATAGGGGAAGACCACACATCAGAGGGAGCTGGAAATAGGGGGAAGGACTTTAGGGAATAGTAACACCTGTTGATCCATGCTGCGGGGAAGAGGTAGAAAAATGGAAAAGTGAGGAGTGGAATCCAGAAACAAATGAACATGTCCTAGTCATTTTACAAAATTGTTAATTAAAAAAATTGTCTGGATAGATTTTGACCATTTCAATATTTTGAAACTATCTTTGATTTGCACAAAAAAGAAATGGAACACACACAAAGGAGAAAATTTACAGCATTCAGTCATGACCAAGACCTAGAAATTTCATTTCTGATTCACAAAGAAACCTCAGTGAGTAAAAGGACCATATAGAGGGGAGGATGTGGGTAATGCTCCTCGTAGCATGTACATATTTCTAAATGAGCCATACCTTTCAGCAATACTAATTTTTATCAAGGGGTCATGGTTTTCAGCTTTTAAGCAGCACATTGTGAAATTCTGTAAAAACAGTCCTGCTTCCATTTTCCATGGAATCAAGATTTTTGTTAGAACACTCACATCCGTGAAACATTTCATAATCACTTTGATCTTATTTTATCTTTACTGGACATGGTTCCTCTTCTTCTATTCAAATCTATGATTTACACAAGAATAAGAGTTTGAAGTGCTTTGTGGCCTGCCTCATCCTGAACTCTCTCATATCGATATGGCTCTTTCCTTAGCAACATGGTACATTTTGGCTACCAAATGTATCAAAACAACAGTTCCAAGCCCCATCTAATGTCACCTCCTATGCCAGACTAGGTCATGTGCCATATCCATTCAAAGTAAATTCTTCCTCTATAAAATATGGATAATAGTATCCCCTACTTCTGACAGTTGTGAGGATCAAATGAGATAACATATTAAAAATACTTTTCCATCTTTAAGTGCTATATAAATGATAAGAATGATTATTGCTATCTTTATATCCTTTAAAAAGTCACTTAATTTCTATGTGCCCCAGATAATTACTTTGAGTTTATTTTCCAAGCCAAAGAGGGGTTTGGATCTTCGTTGGTGGAGGGACCTAGAATCCAAAATGTTCTTGACAGTCTAAGACATTGGGCTGAATCGAATAACATGTAATTCAGTGGGGATACATTTAAAGTCTTGAACTTCAGTTGAAAAAATTCAACTTCACAAATGTAAGATGAGGGATGCTTAATTTGACAGCAGTTGTTTTGAAAAAGGAAGGGGGAAAAAAGCTGTGGGATTTTAATAGACTGTGAGCTCAATATGAATCAGCAGTGTGATGGAGAAGCCCTCAAAGCTGATACCATCCTGGCCTATAGGAAGAAAGGACTAGTTTCCATAAAAAAAAAAAAGAGGTGACAGTCCACGTGTAGTCAAGGAGGCACAAGATGACCACTTACTGTGTATTGTTGAGGAGTAAATTCCTTTTATGTATGGTTTATACTAGATGACTGGTGAGGTTCTTTTCAACTTTGTTTCTTTGCTTCTTTGTTTACATTTTTGCTTCTTTCTTTGTTTCTCTTTGTTTGTTTCTTTGTTTCTTTGTTTCTGTTTTTCTTTTTTCTCAATTGAAGTTAAGAGACTTACTGCAGGGTCACGCAGCTAGTTCAAGTCAGTTCCTCCTGACTCCAAGGCTGGTGCTCTATCCAATGCGCCACCTAGCTGCTCCTCAACTTTCAAATTCTGTGATTCTGTTACTACAATCCCACATAGGAATTTCCCCACTCTGAAGAAATCACAGATACTAAGATCATAAGATATGCCCCACAACTATATCCAGACAGTACACATACAAACACACACACATGCTGTAAAATTAGTGAAAAATCCATTATTTTGGATGCCCCTAATGCATACATATTTTAACTGAGACAAGAGAATCACTAAAAAGAGAAGCAGATAACATTTAAAATAGAAAACTGCTACCAAACAATTCTAGCAATCCAAGGTTATCTGATTTTCAAAAAGAATGAATAATAAATTTTAAGTATTTCTAATCTATATCTAATATATCTATATTTTCTATATCTATATAATTTATATCTATATCCATACTCATATGTCGGCCTATCATTTATCTATCATCTCTATGTCTATGTCTACATAACTCATTTTGTCTATTCAATTCATCTATTTCTATCTATCTCAATCTCTGTCTATCTATCCATCTATCTATCTATCTTTCTATCTTTCTATCTATCTATCTTCACCTGATACTTAGGTTAGGTTGCTTTCAGCTTTGCCTGATCTTCCTGTCAGCTATTATAAGTGACATTCAAATTACCTTGAATCTTCACTTATCAACCCTGAAGTTTTCAACCTTTGTCCTTTATTCTTGTAGCTGTATTCAGGTCTCTGCCCCCTCATAGCTTAACACCAGCAAAGAGGAACCAGATGTGAGAGAGAAGTAGGAATGTCTATTTCAGCCTCTAAAAAGACATTCCCAAGACCAAGTTACTTATTGGAACATGGAATGTGGTGGACTATGGGTGTGGAAGGAGGCATATAAAACAGATGTAATCAATTTACCAGATATATTTGGCTTTTTTTTGTTGTTGTTGTTTTAAGGGAAAACTCAGTGAATTGATAAATTATAAGATGGCATTCTTTTTAAAAAAATAAAACTTTTCAGTTGGGGGAAAGACTACAGATGGAAGAAGTCACATGCATTTGTATAATTTATGACACAGAAGAGTTGATGACAGTCAAAATGAGAGCTTTGTAGTGTTGCTATACATTTCATAGCCAATCAAAACTAAATTAGGAAGTCGATTATTAAAAAAAAGTCTTCTGTGGGTAGAATTTTAAAAAAATTATAGGGAACAGTAGAGGTGTCATAAGACTGATGATGTGCAAATATTGTTATAATATTTTTAAAAAGAAAGAGAACAGAATCTGCAAATTAGAAACTGTTGGGATTGAATTCACTTCTTGGACAAATTCTCAAGTATATTAAAAAATATCAAGTATGTTAATAACGAATTGAGGGGTGGGGGCAAGAGGAAGTAGTTGACAAGAACTAGTATGGTTTATCAAGAGTAGTTGATGGCAGACTATATAATTTATATTTTCAATAGGGTAATAGATTGATTAAATGAAAAATAACTGATGTCAGTCAACATGTAGTGTTGGCTAAAGGACCAGCAAAGAAGCCAATAAAAAATGGTTCAAATTCTACCTGACATACTAGATTTCTGAAAATGAGAAAGCCACTTGAAGTTTCAAGTCCCTAGGTGACTCTTAAGATTATAATATCAACATGAATGAATTAATGGGGGAGGGGAGAATTTCTTAAGTTCTTACTGCGTGCTGAGCAATAAAGCAAGTTCTGGGTGTTCGAATACAAAAGCAAAGCCAGTTCCTACTCTCTTATAGCTTATATTTTAAATGTAAGATGAGTTGCCTATCTATATCTGGGGAAAGGAATTGATTTCCAAATAGGAAGTTCAAAACACCAAAGATATCACAAGTCTGGACCCTGCCTTCTCACCTAATCCTGTTGGGAGGGCAAAGAATTAGGGTATCTAGATTTGAAGAAAACTCTCGACAAAGTTTCATATGCTATCCTCATGGATGTGATGGGAAAATATTGGTTAGAAGATAGTATAGTTAGATTAATTAAAAAATGGTTAAATGTCTGACTCCAAAGAACAGTAATGAATATGTTGGTGTTATCATTGAAGGATAGCTTTAGTAAAATTGTCTAGGACTTCATCTTTGGCATCATGTTTTTTTTTTTTAACATTTTCATCAGGAACTCAGATGAAAGTATTAATGACATACTTAGCAAATGTGAAAAAGACACAAAGCTAGGGGGTGGCTGAAGGTATAGCAAACATGGTTAATTACTAAGAGAACTGGTATGATCTCCCAGAAGATCTCCACAGGCTTGTATGATAGGATATGTGTGTGTGTGTATGTGTGTGTGTGGGTGTGTGTGTGTGAAAGATTTAGAAGTTAGGCTTCCACAGCAAAACATGGGGATTCTGAGGGACACTCCCAAGGTCCTGTTGATAGTCCCTCATTCAATCAGAAAGTGCCCTAAACATTCTGAAAAACCAGTACTTCCTTATGACAGAGCCCTAGAAACTAAACCAGTTGCAACGGGTCACAGTTGAGGATCGTGCAAAGGCTTTTCTCCACTGTGCTTGCTTAATAAGCTTATTGAATATTAACTAACACACCCTAAGGGTGGAGATAGCTGCCATTTTTGAACATGGGATGTGTGACCGGGAGGGTTTAACATGACAAGGAGTAACATGGGATGAATGGTTCAAGAAGAGTGTAACCTAAATGAGCTGGTCCAATCGCAGCTCAAATGGGAGGAGCATGGATTTTACTAACCATTTAAAAGTTGGCTCTGCTTCCATATTGGCGCACACATGCTGTACTAAGGTATGGTGTGCCCGCTTCTCATGAGAAGAATAATAAAGGCTTTTCCTTCACACACTCTTGTATAAGATTTTTGTTTCAGATTTTTCTAACATGTATACGTACACACACACACACACACTCATATATATCTGTACATACATGTATATATAGACACAAATATATACATACACATAAAAATAAATAAATAAATAAACAAAATATTTTGGTTATATTTTAAGTTCTGAACTGTCTCCCTCCCATTCCACCCTGCACTAGAGAAGGCTACCACTTCACACACACACACACAAACACACACACATATATATATGTATATATGTAAAACCAGGGTATACATACTTCTACTTATCAGTTCTTCTCTGAAAGTGGATAGCATTTTTCTTCATAGGTCCTTTGTATTTGATCTGAGTATTTACAATATTCAGAATAACTTAGTCATTCACAGTTCTTTGAACAATATTGTTATTTTTATAAACAACATTCTCTTGGTTCTATTCATTTCACTCTTCATTATTTCATGCAAGTCTTTCCGTGTTTCTCTGAAATCAACCAACTTACCATTTCTTATAACACAATAGTATTCCATCATAATTATATACCATAATTTCTTTGGCCATTCCCCAATTGATGGGCATCTCCTCAATTTCCAGCTCTTTGCCACCTCAAAGAGAGCTGCTATAAATAATGTGGAACATAGGCTATATCTAATAAGGTGAAATTTATCAAACAGAAATCACCAATTCTGCACTTTAAGGCATCAGTTTCCTTGTTGGCAGAATTAGTGTCTCAAAAGCAATTCACATGAAAATGAGATGGGAGTTTATTGAATTACAAGCTTTGTTTTGCTCAGTGGCATGCAAAGATGCAACATTTTTTAGTTGCATTGAAATGCTGAGTGCCCTAAAGTAGTGAGGTGATCATTCTTCTATTCTCTGTCCTATATAGATAATAGCCAGAATATTGTTTTCAGTTTGGGGCACATCATTTTTCAAGGAAGTAATAACTTGTTGAATGCACACCTCACTGTTCAGGAACTGTGATAGCAGCCTAAGGTCCTGACAGAAATTTGTGTGTGTGTGTGTGTGTGTGTGTGTGTGTGTGTGTGTGTGTGTGTGTGTGTGTATAACTCAGAGGCAGACTTGCAGACTTGTATACTTACATTTGCAAAAGTCATACCCCTTCAGTTGCTTTTCCTTTGAATGTGATGACTTTTATTTCGGGTCTTTAAATGTTATTGTTGCTGTTCCTGCTATTGTTTTGTTGCCAGAAGTTAATGAGAAGAATTTTCTCCTTCTGCTTTTATCTACCATTATAACTTAACAATGGAAAGTAGGGAGAAGTCTTTGTTATCTGGGTTCCTAAAGTGTATGGGCTTTGGTTTACAGCCAGCCCAAACAGAAAAGGACTCACCATGTTTATCTCTACAGGTCTATATTATCTCTAAGAAGATAAGAGATATCCTTCCAAAAGAACTTTTTAACTTTCTCCCCTAAAGGGGGGAGAGATCCATGATAAAGCAGCTTTCTCTTATTGCAAGTCTAAAGGGATAAAAAGGAGATAAACCATCTGATAGCCTTCAAAAAGCTAGAGATGCAGAAAAAGAAGAGACTGTCCAAATCAATAAGGAATTGTCAGTCAGATCAGCAGAATGAAGAAAAAATTCCAGTTGAGCTTACTTTAAAAGAAACAGTCTTTTAAAGTGGGAATTTCATTGGCACTGTTTGGAGAAGGGGAAGTTTATTCAATGTCATCAGGACCTTATAAGGCTATGAGATCAAGAGCCTTTTAAATCTTGGGGACTAGTTCTGAGGCTAATTCAGAAGAATGGGGAGCTGACTCTGATGGGGCCTGGATCCTGAAATTTCCCTGGCATCTCATCTGAAACACCTGGCCCAGCCCAGCCCACCTGGGTGGTTGAATTCTTTCAAGATAGACCCCTCATACTCTTGCATTTCAGGGTTCTCAGCACCCCAAAACTGCAACAATAATACTGTAGAACCTATTAATCCTAACATCTATCAGAATTTGGATCCAGACTAGCATCATGACTCTCTTTCTGGCTGTCCCTAATCTAGGCTTTGATCATCCAATGGCATGTGTCCTCTCCTTCCAGTATGCTAAAGTATTTAATTCAGTGAGCTTAACTACTTATTAAGTGACAGATATTCTGCTCAGTACTGGAGATTCAAAAAAAAAAAAAAAGATAAAGGCAAGCAAAAGCAAATTGTTCCTACTCTCAAGCAATTTACATTTTGCTTGAGATGACTTACAAATTCAGTCTGTTTAGTGTAAAGTATTCTAGACAATCTTTACATTTTTTTGAGGGGGGCTAGGCAATGGAATTAAGTGACTTGCCCAGGGTCACACAGCTAATAAGGGTTATGTGTCTGAAGCTGATTTGAAGTCAGGTCCTCCTGGATCCAGGGCCAGTGCTCTATCCACTGCACCACCTAACTGCCCTCTATACATTTTTTTTAAACACAACCCCCTCTCACCCATTCAACAGAACTAACTCTCTAGGACTTTTTTTTTGCTCAGGCAATCGGGGTTAAGTGACTTGCCCAAGGTCACACAGCTAGTAAGTATTAAGTGTCTGAGGCCGGATTTGAACTCAGGTCCTTCTGACTCCAAGGCCTGAGGTCTATTCACTGCACCACCTAGCTGCCCCTTCTAGGACTTTTCATAGGTTTGTTTGTCTGAGCATTTTATTCTGAATCTCTATACTACTCTCTCCATCATCCGACTTACCCTTGATATAGAATCCTTCATAGTTATCATGTGATGGAATTAGGCCCCAGTGGAAAGAGAAATGGATTTGAAGTTGGAGGACTAATATTTAAACACAAGTACTGCCACTTATTATATGTGACTTTGAGCAAAATCTCTAACTTCCCTGATCTTCAGTTTCTTTATCTGTAAAATGAGTGAGTTGGACCAGATAACCATTTCAGCCTCTTCCAACTCTAAATCTATGATCTGGACCACTGATGCCATTTTTTTTCTTCTCTCTATATGTCTCTGGCTTTCAGTATGACTCCACTTGCACATCAGGTTGATCATGGGTGCAATAGCAGCAATTCTTTGAAACTGACAATTGTAATCTTTAAGACCAACTCATGCTTGTCCCAATTGGTAAATTTATATAGACTTGGCTTCTGATTCACTCGGTAATTCTCTCAACCATGGTTTGGACTCACTAGGTTCATAGCATTGTTCCTGTGTGTTTTACTAAAGACTAGTTAGAGTGATTGAAGGCTTAAATTGGAGGTATGCCAAATCAGAATGGAAGTGAATCAACTCTTTAGAATCATTTCACTAGAACACTTCAATTTAATATGCCCAAAAGATCATTTAGAAGTTTTATGTTACAGGCATGTCTTGTAGTAAGACAGTGTGTGTCGACAGAAGACATCGATTTGTGGCAGTTTGACACATTGTAACTAGAGACAGTTTCGCAGTCTCTTTAGCTCATAGATTCCTCTGCTTTTAAGAACTAGGGACACCTTTACAAACTTCTTTCAACATTAGATGTGAAAATATTTAGTCATAAAAGTCGACGTTGAAAACCTGGGAAATGTACTGAATCACCACCATCTAAATGTTTAAGTGTTTCTACTTTCGCAAATAATAACACTTTTGTCAGATGTTTCCATCATTTTGTTACAAGAATACCAAAATTTAAGAATTAGATTGAGCTTTGGTTTCTGGATTTTAGGAAACTAAGGAGACATTCAGATAACCACAAAAATGAGTGAAGAGATAGGGAATAGGTCCTTGGACATTAAAAAAGGTGTCATTTTTTTAGCCTTGGAAAGAGAAGGCAGAAGGTTGAATGACAGGAATCTATCAAGAAGTGACTGTCCCTTTTGCCATTTGGTTGAGCCCATAACATATTCCCGTGTGGGTTTAACAAAAAGTAGTAGAGTTTTGAGTCCATACAGTCACCATTTATTAGGCCTGATAGGTCCCTCAAAGCTCAGAGACATATAGTCCATTCAGTTAAACGTTGGAAGGAGGAAGCAATACAAATTTTTAGTTTTGCTAAGACTGACAAAGCACTTCATGAAAGGACAGGTCAGAGTTGGGATAGCCTGAAAGTTTACAATAGGTACCAAGGGTCATTATGCATGTTTTTAATATAAAGATCTATTAAAAAGGGATATGTTATGATTAGGATTAAGCAAATCACAGTTTCTACATCATATAGATTTTTTTTCTTTTGCTTACTCATAGTCTACATGCTGAAACAACTGAATGAAGTGGCTGGTATTAGGCTCTATCTCTGGCTTCTGTCTCAGATGTATTATGGTCCATTGCAGGCTCTGGTATCAGCTGAAATTTATATTCTTTTCCTCATGATCCCCAATCAGGACCTGGTTCCATTCTTATTATGCCTCTGACACATCTCATTGCTACAGTATTCATTACATTTGTCTAGAACTGCTGTACATATAGCTTCCCTACTCCCCCCTCCCTCACCCCAGCACTAGTGTTCAGATCGTTATTTTGCCCTTTCTATTTTTGTTGCTTTTAACGTCTTGAGAATTGCGCAGTCAGGCTCCATCTCTTTGTGTAATGACTTATGTGACAGCCTCACCCTATTTCAAACATTTCTGTTCTAACAGGGCCAATATCTGGTTTCAGATTCCTGATTATTAGAGTTAGCACTGGTTTGTGATCCCAGTTTTGGCTGGCTGCAATTCCATTTGCAAGTTGCTTGTGCTGACTTACCTCACTTTTCCCCTCTCGTAGCCTCTTTCATTTTTTACTTGTGCTTAATTACTTGGTGCAACCCCTCTGGTTCTCTTCAATCTATGCTTTCCTGGACCACATGGAGAAGCTTTACTTTTGTTTCTTTTTGGTTTTCTTTACCATTGATCTGTCTAGGGTCCTTTTCAGGTATTTATTGGGATTTATGTGGGAGAGCTAGGCTTCTCTAGAACCTTGTCAAATTTCCAGAACCATAGAATCACAGAATTTTATAGTTGGAATGGAGATTGGCAGCCATCTAGTCCAACCCAAACCCCCTACACTTAAGGAACCCCTACTCTAACATATTTGACAAACTGGACATTCCAATCGCTATTTGAAAATCTTCAAGGTTGGGTAATCTTGAGGCCATCTTAACCAGAAATTCCGATTAGGGAAAATTTCAAAGAAGACACGTGATTTCAGCTTCCTTTTGAAGGTTAGGGTTTACTTAAATAAAGGAAAGAAAGGGAGATGAAATTTCTGTATAGGGTATAATGTGAGTAGCTCTCAAGGAAAACATTAAGTAAATACCCATGATAGGGCAAATAAGAGAAAGTGATGCAGGCCTTCTACTTGTGAATGGAATGTGCTATTTACTTGATGTTATGTGATGGGTCATTAATTTATGAAAACAAAGAACTGGGGAGAATATCCTTCCCCAACTAGTGCTGTGAATGTCCTGAAAGCCAGAGACATAGAATCAATTTGTACTCATCACAACCATCCCTTCCCCTGTTTCTTTAGCAATCATGGCAAAGCATATGGGACTGAGCCTTCTTCCTTCCATATAGGTACTCAAGAGGCCTTTGTTTTTGTGATCTCTTTTCACCTCATGGAATTTCTGCTTGTGTACTATACAGATCACACCATGCAAGGTTAAAAACAAAATAATTTTCTCTAAATATTGATGTATGCTTGATTGGTGACCTTGCTGTCTCACTAGCATGACCTCAAGCATTAAACAGCATAGAATCTGTATTATAATTTTTTTTTGGTTTCCAACTCTAGATTTCATATGTCATTATTTTCATTAGTCCATCAGTGAATCTGCTTGGTGGAATTTTACCTTGAACTTTATTTGAGAATATCCATTTGGAACCCATTGTATATGTGTTAGGGGAAAAATTAAAGTGAGATGTTGACTTGACTTTTTGTAAAGAATGGATATTAAAGGTCTCAGTGATCATTATAAATGACTATCTGTACAAAAAAAAATAAGTCCTGAAATCTGGGTCTTCAGTATGAGTTATTCCTAAAGATTCCATTCCCAACCCATACCACTCCATTAGGGACAGAGTAAGATACAAAGTATAATCTAATCAGTATTGTTATGGTTTTTGGTACGGAATGAGATAATATTTTAAAGTCTAAAATTCACTCTACTGAATAATTTGTACATGAAAAGCACAACCAAGGTTGAGAACTAAATTGTTTATAGAGGGACCTATAAATCAAAGTAATTAATTTTCTGTCTTAGTTCCACCTACCTACCCTTATACTTCAGTAAAATTCCATGCTCCCAGCTTTATGTATCTGGATGACTTTTTGTGTTCAGTCATTGGTAAAGTAACTACTTTTAAATAAATCAAATAAAAATGGAAAAGAAAATTCTTTCCTGAACCAACTTTGAACTCTAATTTCTCATTTGTGGATAAGTTGCAATTTAAGTATCTTAATCTTCTTCCTAGTGGGGTTCCCTTCTTATGAAGCTTCTCTAAAATGACATCTCCCATGGAGAAGGACAACACTCCCAGACTTTAAGTACATATGCCAAAATAGGGATTCTTTGAAAAATGTCAATGATGTGGGGCAGCTAGCTGGTGCAGTGGATAGAGCACCGGCCATGGATTCAGGAGGACCTGAGTTCAAATCCGCCTCAGACACATAACACTTACTAGCTGTGTGACCAGGCAAGTCACTTAACCCCATTGCCTAAAATAACAAAAAAAAATGTCAATGATGATACAACTTATTGTTGAATTATAAAAGATTCTATCTGTATGTACAGGGTAGCTTTATTCTTACACTTTTGGAATCTATGGTATTGGACCACCTCATAATGAAGCTTTTTTTAAACATAAGAAGGAAACTCCCTTTTATGGGATCCCAAGGAATAAATTCCCTCCTGTGGGTTATAGTGTGAAATCAGGCTTCAGTGTATATCCTTAACTAATAATGCTATAATAACAAAAGAGCATTAAGCATTTTCAAAATAATTATATACACTAATCAACCACATGAAGACATACTCTGATTTTTTTTTAATACGGGAAATGCAAATTAAATGAAATGTGATATTTTACCTTATGGAATGCAATTTGGCAAAGATGAAATAAGATTAAGATAGTCAATGCTGGTGGGTGTGTAGAAAGACAGGCATAATCATACATTATTGTTGGAGTTATGAAGTGGTTCAAATATTCAGTGTGGAGTTATGCCAGAAAAGTGACTACATGATCCATTGCCTTTGACCCAGAAATCTCTCTACTGTTGATATGACTCTGGGAAGTCAAAGACAATACTGAAAGTTCAATGTATACCAAAATAATCATAGCATCAAAGAACTGGCAACAAAGTATACATCCAATAATTGGGGAATGTCTGAAAAATATAGTCTATAAATGTAATGAAATGATTTATTATTTTTGGAGAAAGAAATAATGATCAGGCAGAATTCAGAGAAATATATGACAATTCATTTGTAGTCACATTTCAGAATGAAATAAGCAGGATCAAGATAACTACAAAGTAAATGAAAGATCATTCAATGTGAGTTGAACTCTGAGTAATGGAAAAATCTATTGAAGAATACAATGTAAAAATATATTCATCTCTCATGAAAGAGAGGTAGAAGACTAAAAGGACAAAATGTATATATTGTCGGAATAGTCATTCTATTGGATGTTTATTAATCTATTCACTTATTTGTTTATTTTGTTTATTGGTTTCTTATGTCACAAGGTAGGGCAAAGTCTTGAAGGAAATCATTGTGAAATTATTATTATATGATATGAAGAGAAACATCTTCATTTATTGGTAAATAAGCTTCTTGAGGGCAAAGACTTTCTTTTTATATTTTTGTATACTTAGAACATATCACAATCCTGATACTTGTAAGCTCTTAAAAATGAAATTTCACCCATTCATTCATTTACTTGTACATTAATGAGCTTTATTTTTTAAATACATAACTACAGATTTAAAATAGAATAATTTTTACCTTCAAAAGATTTATCCTCCTATGAAATTATATGCTATGTTAAAAAGGATTTTTTATTGAAAAATACCAATGAAATTTATGGAATTACCATGTTTAAAAAAAAATCTGATATGTAGTCTAACTATTACCTCAAGGAGCAACACCTCTATAAAATCTTTAGTAAGTGATAACCCAGGCTTTAATTCAAGACTTCCAATGAACAAGAATGCAATACCTTCTGAAGCATCTCATTCTACTTTTGAATAGCTCTAGTCATTAGAACTTTTTCCTGACACACAGTCTGAAGTTTTTTTTTTTATAGTTTCATCTAATACATTCTGCTCCGGGTCCAAGAAGAACAAATATATTCCCTCTTTCTTATAGCATTCATTTAAATATTTGAAGACAACTATTATTTTCCCTGCACCCTTAAAGTCATCCTTTCCTAGGAAAAAACTTCCTAATTTATTCATACTTTTATGGCATGATCTTAAGGCCCTTCACTTTCATCATTTTTTCTTTCTTTCTTTCTGGATACTCTCTAATGTATTTAAACTAAGTTTATTTATAGGATGAATATTTTCCCACAAATATTGGAAGCCCAAATAGTCATCCTCTACACTAAGGAAACCATAACTGACCTGAAAACATTCAGTCCATTGATTAATTCATCTCATTTCTTACTTTCTCTATTCTGACGCCATTCTGTGCCATATGGATATCAGTGGAAGGTTTACTTTTTATAAGCTATAGTGGGTCCTCTCAAGTTAAAATATCTAGGGATGGAATGTATTTCTGTTGTCCAAGGACAAGCCTCACAAAATATTGTTTCTTTCCATATAGGTCAAGGGGTGATTAGATTTTTTTTTTTTGCCCACTTCAACTCCAAGCCTTCTGTTAAGTCATAGAAGATTTTTGATCTAGGTTAGTTGAGTTAGTACACACAGTAATAAAATATTAATTCTGTGAGTTATCAAAGTGAGTAATGGTTAATAGATTAATGAAAACTAAGCTAGTAATTTGCTTCCTAGGATCATCACCAAAGGGCAGAGCCTATCACTCATAGGTACAGTGATATGAAAGAGATATTAAATTTTTACCAATCAGAGGCCAAATGTTAATATGTGAAGATCACAGCTAGGTTGGTGCAGAAACTTCAAACTTGTTTTTTAAAAAAAGTTGTGAGTGAACATACTTAAAAAAAAAAACAACAACACAGAATAAGACTGAACCCATTGAGTCACCAGGCCTTTTGGGATCCACAAGCCTAATTCCCAGTTCTCCAAATTCTGACATCTTGACTGTTGTTGGTAATCCTTGGGTTGGCTAAATTCTAATTTAGGATGTCTGATGTACCTAGTATCTGGCTGATCCCTCGGGGTGACTTATATCTCAGTGCAACAATAGTATTTCTCTTTGAACAAGATTTTTGCTTAAACCTTGTACAATTTGGGAACAGCTCTCAAAGTTCTATTTACCCTAGGGTCCCTCTATTTACCCTAATCTACCCTTGATTAAGGTTCTCTTTGCTTCTTTTGTTGCTGCTAGGATGAAAGGGCAGGGATACCATGACACAGGCTAAAATTGCAGCCTTAGGATTAGATTAAAGAGGAGTCTATGAAGGGAAAAAGTAACAGTGTAGGAAGTTAATCTACAGCTCTGGCAACAGCTAAATCAGAGGTCTCCCAACTTTTGGCAGCCTGTTTTACCCATCTTCCTTGTCCCATTGCATATGAAATTGTAGATGATTTTAAGGAATACAGAGCTTGTAGGACATGTGGAAGAAAGGACTTTTGGTTGGATAATGTTGGACTCAGTCACCTCTGAGATCTCAGTTTGAATTCTGATTCTTGTGTACTTCCATTGGCAGGATAGGGTCATCCTGTGTACCCCATGTAGCATAGCTATGTGGAATAACTGTCAAATGATGGGAATTTAATGCAAGTTTCTGGGGGTCAGTTCTAGCAGGCTTTCACAAACACAAATTAAGGAGTTGTACTTAGAGCTAGAAACCTGAGTATTCTGTGAAACATGTTACTGCTGGATATTACTGATGGATGGATGGATGGATGTGCTCACTGACATCAGTAGTGCTTCTACTAGTAGAGATTACAATTCATCTAAATTCTTTTATTATATGTAATTTTGGACACTGTATTTCCAGAAATCTCCCCTGGAGGATCTATCTAGTGTGCTATTTTCAGTTCATTTCATGTTTCATGGAGTTTAGAATAAGGCTAGATGAACTAGATTCCCCAGAGAACCCTTTAGAATAAAAGTAGAAGGAGTAAGACCAATTGACATAAATGGAAAAGATTTCCCCTCATGTATATCATTGTTTGTTCTTATCATTGACCATAATGAAATGCCAACATTTGGATTCTATTGCCTAAGGAGCAGATGTTCTACTTGAGGAAATGTCAATGGCATTTAAGAAGATGAAATATGAAAGAATAGTGAGACCCTGACCAAAAACATGCAGAAAAAAATCATTCATAGGTAAAGGTATTCAATAATCAATTTTCAAGATTTCAAAGGGAAAAAAAATCTGAAAGAATAGAAAAGATAAAAAAAACGATTGCCATTGCATCCATATTTGAAGCTTTGACTTTCCAGGCATAGCTTTTTGAGAACCAAGATTACCTGCAAACCATGATGATGGACCAGAAATTCATGGTGCAACTTTTGTTAGGTCATCCTCCATGGATGTACACATTTACCCTAGAATTTTGCTGAGAGGAAATAGGGAACTCCTCTAATTGGTACTCATTGAGTGGGCTGCTTTCTGTTGCAAATTGATTAATGGAGGACCTGGAGAATATATTCTTGTCAAAAGAACTCCCCTTCCTGTGAACAATAAGATTGAGCACTGAAATGGTTTCGTCATTTTTTATTTTTATTTTTAACTACTTTCTCTCTTGGATTTTTAGACTATAGTGTAACAAGTATTGAGTGAAAGAGGGGACTTTTCTGGCCTTCACTCCTACCTCTAGCAAAAGGAAAAACATGTAGCATTTCACAAGAGAAATAGCAAGTGCTGTCTATTGCCCAGGTGGTACTGAGATTGGATTTTCATTGTCCTCAAGTTCTAGTGGACAATCTTCTGCATTTCTCTTTGCTTTTCTAATTAATGACTGGACCCAGAAGGGAGAGGATTTGCTTGACAACATGATGAGACAGAGACAGTGAGAGAGAGAGGGAGGGAAGGGGGGGAGGGAGGGGGAGAGAGAGAGAGAGACAGAGACAGAGAGAGAGAGAGAGAGAGAGAGAGAGAGAGAGAGACAGAGAGAGAGAGAGAGAGAGAGAGAGAGAGAGAGAGAGAGAGAAGAGAGAGAGAGAGAGAGAGAGCGCGAGCAACTACCAATAGGATTCTGTAATTGAATGAACTGTGCCATGACTTGACAGGAGTTAGGGACCTTCTCACCCACCTCCCTTCCTCCACTCCACCATGATACTTACAATAAATTGTTCAGGCAGATGAGACCTGAGATAAATGAAAAACACTGTTTTAGCAGTCTCTCAAAAAGTACTGGCCATCTGGGGTTGTATGAGGATTGGAGTCTGTACAAGTCATTTATTCTTTCTGTGTCTCAGTTTCTTCATCTATAACATGAGGAAGGTGGACTATATGGCTTCTAAGGTCCCTTCTAATTCTAAATTGAGAGTACTTCCAGAACTAAATCTACCCCATTCCTATCATAAGTAAATCCCAAGGGGAATTTTATAAAGTAATAGAATCCTAAATTAGAAGTTGTACACAAATGTAGAATTTGAGAAGGAAAATCAACTCATTAAGGACTTATAAGGACTCACTAGTGAGTAAAGATTAAAGAAATTAAATATGTATAGATTTTTCAATGTGCTAATGATCTATAAATATTTAAGAATGGGTAACATCAAGATCCATACATAATAACTTCAAATAATATAATTAGCAGTTTTCCAACTGAAACTAATGAGATAACATTGAATAAAGGAAACTTCAGGCACATTTTCAGGAAGAAGGAAAAAATACATATATATATATATACACATATACACATGTGTATATATATATATATATACAAATATATATATACACACACATACACACATATACACATGTGTGTGTATATATATGTGTGTGTGTGTATACATATATATATGTGTGTGTATATATATATATATATATATATATATGTATATATATATATATATATATGTACACACACACACACTACAACAAGCTCCAAAGAAAATTTGTTGAAGTTGGAACTAATACAATATTTAAAATTAGCCTTTTAAAATCCTGAGAAGATACGTAGCAAGAAAACATGTCCTGAGTCAGATATTTCCAGCTTGAGATGAAGTTAAGCAAAGTAAGTGACAATTCATCCTTCTGTGATTATAAGAAAATGGAGTGCCAGAAAAAAGTACAGAACTCTAGACTTTTTCAAGTAAATTTCTTTCTAATCTGAAATTTCAATGTGGATATAACATGATCCAGGAATATATAATTATGAAATTCTGAGTTCCCTTAATATTCAGTGTCTTTGTTGCTTCCCCCGCCCAAGAGCATCAGCACATGGTAGCCAAATTATCCCCATATGTATGATTCACTGTTATAATAACCTGTCTTATTATCTCTAAAATGAGGGCAATAATGATGATAATATAAATAATAATAACTAGCATTTACATAGCACTTTCAGATTTGCATAGCCTTTTATAAATATTGTCAAATTTTATGCTCACAATAACATTGGGAGCTAAGTGCTATTATTATCTTTGTCCTACAGCTGAGAGAACTGAGCTACAGAGGTTAAGTAACTTGGCCAGGGTCACATAGCTAGCAAGTATCTGAGGCTAGATTTGAACTCAGGGACTCACTGTTGTCATACCTAGCTATCTTTGAACTGTCCACTACCTATTTCAAAAGGATATTGTAAAAAAAAATCTGTAGATTGTAAATTGTTATTGAAATATGGCCTGTTATTGTCAACAACATTTATTTTTTAAAAAATAACACATACTCATTTTCTGTCTCTTCAGCCTACCCTATAATTGACAAAGAAAAAAAAGAAAATCTTTATCAAATCTCTCTTTCTCCCTGCCACCCCCCAACCCTATATATATATATATATATATATATAATATATATATATGTGTGTGTGTGTATGTGTGTGTGTGTGTGTACACATATGTGTGTATATATGTATGCATACATACACACATACACATACAGCTATCTATCTATACACATTAAAGCAAAACAAATTCTACAACTTCTAATTTAGGATTCTATCACTTTGTAAATTTCCCCTTGGGATTTTACTTATGATAGAAATGGGGTAGATTTAGTTCTAGAAGGATTCTCAATTTAGAGTTAGAAGGTACCTTAGAAGCTATACAGTCCAGTTTTTTGTCACTACAAAGTGTCTGCTCTAAATATTTGTGTACATATAGGTCCTTTTCCTCTTTCCTGATCAGTCTAGAGTAGTAGTGGTATCTCTGGGTCAACAGTATGCACTGTTAAGTAATTTTGTTAGCACAGTTCCAAATTAACAGCAAACATTTATTTAGAACCTTGCATAATATAGGATGCTTTGTATGATCTTATTGTTAGTGGGTTTTACATTTTCCCCAGAGTAATGCTGCCCGATGCTTATAAGGCTTCATGGGAGTTGCTGGTAGTGATGTCTACCGGCAGCTCCTGAGCAAACAAAGCATCTTTCTTTGCTGATTGCGTATTTCAAAGAATATCTTCAGAGCCTAATCATTCTAACCCTAATTACTGTGCTTGGGAAATTACTTGTTTGGTCTGAGCTTCTTATCACTTTTGATCACTGCTCTCAATCCTTAGCTCTGCCTCACCTTTCTATGTCTTTCTTGTTTCCCTGTTACATTGGAACAGTTTTCTTGAAAGACCATGAATCGTATTTTTAATCCCATTCTCCTCCTCAGCATGAAACAGGAGGCAACAAGCTTGTAACAAGAAAGGACCAAAGAGAGTGTGCCAAAAATTAAAGAATGAGCTGCTGGTGAGGACTGTTGTCATGTTGTATAGACTCTTCTTGCAAGAAGTTTGACAATAAACATAGAAGAAGAGAAAGCCTCGGAACATGATGAGGAAGCATTGCACAGTGTATTAGATTTATAATAAAAATGTTTGAGTTCAAAGCTTACCTATGTCACTACCTGTGTGATCTTGAGCAAGTCAGTTGATGCTTTCCCCCTAAAAACAAAGCAAAACAAAACAGAAAACTTTAGTAGTAGTTAGGAAATGGAAAAGAGAATCCATTTATGTGTGTGTGTGTGTGTGTGGCACAGTTGACAGAATGTACTCCAAAAATGTACTCATGACTGTGGTCTCTTCACAATGGAAAAGAAAAGTACATTCAGTATGGCTATGTTAGAGGTCTGGCGACTAGTGGGGCAAATGCTAGATTTTGAATCCCACTATTCTTAGCTTCTTCACATTTGTGTGACTCTAGGCAAATTACTTAACTTTTCTGAGCCTTAGTTTCCTCTCCTTTAAAAATGAGTGCACGTGGGCTCTCTGACCTCTAAATTACCTTCTAGTTCTAAATATGTTATCATAGCCAGCAATAATGCATTAATCAATTTAAGACTGAAAATAACATAATCATTTTCAGAAAACGTATCCCAGAATCTTAGGATATACCAGCATCCCAAACATCTCAAACTTAGACACATGTGCTTGACTATTGTCAAGGAAACCCTCAGTTATATGAATGTATTGACAACCCAATTTGGACATAATGTCTTCTTGTGGTTATAGTCTTGGTATCTTATGTCATAGAAGAGACTTCAGAAGTCATCTAGTTCAACTCTGCCCAGACTAAGAATCCTTACAACATCTATAATGAGTGTTTATCCAACGTTTGCTTTAGCACTAACAGTGATGGGGGAAACACACTAATTTCCTGAGGTAATCCATTTAATATTCTGTTCTGAAGCTGTGTTGGGAATTTCTGGTCAAGAAACTCCTCTTATTGATGTGATTCTACATTTTCGGCAACTTGCCATCCGTTTAATGGTTTATAGTTTTGTATATTTGTTAATTCATAGTATTGAGTAGTTTGCAATTTAGGCATTTTCTATGATAGAAAAAAAAGTAGACTTTTACCCTGTAGCCTAAAAACAGCAACAATATGAATGACAGAATAAATTCTCAAATAACAATGAGAAAAGAAATGGAGTGAAATTTTTCATACAAGAAAAAGCAAGTCATCCAAGTTTAAATAAAGGAACTGTGAGGGTAAGGTCTTAGAATGGTCATTAACTGACCTTTCTACCGATATTGTTAGGAGAAGGGGTACCCAAGTTAGAAGCTTGAGCATTCTACTGGGTAGACTACATGGGACAATAACAAGGTCTGGAGGAAGAGTGGGGAAGAGTCAAGGTGCAGAAATCTCAGGAAAAGAAAAGACAGCAATATACGCCATTTCTTACATTTTGCTAGGTTCACATCACCAGTATATATTCAGAAATAGGATTTGAACTCATCTTTCTGGCTATGATGTAAAGGTTTTTTTTGTTGTTGTTGTAGTTGTTGTTTTTTGTTTTTGTTTTTAATTTACTATGCTTAGTTGCCTCTTCTGCTCATCTCAACCATTACAGGACCTCTCATAACTGAACATCTTAGTCTTCAGATTTGGTTTCTTTCAGGTATGAAGATTTCTATCCACACTGAAGGCAGATTATCCTTCCCCAAACCCAAGAGCCTTGCTACCTACTCACATGTCCAAGTCTTTCCTTGAATATCGGCTGCACAGACTTGTTTTGCTTCAAGAAGAGGTTATCCAATGATAAGGTCAGAGAGTCATTCTGTCATGGAATCACAGAATCTCAGAATAGTAAGGAAACTCAGAGGTCAGTTTAAGTCATATTTAAAAAGAATCCTCTCTACAATGAACATTGTGCTGCTAAATGTTTAACAAATTTCTATGTGGGGAAAAACAAACTATGCAGCATTGACTTTTAAGTTTAATCTTCATTATTGACACTTTGTTCATCCTTTTCTTGAGTTTAGACAATTAACAAAAGAAAAAAAATCAAGTCCTGTGTTTTAGCCTTTTTCTTTTGAACTATAAATACAAAGACAATTTAATAATCAGCTTTCACAAGATGGTATGAGACAGTTCCAGCATATCACTAATATATATCATTATCTACAAGTGGTTATTCTTTTTATGCTTAATGATCTCAGGAGTTGGGGACCCCACTATCTACTGGGGAAGTCCATTCCACTTTTGGATAGTTCTCATTCTTAAGGATGTTTACTTATGCCAAGTCTAAATTTGCATTTTTATCACTTCTCTTAGTTTTATACTGTGAAATGAAATAGAAATTTCCTAGTCTTTTACCTTCTTCCACATCTCAGTTTTTCAAATGTGTGATGTGATGATGTTGCCCCCTCTACACCTTTGTTTTCTCTTCTTCAGGCTTAATGTTCCCACTTAATTTTAATGTGAAATTTTTCTCCTTTCTATACCTTCTAACTCGTGAATATTATTCCTATGCTGCGATATAACTAGATTGTGACTTTTTCTCTCTCCCTTCCTCTGTTTCTTCTTTCCTCCACTCTTTCTCTTCTTTTCTCCTTCCCTTTCTCCCTTCCTCCCTTTCTTTTTTTCCATCCTCCATCCCTCCTTTTCTCCACTGTATCAGCATTTTTTTGAGAGGCAAGTGGGCTTCCGTGTCATATGTTAACTCATATTGAGCTTGAAGTCCACTAAAATCTCTATTTCCCCCCCAGATGATCTGCTGTCTAATTGTGCCTCCATCCTATACTTAATAAGTTGATTTTGTAACTCATGTAAGATTACATATTTATCTGTATTAAATTCCATCTTAATAGATTCAGACCAAAGTTCTAACCTATAAATGTCTTTCTGGGTCTTAAAAATTGGTTATTTAACATGCTTGCTTTGCCTCATGGGTTTGTTTCATCTGAGGATTTGATTATTCAGTCCATCAGTGACAAATCTTTATATAGATGAGGTTTTGGAATCTCCTGGTCATTGGATACCTAATGTATGCTTTGGATGCATGAAAAATGACATGTGGGAACACTCACTTCCATGCAAAGTCTGTGAGAGGAACTCACTTAAGAGGAACATAGGTGATACAAGAGCATTGGAAAGGTAAATATTAAGTTGAGGAGAAGATGCCAAAGGCTGAGTAGAGCTGAAAAAAATTCCCTATGTCTCTGATAGCCCCATTTGACCTTGGAGACATTGAGGGTGCTCTCCTCCTTCCTTTTTTGCATGGTGATATATTGTGAAGCCAAGAGAAGGGAAGCTGATAGAGGCTTACAAGATCCTGACCTCTTCAGATTATACAGAATTATTTTCATTATTGGCTAGTGTATATTTGACCCATGAAGAATCTGACCCCATCACAATTCCCTACTCTAGCTCCATTGTTGTTGTTCGGTCATTTCAGTCTTGTTTGACTCTTCATGATACTATTTGGTGTTTTCTTGTGTATTTAGGATCACTTATACCAGAAGCCCCCCTTTTGAGCAAATAAATAAGTATATATTTGAAAAAGTAAGGTTTTAGAAGTAAGAACAGACATATAACTAATGCACTTATTAAAGAATATGAAATATTTCACATTTCACACATATATCATACCCAATTAAAGAACACTATGCTATTTTTAGATCAACTTAATATTTACTTTAGAATTGACAATGTGAACACATAATACACATAAATACCAGAGCTAGCTAGGTGGCACAGTGGAGAGAGTGCTTAGCCTGGAGTCTGAATTCAATTCCACCCTCAGATACTAGCTGTATGACCTGGGAAAGTCACTTAACCCTATTAGCCTCAGTTTCCTCATCTATAAATGAGCTGGAGAAATAAATGGCAAACCGCTATAGCATCTTTGCCAAGAAACCCAGAAATGGGGTCACAAAGAGTTAGACACAACTGAAAATGACTAAACAACATATGACATATTGGTTTATGCATCCCCATGTATGGGTATCTGTAAACATGTATGTATTACACACAGCATATCATAGAACATCTATATTAGTGGCTTTCACCTATGGTTTCATCGGTGTAGACCTTTGGAGGCAAAGGATGTTGGATTGAATCTTGGCTGTATCATTTACTCTCTATGTGACCTTGAGAAGTCATTTAACCACTATGGCCTTCAGTTTTCTCATATATAACATGAAGAGGTTGGAGTTCATGGCCTCTGAGGACCCTTCCTCAGAAAGCTACGATCCTTTGAATTCTCTACTGATATAGATCAAAATTGTTCTGCAATTTGTGGTCTTAGTGAAAGGGCTGGAACCCTGAGATATTAATTAACTTGGTGATGGCAACAGATTTAGTTTATAAGAATAAGGGTTTGGATCCAAGTCTTTCTTACTCCAGGCTCGGCACTCTATTCACTTGGCCACATTGAATCTCAATTATTATATTAGCCTATGTAAAACATAGTGAAGGAAAACACATCTGCTACCAAATATGTGTGTTGATCTCACCTGATGCTCCTCAAAGCCAAGTAAACATTATTTTATTTTTTTATTTCTTAGCAATTGTAGGCTACTTATGCTAAAAGTCTCCTTTTTGAATGAATAATCAGCTATACACATAAAAAAATCTGTTTTAGGAATAGTAGAAGGCCAATAACTGACTGATGAACTCTATCTCAAGAATATCACGTATTTCATTTTCTACATATTTAACACGTCTGACTAAAGGATACCACAATATTTTAAAAATCAACTTTCTCATTTACTTTAGACTTGACAACATGAAAAAGTAAAGAATCTGTGGTTTCCTTATGGTGGGAAATTTTTGGTGTTATTACTTCTTCTACTAAAACAAATCTCAACCTGCCTATGACTTTGGAAATAAGTCCTTATAAGGCTTACAATTAGTTGTCTCCATGTTGTTTTCCCCAATTAAGTTTTGAGTTCCTTTAGAGTAAGGACTGCCTTTTTTCTTTTCATGGCACACAGTAGGCATTTAACAAGTGGTAGTTAACTGACTGACTCATATAGAATCAATGCCTTGCCCAAAGACACAAAGCTAGAACACTCAAAGGCCAGATTTGAAACCAGGTACCCCTTCTTATAATCTTAGAACTCATTTTACTATGCCAGGGGTAGAGAACTTGTGGCTCGAGGCCACATGTGACCCTCTAGGTCCTCAAGTGTGGTCCTTTGACTGAATCCAACTTCACAGAACAAATCCCCTTAATAAAAGGATTTGTTCTGTAAAGCTTAGACTCAGTCAAAAGGTGGCTCCCAAGGATCTAGAAGGCCATATATGGCCTCAAGGCTGACTCTTAAATTGAGAATAATTTTCTTCCCTCTTCTCCTGAAGGAAGAAGTCTAGTATATATGTAGGTTTAGGATAAAAATGGAAACTTATGTGTTCTCATAGCATTGGCATGGATAATAGAACAATGCGATGAGGTTGAATTACTTTCCTAAATGTGTGATTTGCTTATGAATGGTGCATTGCTTTAGTCTAAGGCAGTGACATGAAAAGAGAAAAACTGACCATTAGAACTTTGATCTTTCACTTACAACACCCACTTTAAAAGTCAGATTTACTTATAAAGCTTTAAGACACGTCTCATTAGGTTTTATAGCTGCTTTATCACAAATGAATATTTCATTTACATTTTATTTATACAAATTCATTATTTATTTATACATTTACTTATGTGAATATATTTATATAAATTCCCTAGTTTAGGAATTGTGTCAAAGGAACATTTAAGAAAAATCTTTCCAGATTTCACATTTAGAAGGATCAACTCTTTATAAACTCTTGAAATTTCACATGCTGTAATCATCCAGTCCTTATTAAATGAATGGTCTGAAGAAGAAAAGACACATCATATATTTTTCAAACTGTGATGTGAAAAACAACTTTGTTTTAGATGTTTATTTCAAGAAGCCCCTCACCACGAGAGCCTAAATTCCTACGACATCAGTCTTCTTTCTCCCGTGATGAATACACATTTACACACATATTCCATTTGCAAATTATTTGATGTTATTTAGTAAAGGAAGAAATGGGTTTTTGGAGCATTAAGTTTCTGTTGCATATGGCCCTATTGATCTAATGTCTCTCAACAAATAACATGATGTAGAAACCAAAGGTATAATTGGACTTTCTTCTAAGTGTCAAATTCTGTGTCATTTCTGAATGTGACTCAGATATTGTCTTCCAGACATGTCTGTGTCTCATTTCCCCAGTTATTCTTCTCTCTCCACTTGACATTGCCTTGGATAACTTAGTATGTACTTTGCATTTAGACACTTGAGTTCATGTTATACAGCCAAGATAAGAAGAACGGTGTTGTGGAACCAGCAATGGACTTGAAATTCCTAGGTTCAAATCTTGCCCTCTAATACTTACTAAATATGGACAACCTTTTTTGAACCTCAACTTCTGCATCCATAAAATAGAAATATTAATACCTAAATTATATACTTCCAAGGGTCATTGTATTAAATGAGATACCAAATATAAAATATATACATTTTATAAATATCAGCCATTCAGTTTTCTTTTTGCAAGTCCAGTGGACCTAGGTTTATCAAATTCTCTGTAACCCATAATAACATATAAAGTTGAATCAAAACACATCATCTCAAATATAGATACCTCAAACACAATACACCATGGAAAGAATGGATGTTTCATTACAAACACAGAGAAGACTTCAGGTAATGACTGATGCCATGTACATGATACATTACTTTTGAAACAAGGCAAATAGAGGACACACATCAGCAAAGTCCAGTTTTGTCAAAATAGAGCTTAAAACAAGAAAGAAACAATTTCCTTTATATAGAGAGGGTGAAAAAAAACTCTAGATAGGCCATTCTCAAAGATAAGAAAGCAGGCATAGATCTGCTATGGTCTTCCGAGTCAAGAGTAAACTTAATGAAAATAGGAAATAATAACTGGCAGGCTTTCATAGGCAACTTTCTACAATGAACTATATCTTCATGTTCACATATTTAACTTAGAGCTATAGGTAATTTAAGATTGAACCATCTTATTTCCATCAATTTAAAGAAGGTGCTTTATTCAATGAAGAAAAACATAGCCTTGAAAGCTCTCCTCAGACCAGGTGGCTTCCAGGTGTGTATTCAAATAATAAAGACTGGAGGCAGATAGGTGGTGCAGTGGGTAGAGCACCAGCCCTGAAGTCAGAGAACCTGAGTTCAAATCCAGCCTCAGACCAAACACTTGACACTTACTAGCTGTGTGACCCTGGGCAAATCACTTAACCCCAATTGCCTAAAAATAAAACTAAAAAATTTTAAAAAAAATAAGAAAGACTAAGACAGATACAACAACAGATAATATTTTACTCAGTAGATACTCATAATATTCCCCAGTGTCATGGAATATGTTCTGCATGGGGCCTTAAAACAAGAAGGGTTTCCTATTAACTTTGAGAATCTCTAAGCTTTCCTATTTATGGACAACATTTCCATTGAATCGGTGACTACATAACCTCTTCACTTATATTAATCACAGTATAGAAGAGATGGGTCTAACAATTGCAGTGGAAAACCAAAGTAGATATCTTGTCTAAATTATTCCATTTCACTGGATGGATTACCAGTCAATTTAGTCCAACACTGTGTGTCGCTTGACTTGTGAGACAGATAATGTGCTAACCTTGGAATTAGATCAATTGAAATACACTTGGAAAATTTTGCATTGGTTTTAATAATTCCAAAGTGCTCATTCTTGCATCAATATTCTTATGCTGATGCTATGTAGCATTGGACCTATGGAGTTCCAAAATAGCAGAAGAACTAAAATGTTAAGTCAAAGGGAAATGGAAAGATAGACATGCCTATTGGTTGTAAATTGACAACAATACTTTGCCAGTGATGAGTTACATATGAAAAATGGTTCAAAAGACATTTTCAAGAACAATTAAAACCAGAAGAGGAGGTGGGCTCAACACATGAGAATGAGAACAACAGATGTACAGCCTATTGACATGATTGAAGGGCTAGAGAAAGGCAGTATTATATCATATCATACCTCTCTGGTAGATTAATGGGGAAACATAAACAAGAATTACCTAGGATGAAGGGATTTAAAAGGTTAGTGATTTATATTAGTGGCTGCAATACTCACACTGATTAAATCACAGAACTATCAAAGTTCCAAAGTACATTCAAATGTAGTATACTTAGATAGACAAATAGTGAGATCAGTATACTTATTAGTATACACATAACATGCAGGGACTTCCAGCAAGATGGTTAATTTTGTGGTCATGTTTAAGCTGAACTCCTACCCTTTGGGGTCAAAATGATAGAAGGAAGGAGGAAATTCACATATGAAGGAATATAAGTTCTAATTGTCTAGGACTTCTCAATGATGATGAAAAATATAATAAAAAACCTGGAATGTGCTATACTGACTCAAAAGAATTAAAAGTTGCATGCACATGAGGATAATAACCTACAAAGTTGAGCTCATCCTTTCATCTAAAAAGATGAACTTTTGACAAAATTCAGGCATTCCTTTTATTACTCAATAAGAAAGCTAAATATGAATAGATTTACAAAAAGGCACATTTTGCCTAAAAAAAAAGATAAAATTTTAAAAGTCCATAAAGAATGAAAAGGCCAGATAATGACTGAGTGTTAATATGAATAATGATAAAGGTTCCTCCCTCTATCCTTTTAAAACTCCCAAATTCTCTAAATTTCATTCAAGAAATAAAGGAAAAAATAGATGCTGGAAAGTGATATAATATAAGAGAAGTAAAGATCCCTAATCTTGAAGTCACAAGAATTGAGTTCCAGGCCTGGTTCTATTAATTACCTCTTTTATAACCCTGGGCAACTACATTAACTTTTCTAAGCTTCAGTTTTCTCATCTGTAAAAGGAATGGAATTGATGACCTTTAATATCTCTTCTAGTTCAAGATTTTTGATCCCATGATTCTTGAACATAATCATATGAAAGGAAATTGCCAAACCATTGGATTGTTTTTGAAAAAATAAAAAAAATCAAGAGATGAAATGAAAATCAAATAACTAAGTCTAAAAATAAGAAAGAATCAACAATTGGATAGTAGATGAGGAAAATTATTAGAAACTTTATAAAAGTATAAGACAACCAATTTTTTAAAAAAAAGATAATATAAAAGATCTAGTCTCATAAAGAGAAATTGGATTAGTCATAAATTAACCTCCCAAGGAAGAAAATTTCAGGTTAAGATGGATTCATCAATAAATTATAGCATGTGCACACCCATAAATGTGTATATGTGTGTGTGTAGATACACACGTATACATATATACAAACATATATGCAAAATTCTCATTCTATATAAACTATTCCAAGAAATAGAGAAACATTGTCAAAATCTGTTCATGAGACAAATATTGACCTCGTATCAAAATCAGAGAGATGAAGTGGAATATAATTATAGGCCAATATTACTAAAGAATATTGATACAAACTATTAACTGGAATATTAGCATAGAGATTATACCAACATAGCCTACCCCTAAAATCATTCAAATCTAAGAAGCAGAGAAAGCTAGCGCACTAATATTACAGATTTCTATGCCAATCAAATCCCCAAGGGGATATTTGATAGAATTAGAGAAAATAATTACAAAATTCACATTGAGAAATAAAAAAAATAAATAAAAATACTGAAGAAAACAAAAGAAAGTAGAAAGGAAGAACTTGTCAGATACTAAATTGTTTTCCCAAGCTGTTCTCTCTCTGTCTCCCTCCCTTCTTCCCCCTCTTTCTCCTTCCTTCCCTCTCTCTCTCTGTACTTTGTATGTATATACGTATATCGTGTCTTAGATAAAATATAGAAAAGCAGATCAGTAGAATACCATAATAATTAAGACCTAAGTAAAATCATTAGAACAATTTTGTATTCAACAAATACAAGAACACAAACTACTGGGGAAGAAACTTTATTTTTTTTTTAATTTCAAGAGAAAAATATTATTGGGAAACTATGATTCTACTTGGTAGAAAATGGGTTCAGACCAATATCTGACACTGCATATTATAATATCTTTCAAATGGATAATTAATAATTTAATTAGCAAGCATCAATAGGTACCTTATCTATATCTATCAATCAGGCAGTGTACTATGTACTACATATAGAAAAAAGTGAAACATCTTGACTTTAGAAAGAGCAGTCCATCTGGGTGAAAATATCTGAAACCAGATTGCAAAGTGTGTTAAGAAGAAAGTGAGAAGATAAATGGTATGAGATGTGTGGACAGTTTTTTCAAAGAGTTGGCTGAGAAAAGATGAATAGTTATAGTATGATCATTGGCAAGGAAGGCAAGTTTAAATAAGGATACTTAATGATTGGGAAACTTGGGTGTTTGTGGGTAGGAGGGAAGGAGTCAGTACATAGCTAGAGGCTGAAGATTAGAAAGGAAGATGAGGGGGTGAATTGCAGTAGAAAAAATCAGTTGGAGCAGGTTCTCAATACATTCTTGTTGAATGCAGTTGAATTGGTTATCCATCATGATATGGTTTGAGGCTAATCAAATTGGGCATTGTGGAAAGGGATTATAGCTTTTTCATAATGTGTAATCATCTTGAGTCCTTATTTGACTTTCAAAGAAAATTGAAAATTTCCCTAAAGACACTACTAAGACAAGAGAGGCAGTATTATCATGCATCTGGCCACCCATGGCCTTGTACAACTTGTAGAATTCCAACTTTTGAAAATATTTTTGTCTGGATCAAGTCCACAGAGCTAAATATGCAAAACTGCCATGATTTCCATAGAAACAGACTAAGATGTCTTAAACAGAGGATTATAATTTCATTGCATGATCTGGGAAAAGGAAAATAACTACTCCGGTCTGCTAAGGACAGAGATAGCTCTTAATCAAATACACAAATCCCCAATAATATCAAAGGGTTCATAAATAAATACCAACAAACAAAGCAAATTAGCTTTTCCAAAAACAAAAATAAAACTAAAAACCCTAGTCACATCAATTTGTGAGTTTATCTAAGAGACAAAATCCTTAATTTAAGAAAAAGAATAAACTGACTGTTGTGAATCTTAAAAAGAAAGTAATTTCAGAGAACAGTGAAACTCAATGTATATTAACCACTAGCAAATTAAAAAAAATGTTCTTTGGTCAACCACCATGAGTTGAATACATCTTTTTATGGGAGAATGCATATTTACATATGTGTGTATAAATACATATGCATGTAGATAGATTTTCCTTTGTAAACCTGAACATTTTATTCAACATATTTAAAAACATAATTCTGAGAAGGGGCCCAGGACTCGCACAAAAAAGTTAAGAACCCCAACCTTAAGTGTTCTTCTTCTTCAAGAGCACTGGCTCTCAAACTGGGAACTTAACCTTGTATTTGACAAATATAAAGACTTTAGATTTTGGGTTGATAATTCTTTGTTTTATAAAAATTGTTGAAAAAATTGGAAAGCAGTATGGCAGAAATTAGGCATAGACCAATATCTTATACCATTTGCCAAGATAAGGTCAAAATGGATGCATAACCTAGATATAAAGAGATATATTACAAGAAAATTTGAAGAACGTGGAACATACTACTTACCAGACTTATGGAGAGGTGAACAATCTCTAAAAATAATTGAAAGATAGAAAGCAGAGTGAGATGTAAAATGGATAGTTTTGATTACATTAAATTAAAAAAGGTTTTGTACAAATAAAACAAATGTAGCCAAGATCAGAAGGAAAGTAGAAAATTGGGGAAAAATTACATAGTTTTTCAGGTAAAGGTCTTATATCTTACATATATAAAGAACATTGTAAAATCTATAAGCATATGAGTCATACTCCCAATTGATAAATGGTCAAAGGATATGAACAGGCAGTTTTCCATTGAAGAAATCAAAACAATTTATAGTCATACGAAAAAATTCTTTAAATCATTATTGATTAGAGAATTGCAAATTAAAACAACTTTGAGATATCATTTTACAGAAATCAGATTGACTAGAACACTTGAAGGGGAATGCAACAAATATTGGAGGGGATGTCAAAAAATTGGGACCCTAATTCATCGTTAGTAGAATTGTGAACTGATCTGACCATATTGAAGAGTAATCTGGAATTACGCCCAAAGAGTTATTAAATAATTTATACCCTTTATCCCAGTAATATTGTTACTATAAAGTCTATTTCAAAAGATGTTCAGGGAAAAAGGAAAAGAACCTGTATGTTCTAAAATATTTATAGCAGTTCTCTTTGTAGTCGCAAACAACTTGAAATTGTGGAGATACCTGTCAATTGAGGAATGGCTTAACAAGTTATCGTATGTGGATATAATGGAATACTACTGTGCTATAAAAATGATGAGCTTGATGACCTTAGAAAAACCACAGGCAGACTTATATGAAATAATGAAGAGTGAAATGAACAGAACCAAGAGAAGAACATTGTATATAGTAAGAGCAATATTGTTATAACAACAACTTTGAGAAAATACATGATTTTGACTATTATAAATACCCAAATTAAATACAAAGGATATATGAAGGAAGATGCTATCTGTATCCAGAGGAAGAAGTTATAAATAGAAATATGTATAGAATGATTTTTATATATATATGTGTACACACATATTTGTGTCTAATGGTAGCCATCTCTAGGGTAGGGAGAGGGAGGGGGATAAAAGGAAAAAAGAAAAAAAATGAAATTTACATGATAACTTTATTATATATTTAAAAACAATAGCAAGTTATACCTAATAGATTTGTAGTTTCATTTGCAATCATCTTTTAAAAAAAATATTATACCATGTTATGGAAATATCTGGGTCCCCCCCATAAATAAAAAAATAAATAAGTAAAATAAATTAAAAAAAAATTTAAATGATGAGACTGCGGATGAGCTCAGCAGGCTCTTCCAAGCATGGATCTCCATTAGATTATTAGCTCCTGCATTATATTATAAGCTTCTCGAAGGCAGGGACTGTCATTTGTCTGGCACTTAGTAGGTGTTTAATAAATGTTTATTAATTACTGGTTGATTATTGATCCTATAATATAGACTGCAGAATACCACTTCTTTGATTTTACCTGTCCTCTGCTTACAAATATCCAATAGTTTCTTATTGTCCATAGAATCAAGACACCTTAACCTGTGATTCAAAGCCCATCACTGTGTATCCTTATCTTGTACCTCTTATGACATGTATCCCAAAATTACACTAGAACAGTCAGTGTACTATATTGGATATAGGATTGACCTTAGACTCAGGAAAATCTGGTCCAAGTTCTGCTTCTCAACTGTACTGACTGTGTAACCATGATGAGCACTTACAGGACCATGTACAGAGTGTCTCAACTGCACTAAACTTTTGGGACAACAGTATTAATTGTTTGATGGTCCATTAAAGGTTATTGAATCCAACTCCTTCATTTGAAAGATGAAGACACTGAGGAAATAAAGATTGTATAACTTGCCCCATGGTCACACAGCTAATAAATTTGTGAAATAGGATGGAAAGTGAAGTCTTTATTCCCCTTCTCTACTACTGTAGAGTGCCCCAGGTAGTTTTCTGAAACTATAAGTTGCATGCTGACATGCATGGTTAGTGAAAGTTCACATATATTGGTAGTTTCCTATGCAGATGAAATCACAAGTTCAGACCAAACACACATATACACATACATAAGCATGCACACATATACAATTCTTGTCAAACTGGACTATTCATCAATTCTTGCAATTTCCTATTACTACACCTTTATTCATGTCATTCTCTCCACCTGAAATACTCATAGCTCTTCAGTCTCTTTCTGGTTAAATCTTATTCCTCCTTCAGAATCTAATTACCTCCTCAGTCACTCCAATTCTTCTTTCTTTGCAATCTATAGCTGCTTATTTCTATCACTCTTAATGGCACTTAACATGTATTGTTTTTTATTGTAGTTATTTATGCACATGTTACTTCCCCTATTGAATTGTAACCTCTTTTAGCAGTGACCAAAGGACATTCATTTTTGTATCTCCTTGTAGTAGAGCACAGCATAGAACTCTCTCTCTCTCTCTCTGAATAAGTGTTAATTGGCTGTATGTTGACTGAAAGTTCCTTGCTTATACAATGATACAAGACAATTACAAAAGACTCATGATGGAAAATATCATCTACATCCAGAGAAAGAACTATGGAGTCTGAATGCAGATCAAAGCATACTATTTTCACTTTTTTAAAAATTTGTTTTCTGTTTTCCTTCTTGTTGTCTCTCCCTTTTGTTCTGATTCTTCTTTCACAACATGACAAATGTGGAAATATGTTTAACATGATTGTACTTGTATAACCTATATCAGATTGCTTGTTGTCTTGGGGAGGGAGGATGGGAAGGAAGGAAGGAGAAAAATTTGGAACTCAAAATCTTATATAAATGAATGTGAAAAACTACGTTTACATGTAATTGGAAAAAAATTATTAAGTGACAAAAAAAGAAAAACAACAAAAAGAAAGTTTTTTGCTCTTGAGAATCCTACAATTTAGAGTGAAATAAAGAGAGATGAATGAAGAAGAGCTCTGGTAGGGCAGTCAGAAAGCAAACAAACAAACAAAATGGATTTAAAGTTTGCCTCCAAAGTTATATTCTTGGGTAATTTACTTAACCTCCCTGAGTTTTCCTCATTTTCTCACCTGTAAAATGAAGAGGTTAGATTATATGGCTTCTGAGTTCCTTACGTGTGGGACAGCGACCATAACTCAAATTAAACTCAGAGACTTCTCAAGGTGGAAGCAAAAGTTACTTTTTATTACAATCTTGTGAGAAGGGGTGTCTTCTCCTCAGGTAGGCTTCCAGCAGGAGGGAGGTGAGGCACAGAAAGCAAAATGAGATTATATACCCTAATGTAAACAAATGTCCACCCACCACTATCCCTTATTCCCATGTGCTGGGGGGGGGTGCGGGCTTACATTCTAGGTGCAAAAATTAAAAGACAAAGAACAAGGAAATAGGGTATAAACAATCCGAACATACGTGTCCTTATTTAGTAAACCTAATAGTGATGTGACAGTGGTGTGGCAATCAGGAGGGGGTTTAGGGCCGAATTCCTATAGGTTTAGGTAATTTCTAGGAAACTGAAACTTACTGCAATTTCCCCTCCCTAACCCCCTTCTTATCCCAGAGACAAGAAAAGGTGGGAAGTTTTGCAAGGGCAAGCAGTTCAGGTTGGGAGTAGGGCTATTCTTTCTGCTAAGTGCTTAAAAACAGGATCTGAGCAGGGGAGGATTTTGAAAGCAACAATCGAGAACTATTAACAAGAACTACTGACCTTTGAGGAGGCTTCACTTCTGAGAGTTCATCCCTCACACTTAACAATTCTGGATCTATGAGCTTAAGAAAAGATTCTGTTAATCCAGACCAAAGTCTTAGTTCTAGGGTCACATGAGCAAAATGCCTGGCATGTAGTAAGATTTTAATAAATACTTATTGATTGATAAGCGTTTGTTGACTTGAGAGTTCTGAAGGATACACCACTAGAAACTTCAAGTGAATTGGAACCTTTGCTCCATCTTATATGAAATGGGTTTGAAAGTCTGCTTATGCCTTTTAATTGTTTGATGCAAAATTAGTAAGAGTGCAGACCTTTGGCTCCCTGCTTTTCATTCCCTCAAGACCTAGTGAAGCAGGTCAATAGAGTTTCTTGGTTTTCTAGATGAGGAAACAAGTGAAGAAAAATTTATTGATTCACTGAAGTCACAGAGGAAATCAGGGAAGGAACTAGGATTGGAGCTGACAATTACTAGGCCCCAAGGCAACTACTTAGCCCACAGAGCTATCATGGCTCTCAGAAATAATTTCTATATGTCTCTGGTAGGTACTCCAAGCTGCCCCATAAGAGTGGAGCTTTATTGTCTCAGAAAGTTATGCTGTGCTTTTTCATGAGAGCATGGCCTGCCCCATTAGAAGCACATACAATTGCATGAGAAACAGCTTTCTAATTCAGTCCAATAATTTTTGGCCATTGGTTATCTACAGCAGGGCTTCTTAATGTTTTTTTCTTTTATTTTTTTGTGTGTGTTGTGGACCCTTTTGGAAATCTGGTGAAAACTATAGGCCACTTCTTAGAATAATATTTTTCAAAATCATAAATATTATACATTAGATTAGAGATGAAATATATTGAAATATTTATCAAAATATTTAAAAACTAACAAGAACAACAAAACACAAAGTTCATGGACCCAAGTTTTAAGCACCTCTGATTTAGAAAACAGGGCTAGGTATGAAGAAAAATACAAAGATAATTTAAACAAAGTTTCTACCTCAAAGGACTTTCTAGTAGAGGAGAAATCTAGTGGAGGAGAAAAGATATATTAAAAAATATGTTATAAGGCAAAATGGTAAAAATGCAAAGTAATAAATCCTGACCAAACCACCTCTAGAATTTTATTTAGTTTTGAATTTCATATTTAATTTAATTAAAAAAATTCAATAAGCATTTATCAAGTGCCAATGGTGGGCACAGTACTAGGTATTGGGGTTACAAAGACAGTAATGAAATGCTCCCTGCCTTCAAAGAACATACATTCTTCTTAGGGAATTTGAATTCTGTTTCAGGAAGGATGTTGACAAACACATTCAGAAAAGAATAATCAAGATGGGGTACAGAAAGAACTTTAATATTAGCCACAAAAAGATATATTGAAGGAACCAAGAATGCTTAATATGGAAAAGAGAAGTCTTGAGAAGCACATAATGTCATTGTTCAATCATTTCAGTTGTGTCTGACTCTTCATGACCCATTTTCGGGTTTTCTTGGAAGAGATACTGGAGTGGTTTTCCTTTTCTTTCTACATCTCATTTTACAGATGAGAAACTGAGGCAAACAGGGTTAAGTGACTTGCCCAGGGTCACATAGCTAGTAAGTGTCTGAAGTTAGATTTGAACTTAGGTCTTCCTGACTCTATGTCTGGCGCTCAATTCGCTGTGCCATCTAGCTACCTGAGAAGGTTATAATAGTTTTCTAAAATTAGACTCATTCTGCTTAGAATCAGAGGTCAAAATTAGGGTGACTATAGAAAGGCAAATTTTGCTTCTCATATAAAGAAAACAATCATAAGGATTAGAGCTCTTTAGAGAAATGGGTTGCTTAAAAAAAGTAGTGAGTTCCCCATAACTAGAGATCTTCAACTGAAGTTTGAATAGTGACTCATTGGAGATAGTACAGAAGGAATAGAATTCTCTTCAACTCTGCTTTTGGATAATTTCATAGGATCTTAGAATTTAGCTAGAAGGGACCTCATTGGCCATCTATTACAAACTCCCCATTTTACATAAAACATAATCAAGGCACAGAAAAATTATCTGATTTTTCTAAAACCACATGGATTCCATTATAATTTCTGCCAGGTGAAATACCATTTCCTTAAGCATCTGGACAAGTTCTATTTCCTCAATGAGAAGTAATGCCCTCTTTTTTTTTTCCAGTTGGAATTAATTTCTCCTCACACTGGCACCACAGAATCATATATCTCAGAGGTAGAACAGATGTCAGATGTCCTCTCAGAGGCCACATGGTACAGTGGAAAAAGAATTAAAAAAAGTTTTGGAATTGTAACAAGAGGATGTAAGTTCAAATTGTAATCATGCCTTCTATAATAGCCATGGAGCTTTGGATAAATCATTTAATTTCTCAGGTCTCAATAAGGTTTTATATAAAATGAGGAGGATGCAACAGGTGGTTGCTGAGATTCTTTCTGGTTTTAATCTATGATTCTATGAAATATTGCAGTTCAAAGAATTGAAGAGAATTCTTTCTGTATTACCCCCCAACAAGTCATTATACAGAATTCACTTAAAGATCTCTAGGTGTGAGGAATCAAAGAAAAAATAAAAGAATGTAAGTGGCATCTTCTGGGAACAATGGTGTGTTGGGTGTACATAGTGTTTGTGAAGAGGTGTAACAAGAGCTAAGTTTGGAAATTTGGATTGGAGTGAGTTGCATTGTAAATCTTTTCTTGAAGAACTGTTTCTCCTCATCAGCCTGTAGCACTTGTAAAGACATTAAGAAAACCTCAAAGTGATAGATAATGCTATGCTATGCTACCTTCTTTAATTAGGGAAACTTAGCATTGAGGTCTTATCAACTTAAAACCAAATGAAACACCTGTCTATTTATCATCAATGACTAAGCCTTGTGTCAAGGTCACCACTATAGCAGGTCAATTCTTTTCGCAGAATTTTGAAGTCAGTTAATGAGATGGAGAGATTATTGATCAAATTTCAGATATATTTGTCTGGTATCACTTAAAGACCTTTATAATCTTTGCCATGGATAATTTGCAGTTGGTTGAATGGATGAGCTAAACATTAATGGTTCTGCAAAAAAAAATCTAAATTCTTCATTGTGCTCTCTAATTTTTTATTTAATTCAAAAATTTTACTTGTTAGGAGAATTGAGAGAGCATTTACTTCATATATTATTTCACAGGTTTTAGCTTCATAATTCCTATTTGTCTCAACCAAGCAGAAATAATACTTGAGCACGTTTCTATAACACTTTAAGTTTTTCAAAGCACTTTTCTCTTGACAGCCTTGGAAGTAATGTAAATATTATTATCTTCATTTGACAGAGGAGGATAAACAGAGTCCAAATGCTAACATAGAAATAAAGGCTTTTGGCCTGAAAGGGACCCTTCAGATCTCTCAGTCTGATTGTTGCCTTGGGGCTCAGATTTGTTACCTTGATTGATAACTGAGTGCTGAATTTACCCTGACTACCTTATCTTTTGTCTCCATATGTGACCATGCTTCATATTCCATTCAGCAATCCTCATAGCCCACCTTTCCCAAACCATTTCCTAAAACTTTTGATCTCCAACCTAGACATGGTAATCAATTAAAAAAAAAATTCCTTCTGGAAATGATATGACAATTCATCCTACTATAGTCAACTCACCACAGGGACTTTCCTGGTCAAAACTCTCTTCCCTGGCTGCCATTCTTAAATTATTATATCTATATCTAGCTAAATCTATATATCTCTATCTGTCTGTCTCTCTATCTACCTGTATCTATACATATGTATCTCCATCTCTATCTGTATCAATCTATATTGATATCTCTATATGTTTCTATATAGAATTTTTCCTTTTTCATGAGGAAATCAGGGTTAAGTGACTTGCGCAGGGTCACACAGCTAGTAAGTTTCATTTGTTTCACTCAGATTTGAACTCAGGTCCTCCTGACTCCAAGGCCAGAGCTCTATCCACTGTGCCACCTAACTGCCCCATGTATATAGAAATTTGAAAATACATAGATTAGATGTTTCTATATCTCTCTATATCTTTCTTTCTCTATCTACCAGTATCTATACATACCTATCTCTATCTGCCTATCTATCTGTATCTACGTTGATCTATCTATCTATCTATCTATCTATCTATCTGTATCTTTATAGAAATTTTATAATACATATATATAGCTGTTTCAATATGTATAAATGTATATATAGAGAGATATCAATGATATCTCTCTATATATACAGATACAAATATATCAATATAGATAGGACGATAGAGATCTCATGATCTACATATTTATATATATATATATATATAATGTCTAAAATATCTCTGTATCATAGGTATCTATATAGATATTTGAAAATAGATATAGATAGTTCTATATCTATATAGTTCTATAGAGATAGAGGTATCAATGATATAGATATGTAGACAGAGATATCAATATAGACAGAGATAAAAAGATAGATTCTCCCTCTGTCTGATAGCCTATAATTAAATATCATCACCTTGAAGGCAGAGATTGTTTGATTTCTTATAGTTGCATTTGAGGTATTTAGTATAGAACCTTGCATATATATTAATCACTTAATAATTGCTTTTACATTCATTCTTTATAAAAGAGGAAAGTAAAGGGCAGCAAATTAAACTAAATTAAGTTCTTTCCCACATCTCCCTTTGTCTGAGGCCCTGTTCATTCAATGACTAAAGGCAAAAAATTGAGAAAAAAAGATGGTCCAATTTATCATCACAAAGATATCAGTGTGGGAGGGGAAGACTCAAAATTTCTGTCCAGAACAGAAAAAAATTGCTATTTACATCCATTTTAAGCCATCTATATCTAAACAATGAACCACAGAGTTTTGGGCTAGGCCTATTATTGGCTATTCAAAGAAAGCCAGAATGATTTAGTTTAAACAAATAGTCAAGTAGCACCCTTTAAAACACAATGAGCTTTTTAAAAGCCTGCTTTTTTCAGAGCTATATTTCAATAAACAAATAAACAAACAAACAAACAAAAACAAACAAACAAACAAACAGCTGTCCAGGTAAAAAGTGATTTGTCCCAGCTTTTTTGAAAAAAAAAAGGGAGAGAGAGGGGAAATACCAACAACAAAAACAACAATAAAAACAGAATTTCCTAGCTTAGGTTCTAATTGGCAGGTTGAATCCCCAGAGGGCAATTACTACTACTCTCAGATAAAATGGTAAAGACAGTTAATACAAAACCTTCTCCTGAGAACCTGGTTCATTCCTTACCAGAAATACATATAGCATCCATGGGAGGAGTAAACTTAAACTTACATCCTAATAATAGTTGAGCATAGATGAAAGAAATTAATATAAGAATGCAGTTAGGAAGAAAAAGAATACCCATACTGGAACTGCAGGAGCCTGGTGTAGTAGAAAGCAAGCTGGATTTCAAATTAAGAGATGCTTGTGTTTAAATTTCAGTTCTGTCACTTACTGATTCTGTGACCTTGGGCAGGTCACTGAGTAATAATAACAATAAAATAACAATAAATAGCTTATACATATGCATGCATATATGTGTATGTGTACATATATATCACTGACTTTTGCAAAGAACTTTACAAATATTATCTCATTTGATTCTCACAACAACCTTGAGAGGTCAGTGCTATCATTTTCTTCGTTTTCTTGATGAGGAAACTGAAGCAGAGAGATGTTATGTGACTCACTCAGGATCACATAGCAAGTCGGGGCCTGAGGTTGGATTTGAACCCTTTTGTGCCAAGATCTAATGTTTTTAAGTTGTCGCTCATCTTGGTAAAGTCCAGACATAGGATCTGGGCAAAAATTTAAATATTACCATGACAATTTTCAGGAGGGTAAAATCAAAAAGGGTAAGTAAATGCTGTTGGAGAAACTGAGATTTTATTCAGGATTTTGGAGGAAAAACATAATGTCCAGATGAAATCTAGAGAAATTCTGTACCTGTGAATTTGGTTCAATGTGGTCTGAATGTATCTGTTTGATAAAACAAATGTATAATGTACTTGAATGATAAAACTGATAATTTCAAAAGCAACAGAAGGATATCTTATACTTTAAAAATGTAACTAATTTAAAAAACTAATAAATAAATTATTTCAGAAATATCAAAATATACTTACTATCGCACAAAGTGGTGATTCTGATGGGGTGTGGCCCAAGCTGAGGTCTTCGCCCCTTGTTCCAAAGGGAATCTGGCTCCCCTTTGTCTACAGGCCCAAGCCCCTCATCTCCCTTTGAAAGCCTTAGCCTACCTTTTAATCTCATTCAGATGCCTCTCAGTTACTTCATTATCTATTCCCATTGTCTATTCAATCTGTTAGACATTCCAGTCAGAATTCTCACCCAAACCATTTTCCCAGACCATTTTCCTAAACCCTTCCCTGGTCACCCAAAGTATATAAGATCTACCCTGGCCCCCATTCACCTGGCTGAGAATCTTAGGCCCACAAGGCTGAGCCTTTCTCATGCCCACTTGTCCTCATGAGTGTTACCTGGCCTATGTGATTTATCACCAATAAACTTTTCCTCTGGCTGAAGAAGATTTGAGTTGAATTCTTTCACGTGGGCCTCAGCACCGCAATCTTGGGGTGTCCCCCAGCACTACCCCAAAGTCCTAGACCTCTTCATATGGTTCCCTTACTGGGAAATAACTGCCAAATCTCAAACTCTTCTTCAGCCATGACTGGTAAGCCTCCCTCTCCCCAATTCAGCCTGACACTCTCAGGCTCTCAGTCCAGTGCCTCTGCTTGAGCACTGGGACCTGGGTATACCTTCCTTAGCATAGAGGATGGACTCCCTATCAGGAAGCGTAGGTTCAAAGTTCTCAGTTCTCTTGGCACTAGGGAATTGGGAAACTGTTGGATATATATATATATATATATATATATATATATATATATATATATATGTATATATATATATATACATATATATATATATTTTTTTTTTTCTTTCTTTTCTTTTTTTTTTTCTTTTCCCTAAGTCCACAATGTGTCAATCCTTTTCATTTCCCAAGAATTCACCTTTGGGCTGTCTTTTACTAAATTGGAAAAATCTTAGCTTCTGTAAAGAACTTAAAAAGAAAAAGCTGGTTCATTTTTGTGACATTGTTTGACCTCAGTTTTACCTGGAAAATTGAGAGCCATGGCCTCTTTTTGGGACATTATGGGTAAAGACCCTCTCAGAAGTAGAAAAATATTGTCGCAGAGAAAGAAAATGGGTGGAAATTTCTTACTTAATGGCTTTTGTTGAGCTTTCTAGAGATCCCATTCTCAGAAAGGATTGTAAGATGCTCGTAACTAGATCCACCCCACTAGCGGAGAGTGGGGACCAAATGGGCCTTTTGGAAGATCCTCTTATGGCTCCTAAGGTTACGGCATCCACCTCTTCCCAATCTCCATTGGCACCACCTCCCCAGCACCTATCTCCACCCCTTTCTCCTCTGGCCTCTCTGGCTGTTCCCCATTCTCCCCAGGCCGGTGCTGTAGAGGTCACTTCTACTCAGGCCTTGAGCAAGGGCCTTGACCCAGCCTCTACTTCCAGAGAGACCCCAGCTCAAGCTCCAGACGAGGTTCTTAACTCGGTGCCTCCTCCCCAGACCTCTACTTTGGACCGGACCCCTGATCCCTCCCCCTTCCTCTGATGTCAGGTAATCTTCCCCCTTGCCAGCTGGATTCTTTGGCTTTGCCAGTTCAGCCAGCACTTTCCAGTCCCTCATTCACAAGAAGTGGGACTTCCTCCCTCCCTCCCCCCGCAAGCCCCTGCTCCTGCAGGGCCTTCAGGGTTTTTTCCTTTAAGGGAAGTACTTGCCTCTCATAATGGGACTCTTAGGATGCATGTTCCATTCTCCATTTCAGACCTCACCCAGATTAAGGAAAGGCTTGGTCGATACTTTGAAGATCCAACTACATTTACTGAGGGCTTCAGGGATGTGTCCCTACAATTTGAACTTTCTTGGGGTAATTTACATGTCCTCTTCTCCACCTGTTGTATCCCTGAGGAGAGGAAGAGAATCTGGGAACAAGCCCAAAATTTTGGGGATTGTTTGGCTAGCAATGACCCCACAAAATACCCCCCAGCCACAGCTGCTGTTCCTGCTAGTGATCTGGGTTGGGATTATCAGAAAAGTGAGGACAGGGGAAAGAAAGACTACGTGATAATTTGCCTCTTAGAAGGCCTGAAAATAGCCTTTCCAAAGCAAGTCAATTTTCAAAAGATTAAGGGAGTTAGGAAGAAAAGGAAAACCCTGATCCTTTCCAAGATAGGCTAGTGGAAGCCATTAAAAAGTATATGAATTTAGATCCTGACTCTACAGAAGGGGAAGCAATCCTTAGCATGTATTTCATTAACCAATCTGCCCCAGATACTAGGAGGAAACTACAGAAATTAGCAATGGGACCCCAAACACCTCAGGCCTAGCTATTGGAGACTGCCTTTGGAGTCTTTAACAACAGAGACCTACTTGCAGCAGAGTAGAGAGAACACAGGCGGAGGGCTAGAGACAAAGAACATGCCCGATTCTTGGCTGCTGCCATGGTCAGGAAAAGACCCAACGGTGTTCCTGGCAACTTGGGCAGTGGGAAAACCTGCTTTTGATGCCACCATGAGGGTCACTGGTCCAAGGAGTGCCCCTCCAAGGCACCCCCTTTGAGGAAGCCCAGCAACTCTTGCAGGGGAGTCCACAGGGAGGCTCACTGGTTCAAGGAGTGGCCCTCCAGGAGTTGTGACCTTCAGCAGATGAGTATCCCCACTGATAAAAATGAAATCATATTTTCTTGAAGTATGGAATGTTGTGTTCATGCATGTATAGTATATAGGTAACTCATGGCAGAGGCTTTCAAGTGAAGAGAATGATTAAAACATTCTTTTGGGAATTTCTCATATCTCTGACTTTATTGTCAGGCAGCTAAGTGATACAATGGATATTGTGTTGGACTTAGAATCAGGAAGGACCAGGGTTCAAATCTTTCATCCACTGCTTGGCTGTGTGACCCTGAGCAAGCCACTTAATGTCATTCAGCCTCAGTTTCACCATGTGTGAGAGGTGGAAATTAGCCTAGACCATAGCTTTCTTAACTATGGGAAATTTGGTTTTATTTGTCTATTTTGTTTTTCATAGTCCTTGCCAAGCCACATAGACATGGAAATTGGTCATGGTGATCAGAGAGGAAAAAAATACTTTAATATAGTACATTTCAATAACAGTTACCCCTAATTTCTTAAGTTCCCATAAAATCAATTTAGTCCCATTACAAGGACTTATGGCAACATGGAGGTGACATTGAGTCTTCAAAAGATATTCAATGGAACCTGAGTTTGGCCATTTTGTACGAATTAGAAAGGCTTCAATTAAAGGTCTGTTTATGGACTGGATATATCTGTCATCTGAGGACCTACTTAGTTTAATTCAGAAAAAAAAATAATCATTACCAGGTTGGTTATGATATGGTGCCTTATTTAGTGACAGAAATTCTTGAAAAGCATATAGTAGGGTGTAAAATAGTTAATATATATGTGACCAGAGTTTGTTGGAAAAATTACCCACATTGGTGAAAACTAGTATTTTTGAAGTACTGTGCTATTCCATCTATTCTTTTGGAGATATCATTTGTATCCTTAGGTCTGTATGTGTACATTGACGCACACATCTATGGCCCTTCCCCCTCCCCTTTCATATATGTAATATGTGTGTGTGTGTATTTTTGTGTATACACACACACAGACACACATATATACATACATATATCTATCTATCTATCCTCTATTGACTTATTCATATGTTGTCTCCCTGGTTTGAGTGTACATTCTATTGAGTAGGATAGAGACTGATTTTTGGTTCTTTACGTGGACACGTACACATCTATCTCCCTTCCTCCTCTCTTTCAATATTATGCATGTATGTGTGTATATAGAAATATATCCACACACACATACATATATATATACATATATATATATGCATGCATGCGTATATATATATATATATATATATATATATATATATACATGCATGCGTATATATATATATATATATATATATACATATATACCTCTCCTCCCTCCATCTCTCTCTCTCTCTTCATGTCTCCCTGGTTTCGAAGCACATTTTATTGAGTAGGGTAGAGACTTTTTCTGGTTTTTGTTTGTTTGTTTATTTTTAGTCTTAGCACTTAGCACATTGTCTAAAACATGGTTTTCACTTAAGAAATGCTTGTGAATTTACTGAGTCAAGGCCTTGAACTTCTAGTCCAGTTTTCTCTCTATTACACCATGGTCCTGATTTGTATCATGGAATAATAGATTTAGAACTGGAAGGAGTTTTAGAGGTCAACTAGTCTAATGTTCTCTCTCTCTCTGTCTCTCTCTGTCTCTCTCTCTCTCTCTCTCTCTCTCTCTCTCTCTCGATTTGGAAACTAAGTCCCACAAAGATTTTTTTTTAAGTGACTTATTGAAGATTGCTTAAAATGAAGCAGTCCTCCCAAGGAATTTATGGATCTTAGACTTCAAGGATTATTCTTACATTTTCCTCTGGTACATTTCTTTTGCCTAATAGTTCTTTGTTCTAAGTCCCACTTATACTCAGCAGTGTAAGAAGAATTAAGTGAGGCAGTTATTGCCAAATAGGTACATATATGTCTCAAATATAATTTAGAACTTAAGAGGAATTTAAATATAGTAACTAATTATTGGAGGGAGTGGTAGAATCTATACCTGTGATTTCATTGGTGCTGGGAACACCCAGTGTGGCAAGTTCCTCTACTGACACAAATCAACAGCTTCTCTTATAATTAAAGTTTAGAGAGTTGTTTGGAATGGGGGAGGAGGGGCATGGCACTATGAAGTTATGTGACTTACCAAGGGTCATACAAATATTTGACAGAGGCAGGAAAAGAACCCTAGTCTTCATAACTCTATCAAAATAAATTTGTTTTTTCATTTGTTTTAATCCAACAGATTCCTGCTTTTGGCTTTATTTTCATTAATTATTACTTATTGATAATTCCTAGGCTTTGATGAATCACTGAGTATAAATGATTTTCTTAATTAACACAGATCCTCCTAACTTAAAATCCAATATGATATAAACCACTTTAGGCTGCCTCTCCACACCACTATGTAATGAAAGGAGAATTTAGGATGTGTGGCCATGCATAGTTTTGAAAAAATGCCCAGGTTGTGTAATTGAATTATGAAAGAAAATAAACAAGAGAGAGAAAGAGAGAAGGAGGAGGAGGAAGGAGGAAGAAGAAGGAGGAGGAGAAGAAAAAGGAAGAAGAAAGAGGAAGAGGAGGATGAGAAGAAGGAAGGAAGGAAAAGACCCTATTCTTAAAGAGAGTGATGATAATAAATACTTATATAATATTTTCTATGTGCCAAGCACTGTTCTAACTACTTTACAAATATTATTTAATTTGATTCTTATAACTCTGAGAGGTAGATGCCATTATTATCTCCATTTTAAGGTTGAGGAGACTGAGGCAGACTGAAGTTAAATGACTTTCCCAGTGTCACAGAGCTAGAAAGTGTTTGAGGCTGGATTTGAATTTAAGTCTTCCTGATTCTAGGCGCAGCACTCTATCTACCACCTGCCTACCTCGGTGGCTTAAATCCTCTAAGTAGCTTAATGGAGAAAAATAGTACATGAACACAATTTTAAAGCAAAATAAACATGAAGCAAATACAAAGTAATTATAAAAAGAGAGAAAAGCAGTAACTATTGAGATACTCACGAATGGTTTCCCTGAGAAAATGGCACTTGAGCTGGGCCTTGATACCTTGAATTTAATCAGAGATTACAAGATGTTGATGGGAAGGAAGAAACTCTGCCAGGCATGGAAAACAGACTTAATAATGGCCCAAAGTGGGGAGATAGGACATCGTCTCATAGAATGGAAGGCAGGCTATTTTGTCTGGAACAGAGTAAATAGAGGAGAGTAATGTGAAATTTGTCCCCAAAGGCTTAAAGCCTGACTGTGAAGGGCTTGAAATGTCAACCAAGAGTTTGTACTTTACCCTAGAAAGAACAGAGATTAGCTGGAAAGTTTTGAGCAGGAGAATAATATGTTCCTCCTTGCGATTTAGGAATATCAACTTTAAAGTTGTGGGGATGACAGTTTCAGGAAAGAGAAAAACTTGAGGAGACAAACCAATATTGTAGTAGTCTAGGCAAGTGATGATGAAGGCCTTAACTAGGGTGGTGGCACTATCAGTGGAGAGAAAGGTATAGACATGAGAGATGTTGGGGACCATAATAAAATATGACAGGATGTGGGTTCTCAAAATATAGTTGTGAATTCATGCCTAATTTAATGGTGTCTTTCACTTCAATAATAAGTCCTCTTGGCCTTTGGAGCAAAGAATCTTTCTCCTTCCTCATTTTGTCTCTTAGATTCTCAGCTGCATTCCAAGAAGAGCAAGACTGATCCCTAAGGCCTTACTCCTCACTCTATAGCATTGAACAGCTCTGGCAGGTTTCAGTGAGTGCTATAAAATTGATGTACATGCAAAAACCCATGTTGGGTTGTTAAAGAGTCAAAAGGCACTGACCTGGGGATTAGGAGGAGAGAGAAGAAGGGTTTTAATACTTTTTTGCTCCTGTTCTCTTTCAGGACAATATAATCAAGTTGTAAACAATAATAAAAAACACAATTTTCCCCTTTCCCAAATGTAAAAAGTAGCAGAAGTGCTATATCCCTTTCTATTTGACACTCAAACTCCAATTTACCATTTCCATCTTGAAAAATATGGGAAATAATCAAGTGCATCTTAACTATGTATTTTTTATTATTTTATTTTATTTTATTTTATTTTATTTTATTTTATTTATTTATTTTGTTTTTGGTTAGGCAGTGGGGTTAACTGACTTGCCCAGGGTCACACAGCTACTAAGTGTTATGTGTCTGAGGCTGGATTTGAACTCAAGTCCTCCTGAATCCAGGGCCGGTGCTCTATCCACTGCATCACCTAGCTGTCCCGATATGTATTTTTTAAAATGATAATAAAAAGCCTTAAAACTATTGCGTGAAACAAACCAAAAGAAAGAGTACTGCCAAGGGAGAAAGGAATTCTTTTTTAAACAATTTTTTTTTAATGTTTTCCAAATTTGGTAATTTGAAAGTGCTTGGAGGTTTATTTTTCAATCAGAATGGACAATTAACCTTAGATGGTCTTAAAATCTCTGTATATTTTGAGATTGGATAATACAAAGCCTTCCTTCATGTATAGATTTGGAAAAATAACAAATACATGTTCTTTCTTTTGCAATGAAGCATTGGAAGATTTTATGTAAGTTTTTTTCATAGCATTAAGAGACAGAAAGAACTTAAAAGATGAGGAAACTGAGGCCCAGATGTAAAGTAGTTGACCAATGTCCCACAGCTAATAAGTTGCACAATGAGAATTTGACTTCTACCAAAGTCCAGGCTTCCTTCCACTCTATCATTCCACAGAGAATGACTAGAAAAGCAAAAATCTTTCATCCCCAAAAGCACCCAAAGTGACTGCTAGCCATAAATTGCATATAGGTTGCTTCATGATGTGAAATGGAAAAGAAATAATTTTTTCTTTCCAGTTGAACAGGAAAAATTAAAAAAAAAAGCAATGTCAAATGTTAACATACCAACTTGATATCTCACAGAAATATAAGGAAGTAGAAGCTGAGACCATAATTCTGATAATAAATGTTTTTCAAAAATCATGTCATTAACATTTTTTTTTGGTAGTGACTTAGAATTGGAAATCGAAGGAATGCCCAACAACTGGGAAATGATTAAACAATCTGTAGTATCTGATTGTGAGGGAATATCATTGTGCTGTAACAAATGATAAACAGGATGATTTCAGGAAAAACCTGGAAAGACATGAACTGAGGCACACTGAAGTGAACAGAACCAGGAGGATGCTGTACACAGTAACAGCAATATTGTTCAATGAAGAAATGTTAATGGCTTAGATATTCTCAGCTATACAATGATCTAAGAAAATCAGAAAAGACTAACCATGGAGCATACTGTCTACCTCCAAAAAAACCAAAAAGAACTGATCTTGTTTGAATACAGAGAGAAACACGATATTTTTCACTTTTTTCTTTATTTTTAAAAAATATACAATATAATATATAAATTATATATGCAATTTAGATATATAATATATAAAGTAAAATTTCATTTTATTTAAGTCTTCTTATACAAGATGACTAATATGGAAGTGTTTTATGTAATTGTACATGTATAAGCTATATCTGATTGCTTCCTTCTCAGGGAATGGGAAGGGTAGGATGGTGGGAGGGATAGAATTTGGAACTCAAAACTTTAAATAAAAGTGTTAAAAAAGAGTTATGTCAAACTTCTATTTTGTGTGTGTGAGCAAACACTCTATCATGTCTGTGTTTTATTGTCAGCTTCTCTATATTTACATACAGAAGGCTAAAAAAAATAGATTTTGGAATTCTTGCCTTGTATCATTCTTAGATTCAGAATTTATTTTTGACATCCTTGTTCTCTGGCATGTTTATCTCCTTTTCTTTTCAACATCCTAAGCTTAGTTAATTAAATCTTAGAATACAATATTCTAATATCTCATATCTTTTTAAATACAGAAGAGCTAATTTCCCTTGAAAACAAATACTTGGCATATGGGTAATGTTCAATTATTAGTTGATTAAAATGTGACTTTTTAGGCATCATAAGCTATAAAGCAATATTCACTGTTAATAGTCATTTATCATGGCCCAGAGAGAATAAATAATTTATTAGAGTCATGGAGAGATCACTAGGTTTAGGGTAAGAGCACACATATATATATATAGAATCCATGTTCTATGTTGGTTGCCCAAGACACCTTAGGATGCATTCCTAATGACCCTTCTCTTAAAGGAATGCAAAAGGAAAAAAGATATCCTGGTACATACTACCCATACTCTGTGTGTCCTTGGGAGCAAGAAAACCTAGGTTAGAATGTGACCTCTGTTCCCTACCACGCTACAATAAAGGATCAGCAAATTATATCTTATATACATGATCTTACTAAACTTTGGGCATAGAAAGTGGCAGACACAGTTGCGCTGTTGTATACAAAATGGCTGAATTTGAACTTAGAAGGCTAAAACTGAAATCTAAATATGCCACCATAAATTCAACTAACTATGGAAAATACTCTAGTAATAGGAAATCAGCAAGAATCATATGCATTATACAACTGAGACAAGGCCAGATAAATATAACTCAGTGCCATAGTAAAGAGAATGCTGTGCTTGGAGCCAGGAAGACCTGAATTCAAATCCAGCTTGGGACGCTAAGTGGATGGTGTTAACCTTAACCTTATTTGTGTTAACTCTTAACCTCTGTCTGCCTCAGTTTCCTACCTTTCAGAGTTGTGAGGATAATATGAGGTAATATCTGTAAAGCGCTTTGTAACATGTCACATATACACACACACACACACATATATATTCTGGTTATTACTATTATCATTATTATTACTATTTTGGGACAGCTAGGTGGTGCAATAGATAGAGTATTGGACCTGAAGTTACGAAGACTCATCTTCCTGAGGTCAAATTGAGCTTCAAACACCTACCAGTCGTGTGATCCTGGGCAAGTTACTTAACCCTGTTTCTGTTTGCCTCTATTTCTCATCTGTAAAATGAGCTGGAGAAGGAACTTGCAAACCACTCCAGTAGTTTTACTAAGAAAACACCAAATGGGATCATGAAGAGTTGGACATGACTGAACAAAAGCAGAAATTATTGTTATTGTTGTTGTGGTGGTTGTATTTATTATTAACTAGAACACAAATATCTAACAATAACTTTGGAAATGAAACCAGTTTTTTGTGAATCATTTTACTGTCTAGGCCCCAGTCTCTTTATCCATAAAATGAAAATACTGCTCTCATTGAACTTTGAAGTAGCCAAACAGCTGAGTGCATGAAACAGCCAGTACTCAAATACTCAAATGGATTTGTGATTTCATCAATCTGACAGTTCCAATCAATGATGCCGATCACTATCTCTGTGTTCTATCCCAATCAGTATGATTTTTGTTGATATTCTCCCAAAAAAGTTCCACCTAGAGTGCTATTGTCATTTTTAAAATTTCTTCTAACATCATAAGGGTACCAGTACTGTCTACTGTCATTCCTTGGTTTTGCCATCTGACTAGCCCATCTTCTCTTCCTGTCATGCAGTTTTGGTGACATCAATTGCTGCTATTTTTCTTCAGAGTTCCTATCATACTTTGTACCTGTCTCCATGCACCATTGGCCTCCCCGCTGATTTCTTTTGACACTCTTTAATTATTTGGATATAAGCATGCTACACATCTTGATGCCATATAGTAACACCAGTTAAATGTTAATATTGAAAAGATATGGCTTTGCTTTCATGTGAAAACGGGGGTCAGTAAAGGAGCTTTGCAATTTCTTAAAAGCAATCCCATCCAGTCAGTCTCCTCCTCCTTTTCAAATTTAGACCCAGGTTTTTATTTGTCTAAGTGTCTTTCCCCTACATATGTACTTCAAAATTAGCTTTATTGGATGTCTACTCAAAGGATATTGAAATCGAGATAAAAGATATCCTTCATCCATTTGGTTTTTCTTTTGTGAATGGACAAGACAGACCATATTAAGCCTTTTACTCCAATTTTTGGTGTTTATTTCTTTGTTTCCCTGTTAAATGATAAGTTCCTTACAATTTGAAGTAGGAACTGTGTCATATATATTCCCTTCGACTTTATAGTATCTGTAATCTACTCCACTATTTCAATGTTGTGTCACTATTTGGATGGGTGGGTAGGAGGTAGAATAGATTTCAGATTTCAGTTTGTTGCCAGGGACATCTGAAAAATTTCAGTGATCCAAACATAAATTGAGCTTCTGGGGAAGTAATTTCCCTGCTCCCAACCCTCCCATATTCTTCTTACTGGAGGACTTTGAGCAAATCTATTTTACTGTGTGTCAAGTATATTATGGATTGGATTCTTATTGAATTTCAATTTGTACCAAGTACCAACTGTTGTATTTTCAACTCTGAGACTGTGTTTCAAAAACTTATTTCATTGATATGGGTAATCATTTTTTGTAATAAAAATCACAACTGTTCTATAACTTATACTTCTTAATGAGAATGTCAACTCCCAGTGGATTGTAACCACTTTGAGGTCAGGGCCTTTCATTTGATGTCTTTGAATCCCCAGCACCTATGACAGTTACTGGCACAGAATAGATGTTTAATGATGGATATTGTATGGAATTGAATTGGATGAGATGCCTCAGTAGATTTGGGCATATGAGGGTATCTGAACCATGGTATATGTTTATCTTCCTTAGACATAGGAGTTAATTAATGAATGATTACTGATTTGATGCAATTAATGAATAATTACTAAATGATGATGTATTACTCATAATGATTAATTAAATTGACTTGAATTTGGACTATTGCAAGTCATCGATTTTAAATGAATCATGTGTTCTCCCCATCCAATCCTGGATAGATTTGACTAATTCTCCTATACAGATACCTCATCTCTTTGCTAAATCAGCCTAGAATTAAATAAAATCTCTAGACTATGAGGGCTTCTCTTCCCTTAATGGGGGGAAAACAACCCAACAGCAACAACCTGGGTACAAGGAAGGAACTTTTGTTACTTCAGTGGAAGATCCTGGGGACTGGTTCCATGAGGCTTCAGTTCTCCTAATGAATCATATCATATAAGCATCAGCTGAAAAGTAAAAGCAGGATACTTTCCACAGTTTTATTTATTCTAGGAAGAACCATCCATTTTTCTGCTACTGTAATTATATCCTCTCTAGTTGCATTAACTATTCTCCAATGCACAAGGTGCCTGGTTGATCGTGTGGTAAATATTCAGTATTGATGAATAAAATTCTCATTTATAATGCCTTGGAGGATCATGTGAGTGTTTTCTACAATACATACTAAATAGGCTTTACCTGGGGGAATGGGTCCTGATTGTCAATTTTTAAAAAGTCAGACTGTATCTAGGAAACCAGTTGGACTAGTATTTTAATGGGAAAAGATTTAGAGAATCAAGATGCATTTAAGTTCTTTTTAGAAATAATTTTTGCATATTTAATGGGATTTCTTCTTTCCTCAGTAATTATTAATCAGCTCAAGTGGATGAAAATAGTATCTTTGCCTCTTGAAGTTCATCTATTACTAAGTGCCTATAATTAAGATATCAATAAATGAGGAAATTTTACTAAAAGCCTATGATTTTGACAAGTATAGTGGCTTTAGAAGCAAATGGATTCTTAGGAACAAAGATTCCATTTAATGAACATATGTGTGCTGTGTGAGTGTGTGTGCATGCACATGAATGATAAAGTGATTCAGTGGAAAGAATGATAGATTTAGAGTAAGAGAACTTGAATAAATCTGAACTCTTCCTCTTATGGACCCTTCACTACCCTTGGCTGATTTTATCCTCTGTAAAATGAGATAATTGGATTAGATAAGCTCTAAAGTCCTTTTTAGATCTGTGATTTTTGCAAGATTTGGATATCTGATTGTGGAAACTCACTCAATCATTGTAGGTTGGAACCTTTCTATGAATTAGTAGATAATGACTAGGGATTTGTATGTGGATAAGAAAAGTTAAGTGTCCAGGGCCACATAGTAAGTGGAAATGGCAGATTTTGAACCCAGTTCTTTGTGATCCCCAAAACATCCCTGACTTTATTCCTCAATGTTTATTTGTACGATTCTCTTTGTGAAAGGTACCTAGAATTACACCAAGTATTTCCCTAACACTCAGATCTACTTTCTAATGTGGTTGTGGTTTGTCTATCCCTTGAAGAGGACTATGACATCAGGAAGATAATGGCATGATTTGCAAGTGAATTGGATTTAAGTGAGGGAGGGCTGTGCAAAGTCACCAGCCGCACTTTCTCCTCCACAGCTATCTGGGTTCAGTGGACAGATATTGATCAGGATGACTTGAGATGGCCCAGGATGCAGTACTCTCAAATGGAAGAGAACAAAAGTTAGGAATGGAAAGGATCAGCAACTTAGATGACTACCTGTGAGGGAACAGCAAAAGGGGAGTCATACTTCAGTTAAGAGTTAGATTAGATAGTCTTTAAGGTCACTTACAACTCTGGGATTCAATGATTCTATGGAACACTGAAATTTAATGACACTTTACTCAAATTCCCACATGTGGCACCAAAGCTTGGAATAAAATTGGATATGGCTTTACTGAAGGTCAAGTTTATGGATCCTATCTTTTATAGCAGCTGGTCAGATTTTAAAAGACATAACCCTATTTACTCATATTTTTAAAAAGACAAATAATTCTAGAGAAGCTACTCTGTAAGTTTTCTCTAAAATGACCTTAAAATAATGACAATCTATTTTTCCATAAAAGATGATTCTAAGAAAATTTCTCTGTTAAAGAATATTTGATAAAAAGGGTAGTGGGAGCCCTTGGTTTTCCTCCTCCCTCATCCAAGTTTACCGATGTTCACTAAATGTCATGAATGAGCAAACTCCAGTGAGGGATAGGGGAAGGACCCCATCATTAATTCCCTAATTCTCTTGCAAAGGATTTTGACAATATTTTAAAATTTTAGAAAGCAACACAGGTTGAGGAACTGTGATTCGAGGAGGAGATTGTCATACAGTTGAAAAAAGAAAAAATTATAAATGACGGGACTGTGTATTTAATGTCCATATGACTTTCTAACCACTTAATTTGGTATCCACATCTGAGTCAAACAAGTCATAAAATTCAAATGTTCTCTTAGACCAAACAACTGACTTTGCTTGTGCTGTGCAGAAGTGAAAGACAGGATTCTTCCTGACAATGTTAGGTTCATCCAAAAGTCTTCTCTCAGAAAATCAGCTCAGAAAGAAATGTGAAACCAGGTGAATTTAATGCACACTCCAGTTCTTTCCAAAAAGCCATTTACTAAATGCTAACCCACCAAAGAACAAATATGCCAACTCCTGATTTGGTTGAAGTACAATCCTTGGAAGATTTCATGGAAAGATCTTGAATATTCATTTTTCACATAGCCATCAGCTCCAGTGTTCCTGTCTGTTATGCAAAGCCCATGGGGTCAGAATTAGGACCTTAGGCTCTGGAGCAGGTAAAAGTAATAGGATTTAATTCATCTGTTTCTCTATCTGATCTGCATTGGCATTTCCTCTCTAGGGGAAAAAAAAATGATCTCTCCATAAAGTCAGCTTAAAAAACAGAAACATCTGGTAGCAGAAGGAGATGCTGAGTATCTTTTTAGGTAAATTCAGCAAAACCGAATCAGGTAAATGAATTTCTTCTTTGCTCAAGTACATCTCCTGAATTCAAGTATTTGTACTGTTTCCATTTCTGGAATGCTCTCTCTCCTTATCTTCATCTCCTGGCCTCCTTCAAATCCTACATAAAATCCCACCTTCTAATGCCAGTGCTTCCTAATCACCTTTAACTCTCTTCATTTGTTCTGATTTGCCCTGTATAGATTTCAATTGCGCTTAGTTATTTGCGTGTTGTCTTGTCCATTAGCTTGTGAGGTCCTTAAGATCAGGCACTAGCTTTGACCTCTCTTTGTAACCCCCAGTGCTTAGCATAGGGCCCAACACATAGTAAATGCTTCATAAATGTTTATTGACTGACTAACTCATCTGTAAAATGAGGGAAGAGGGAACAATTAAATTGCCTCTTAGGACTGTTCTACATCTAGTTCTATGTTCCTTTGAGCTGTGACCTACATCTATTACCTATAAGATTTCATCCAGTTCTAAGTCTGTTCTATGATATAAGGGGGGGGGAATCAGACATATAAGTATCAGATAGTGGAGGCATGGTTAGAGAAGAGCTTTTTTTTTTTCCCTGAAAAGAACCTGGTGCCCAACCTGTGTGAGCATCATAATAGGGCAACCTTAAAGACAATAGGAACTTGGGTTATTTTAAAAGAGAAACAGGATCCAAGAGGTAAGAGATGATATGGTTCTGCTATACTCTGCCCTGGTCAGACCACAAATGGAAAATTGTGTTCAATTCTGGATTCTACATTCTAAAAAAGTCATTGACAAACTGGAGAGTATCCAATGGATGGCAACCAGCATGGTAAATGGCATCTGGTCTATGCCATTTGAGGACCACTTGAAAGAACTAGTTTAGGTTAGAGAAAAGAAAAGTTTTACTATGTGTGGGTTAGGGTTGGGATAAATAGATATTTTCAAGTATGTAAAGGTATATAATATGCAGAATAGATTAGATTTATTCTGCTTGGCCCCTGAGGTGAGGATTAAGAACTAGGAGTGTAAGCTGCAAAGAGGCAGATGTAGGCTCTCAAACAATCAGTAACTGTTTATTAAGAGCCTTCTATGGGGCTGAGTAAAAAGGTAGTCTCTCTCACCCTCCCTCATCAACCTCTCAAAACCCAGAAAATATCACCCTAGGAAAAAAAAAAACCAAACCAACCCTGGAACAGCTGAACTAGAAGAAAGACAGGGAACAGCAGTGCAACAGCCTAGCAAATGGGTCTCCCAGTGCCTCAGCAAAAATAAGGGAAGCAGCACTACAAAGGGCCCCAGGGGAATAAGCACCCTGCAGTATTTATCTGAAAGGAGCTGAAGAAAGCAACCTAGAGTCTTCCTAAAGTTCCAGCCTTGCTGATTCCAACCCAACACCAGGTAAGCTGTCAGAACCCTACAGCCTCCAACTGTCAACCAAGAGGAGATACTGAAGTCCAGGTGGTAGAGCAGGCAAATACCAACACTTGGACCTCTGAGTGCCTCAGTGAGGGTGGGGGAACCGGTGGAAACCAGCTCAGAAAAACACCTGGTGCCTCAGCATGCTACCACAAAGGAATCTCCCAGTGCATTAGCAAAAACGAGGGAGGCAGCATTGCAAGGTGCACCAGGCAGATAAACACCCTACAGCACCCATATAAAAGGAGCTGAACAAAGGTAAAGGAGAGGAAAAGCAGGCAACCTAGAATTGCCTGAAAGTTCCAGCCTTGCTGATTCCAGCCCAACACTAGGTAAGCTGCCAAAACCCTACAGCCTCCAATTGCCAACATAAGAGGCCCCAGCACACAAAGCCAGTGACCAAGACCTAGGCTCCCAACACAAGAAGCTTGGGTCAGTGCCCTCTGTTCCCCAGCAGGAGAGCTCAATCTCTTTAAAGGCCAGGGAATAAAGAAACCATGAGTAAAAAGAAATGTACCATAGATTCATATTATGAGAAGAGTGAAGATCAAGACAGAAATTCTGAAGAGGACAACATTGTCAACAAACCCACATCTGCAACATCAAAAGGGAATATGAACTGGTCTGAAGCCCAAAAAGCCTTCTTAGAAGAGCTCAAGAAGGATTTTAAAAGTCTAATGAGAGAGGTAGAAGAGTCCTATAAAAATACAATTGGCCAATTGGAAAAAAAGTACACTGAAGAAAACAAGTCCCTTAAAAATACAATTGGCCAATTGAAGAAGGAAGTACAAAAACTAACAGAAGAAAACAATCTGTTAAAAACTAGAATTGGACAAATGGAAACTAATGACTCTATGAGAGAGCAAGAATCAGTCAAACAGAAACAAAAAAAATGAAAAAATAGATGAAAAATAAAATACCTCATGGTAAAACAACCGACCTGGAAAATGATCCAGGAGAGACAATTTAAAAATCATTGGACTACCTGAAAATTATGATGAAAAAAAGAGCCTGGACAATATCTTTCAGGAAGTCATAAAAGAAAACTGCCCAGAAGTCATAGAACAAGAGGGTAAGGTAACCATAGAAAGAATACATCACTCACCACTTGAAAGAGATCCCAAATTGACAATGCCAAGGAATATAATAGCAAAATTCCAAAATTACCAGATGGAAGAGAAGGTGCTGCAAGCAGCCAGAAAGAAACAATTTAAATATCATGGAACCACAGTCAGGATTACACATGACCTTGCAGCTTCTACATTAAAAGACAGCAGGGCGAGGAAAATGATATTCCATAAGGCAAAAGAGCTTGGATTGCAACCAAGGATCAACTACCCTGCAAAATTGAGCATGATTTTTCAAGGGAGGAGATGGATATTCAACTAAATAGGGGACTTCCAAACCTTCCTCATAAAAAGACCAGACCTCAACAAAAAATAATTGATCTTCAAGTACAAGATTTAAGAAAGGCATAAAAAGGTAAATGGGAAAGATACAAAATGTTGTTAAGGGTGGACTGTTTGCATCCCTACAAGGGAAGATGACACTTGCAACTCTTGATAACTGTATTGCTATTACACCATGTTAAAGGAGTATACATAAAGGGGGTGGATACTAGTTGACTTTGATGTAGTGATAAAAAAAAATCTAATCAAGTGGGTTAAATGGATCCAAGTAAGTGGATTAGTCTGATCTCAGAAAATGTACTGAGAAAGAAGAAGGCAGACAAGGGTAAATTACATTACAGGAGAAGACAGAAAATCTTATTGCAGCAGAGGGAAAGAAGGGAGGGGGATGAGCATTGTTTGAACCTTACTCTCATCAGATTTGGCTCGAGAAGGGAATAACATAATCAGTTGGGTATAGAAATCTAATTGCCCTATGGGCAGTGGGAGGGAAGGGGGAAGGAAAAGGGAGGAGGAATAGAAGGGAGGAGAGAGTGAAGGAGTGGTGGTCAAAAGCAAAACACTAGTAAGGAGGGAAAAGGAGAAAGGAGAAAGAAAAGCAGGAACAGGGGGGGAAAAACGATGAGAAAAAGACACAGATAGTAATCATAACTGTGAAAGTTGAATCACTATCTTTTTTTTCTCTTCTGTAGAATTTTGTTTCCTCTTTCTGATGGTTCCTCCTATTGGTTTTAATTTTTACTTGCAAATTCACTAATATGAAAATATGTTTAATAAGAATGCGGATGTACAACCTATATCAGATTTTGTGCTGTCTTGGGGGTGGTGGAGAGGAAGGGGGAGAAAAATTTTAAACTCAAAAGCATATGGAAGTGATTGTTGATAAATCAAAATAAATTAATTAAAATAAAAAGAGCCTTCTGTGTGCCAGGCCCTGTGCTAAATGCTAGAGATGCAAAAAGGGACAAAAGACAGTGCCTGCCTTCAAGGATCTCACCATCTAATGAGAAAGGACAAAAAAGCGAATTAATTTGTATTAAAAAAAGGGAAAGAAGTAGACTTAAGAGAGGTTGAGAAGGACTTCCTGAGAGAGATGCTGGTTCTCCAGGAAAGCCAGGGAATGTACACTTTTTATTTTTATTTTTTTTGGTGCTGACCTATTGAATTCTGAAATGGGCACAAATTTTACAATGCGCAAATTTTCATTTCAAATTTGGAAAGCCATAAAACCTTACATCTCACTTTTTTGTGAAATTATTATTTATTTTAAATATTCTTTTTATATTTTGAGTTCCAAATACTCTCCATCCCTCCCACCATTCTCTCACCCACTCAAAGACAAGCAGAATGATATTGATTATACTTGTCAAATCATGCAAAACATATTTCCATGTTATCCATATTGTGAAGAAAAAAAGGGCAAAAAAAAAAAGAAAAAAGTATGCTTCTATTTGTACTCAGAATTCATCAGTTCTCTCTCTGGAAGTGGATAGCATTTTTTCATCATGAATCCCTTGGAATTGTCTTGGATCATTGCATTGACCAGAGTAGCAATGTTTTTTACAGTTAATCACCATTACAACATTGCTTTTACTGGGTACGATGATCTCCCAGTTCTTCTCATTTCACTCTGTGTCATTTCATATAGGTCTTGCCATGTTTTTTTTTCCCTGAAGCTACCACTCTGATAATTTCTTTTCTTTTTTTTCTTTCCTATTTCTTTTTTTTTCTTTTCCTTTTTTTTTTTTTTTTGGCCAGGCATGAGGTTAAGTGACTTGCCAGTGTCATACACTTAGTATCAAATGTCTGAGATCGTATTTAAACTGAGGTCCTCCTGACTCCAGGGCTGGTGCTCTATCTACTGCACCACCTAGCTACCCTTGATAATTTTTTATAGCAAAATAGTACTCCATCACAATCATATGCCGCAACTTGTTCAGTCATTCCCCAATTGATGAATATCCCCTCAATTCCCAAATTTTTTGCCACCATTAAAAAAGCTGTTATAAAAATCTTTATATACATGAATCTTTCCCTTTTTTTTAAAATCTCTTTAGGGTGTAGACCTAATAGTGCTATTGCTGGCTTAAAAGGTAAGCACATATGACTATCCATAGCTTTGATTTTTTTCTTCTGAAAACTACCTGTTCATAATCCTGGACATCTATCAATTAGAGAATCGTTCTCATTTTTATAAATTAGATCCCCTTAAAAATTTGAAAAATGAAGCCTTTATCAGCAAAAAAAAAATGCTGTAATTAAAAAAATACTTCATTGTCTAAAGTGCCTTTTTTTTTAGCAAAATAAAGTTTCTCTCATTATCTCTTTTAATTAGGTCTGTTTTCGCCTTTGTTTTGTCTGAGATCATAATTGCTATGCTTAACTTTTTTACTTCAGCTGAAATATAATAGATTCTGCTCCAGTCCCTTTAATTCTGTGTGTGGCTTTCTGTTTAAGGCTTCTCTCTTATAAACAACATGCTGTTGGATTCTGGTTTTTAATCCATTCTCTTATTTCCTTCCATTTTATGGGTGAGCTCATCACATTTACAGTTATGATTACTAACTGTGTATTTCCTTCCCTCTTATTTTTTTCTGTTTATTCTTGTCTCTCTCTTTGTCCTGTCCTCCCCTCAACATTCTGTTTTACTTCTGAACTCTGCCTTTCTCAATCTGCTCACCCCCCCTTTTTTAAAATTCCCCCTGCTCAAATGAATCTTTTAACCCCTTCCCCTATTATTTTACTATTGGGTAATATAGATATCTATATCCAGCTGAATATATATATACATGTATATATATATATATGTATATATATATATATATATATACATACACACACACACGCGCACACACACACACACACACACACAAATATTATTCCCTCTTTGAACCAATTCTGATCAGAATGATTATGTTCATTGCTCCTTACCCCTCCATTTTTCCCTTTAGTATAGAAGTTTTCCTTGTAACCCTCTTTTATGTGAGATAATTTTCTCTTTTCTTTCTCTTCCTTCATCCTTCTCCCAGTGCATTCCTCTTTCTCACCTCTTCATTTTTAGGAATTTTTTTTTCTCAATTACATGTACAAACAATTTTAGCTCTTATTTTTAAAAAAAATTTTTGAGTTCCAAATTCCCTCCCACACTCCTCTACTTTCTCCTCCAGAAAGCAAGATCTTTAATACAGACTACACATGTGCAGTTATGCAAAACATAACTCTATTATTCCCTCTTTGTTCCCTCTTTCTCACCCCTTCAGTTTTTTGGAGATGATTCAAATATAATCAACTGACACAATGCCCTCTTTCTATGGAATGTCCTTTTAACTGTCCTGATAATGATAATGTTTCTAGAAGATACAAGTATCCTCTTCCCAAAAAGGAATATAAACAGTTTAACAGTATTGAATCCTACATGATTTTTCTTTCATGACTACCTTTTTCTGCTTTTCTTGAGCCTTGTGTTTGAAAGTCAAATTTCCTAGCTCTGTTCTTTTGATCAGGAATACTTAAAATTCCTCTATTTCATTAAATATCCATTTCCCCCCAGAAGCATTACACTCAGTTTTTCTGGATAGGTAATTTTTGGTTGAAATCTTAGCTCCTGTGCTTCTGGAATATAACATTCCAAACCCTTCACTTCTTTAATGTGGAAGCTGATAAATATTATGTGATCCTGATTGTGATGCCATGATATTTACATGGTTTCTTTCAGGCTGTTTGCTATATTTTCTACTTGTCTTGGAATTTCTCCTTGTCTTAGAGCTCTGGAATTTGACTATAATATTCCTTGGAGTTTTCATTTTGGGATGTCTTGCTAGAGGTGATTGTTGAATTTGGTCAATTTCTATTTTACCCTCTAGGTCTGGGATATTGGAGCAGTTTTCCTTTATAATTTCTTTAAATATGATGTGTAATGTCTTTTTTTAAATTGTGGTTTTCAGGTAATCCAATGATTCTTAAATTATTCTCTTCAATGTATTCCTAAGCCATTTGTTCTTCTGATGAGATATTTCATATTTTCTTCTCTTTTTTTTAAAGTATTTTGAGTTTATTTTATAGTTTATTGATGTCTCATGGAGTCGTTAGCTTCCACTTACCCAATACTAATGTCTTTTTTAAGGAGTTCTTTCCTTTGGTGAACTTTTGTACCTCATTTTCTATTTGGCCCACTGTGCCTTTTAAGGAGTTAGTTGCTTCAGTGAATTTTTGTGTCCCTTTTAACATTTGGCCTTTTCTGTTTTTTAAGGTATCCTTTTCGGTATTTTTTCTGTGTCTCTTTTACCAAGCTGTTAATTCTCTTTTCATTGTTTTCTTTCCTCGTTCTTATATTTTCCCCATTTTTCCTTCTGCTACTCTTATCTCTTTCTTTAACACTTCCTGGAAATTTTGCTGGGTTTGGGTGCAATTAGCATTTTTCTTTGACACTTTGTTTATAGCTATTTCCACATTGTCTTTTTCTGAATTTTTGTCTTGGTCTTCCCTGACACTGTATTAGCTTTTTATGGTCGAGTTCTTCTGTTTGTTCATTTGTTTGTTTGATACTTTTTCCCACTGATTTCTTGACATTGAATTTTATGTTAAAGTAGGGATCTGCTAACCTGGGGGTGTATCAGCATAGTCCCTCACTTCAAACTTTTTCATGCTGCTGTTTCCAGAGTTAATTTTGGAAGTCCACAAGTTTTTGGCGCTTCCTGGGGAGAATCTGGGCAGAGGTGTAGTCGTTGCTCTCCTGCTCTGCTCACTGGTCTTTATTCAGGAAGGGCCCCTTGCTCCCCTGAAGATGAAAGCTATAATGTTTCTCTCTGGCTTGGAAATAAGCCAGGGCCCCTGCTTCCTTGTGACCAACTACAAGTTCTCCTCTCTGCCTTACAACTGCAGCACAGAATTGCTTATGGACAATAGAGTTGCCCGTCAGCACCAGTTACACCCATATCCCTTGCAATCTCTTTCTGACCAGTTATCTGACTCCCTTAATGTCTGTGGGTGGACAGCTCTCAAAGTGGCTCCTGCAGCCACTATTTAGGCTTCTTCCAAGGTCTGCTGCTACTGTCGCTGCTGTACTCCAAACCAGCCCCCATCCCAATGTCCCAGACCTCTCCTGCTGACCTCCTACTTTGTCATTGGCCAGAAAAAAATATCTCACTCTGACCTTTTATTGGATTTTGCTGCAAAATTAGACTTGAGGAATTATTTTAAAGTTGTTTGGAGGGGAATGTTGGGAGAGTTCATCTGGGTTGCTACCTATACCCCACCATCTGCCCCCCCCCCAGCCATTTAGTTGTCTTTGGAACTTCCCCTTAAATTCTGTAATTTCATCAAGTGGGTTGGAGGGACTCAACTGATCAGAGATCCAATGATCAACCCTATTCCTCATACATTTATTTATTATTATGTATGTATATGTTATTTCCCTCAGTAAGCTTTGAGGACAAGGATTGTTTCATTTTGTCTTTGTATTCACTTTGCATAGAAAAATTCTTATTGATTAAGTGATTGAAAAATTTAAGTAACTGATTTAGGTACCTACCTCACACTTAGAAAAAGATTGGAAAGGTAATTTGGCACATTACATAATGTGAGTTCGGTACATTTCTTTATAGTTTGTATCACTGACCCCTTTAATATTGTAGGCTGGAGCTATTTTCCTGCATGTTACAGGATAAAAATAATAACTCATAGAGGACTTTAAGTTTTTAGAATACTTTCTTCACAATATTCTATGTGATAGGTAAAATGAGAATTATGATATTATTTCAGAGTGAGATAAGTAGAGGGTTGAGTGAATTATTTAAGTAACTAAGATGTTAAATGATGGAGCCATGACATTTTACTCCAAATCCAAATGTCCTTTCCTTATGGTATGTGAATTCTAATACCCAAGTATAAATTTAAGGAGGCTTTTCCTCCTTGAACTTATGACAACCTCAGTGTCATCAGTTGGGAAATGAGACTGATAGGTCCTGATTCCATAGTGAAATAAGAAAATGATACTCTCAGAGGGTAGGGTGAATTCAGGAAAAAGAATCATTTGGATTCCATTTGGTAAATTATTGTAAGGAGCAATTTTCCTCTCTTGGACTAACATTTAATACTTTTTTATTCTCACAGGGGATATTCTGCTTCTTTGGGTTTATAACAGCAACTGGCTAATTTACCAAATCTTATACTCATCCATTGTACTTGTTTTCAGCAAATGCTCTGTTCTGTCATTTATTAAGTAAACTGAGGCATAAATGCTAAATAATTGATTAGAGTTTATGTTGTAGATAAGTGTTATATTCAGAAACGCAAAAACTCTCCTTAGAGTGGATCATTTTCCATCTAATATGATTTTAATAGAGAACATTTAGAATAACACATAGAGAAAAATCTGAATATTGTTGTTCTACTGGAACATAGTTCCCTAGTGTTTTGTATGGAATGAGAATTATGAATTCCAATTTTTGACTGCCATTAAAAATTATTGGATGCAATTTGAACTTTCAGGTGGTCCATCTGTAAGCTTTAACACCAGTTATTTGGATAGCTTACCTCCTGATCCAAGAGTGCATGCTCACTGTATATAACATATTTTATAACACTTCTTTAAAGCAAATTATTGTTGCTAATATGCTGCAGCCTGCTTATGCCCATCACATATCTTTTCATTGCCCTTTATTTTGCCTCGAGCTGTAATTCTTCTAAGACTCATGATTCATGGACAGATATAATCACTGGAAGAGTAAATTGAGTCTCATGATTTTTTAGGTATGCAAAAGCTAGTTGTTTAATTATATCTGTCCATGGATGTTGCAACTTATAGTAGTTTAAAAGGTTGTTTGAGGCCGAAGGTGGTCAAGTGTTTTGTCTGTGGCCACTTGCTTGTCAAAAGCAGAATTTGAACCTATTTTTTCCTTACTTCAATCCAGGGCTCTGAAACATTCTGCCCCATTCATTTTTTCCCCATAGAGGATATTGGTATTATGAAGGTGAACTTCTATGGCATCAAGCAGTTTGATATCATTGAAATAATCACACAGGTTCTCAAAACTAATTCAATCTCTTCCTTCTATTAAATTATGTTCCCAGTTTATTGCCCAACTGCTGCAACTGTTTTATATCTCCGGTGTGATGAATATATTCAGGGTATTAGCTACCTGCATGTCCTAATCTGTACAATATGCTTTTTTCCCTCAACTTTGCTTTTATTATGTGAATTCCTGAGCCAGTTTCTTTTGACTGAATATGGACACCATTTAAAGCTTCTAGAATCTTCTAGGGGTATGAGGTAATCCTCCTAATGTCATTCAGACACAAGATCCATTGTAGAACCCTCTCCTCTGTCAGTAGCAAGTCTTACTCCTATTTATATTTTCCTTAGAACACGGATGCTAGTATACTGAAAACTCTAGGGATACAATTTGAAATCCCCATTCACAATGGGTTGAATACGGGTGATAGAATTTCCAAAAAGCACCTGCTACTATGCCTAGTGTCAGCTCATGGTCCCCTATAATCTCTTGCTGACCGGTTGTCTGATCCCCTTACCATCTCTGGACTGAGAGCTCTTGAGGATGCTGCTATTGACACTGTTGTCGTCTCAAAGTCTTATTGCTGGTGCTACCCTTACCTCTGTTCCAGGCTGACCCGCAAACTGGCATCTCAGACATCTTCTTCTGACCTCCTAATTTGTCTTGAACTGGAAAAAAAATCTCGTGCTGACCTTTTGTTGACTCTTCCACTCCAGAATATGCTTTGTGATATTATTTTAAAGCTGCTTGGAGGGGAATATTGGGAAAATTTGGCTGGAATGATGCCTCTATTCTGCCATCTTGGCTCTGCCTGTATGACTTTTTTTTTTTAAGTTTAATCTGAGTCATTAACATTTTGCTGTGACTTTCTTAAGTCTAAGTAATCAATAAAACAATCAATATGGCTCTGTTTTGTAGTATTACCTATTTCTGGGATGTGAATACACTGAAAATTTAACCACTCCCTCTCATGAGGCAGTTGGAGCTGGTTCTAGTGTGACCCTGAATGGGTAAGTTACAATCAGTACTGTGGTAGATACTACTCATATTGATGAAATCACAGATCTGTTCATTTAATTGGTACAAGAGGAAAAAAAATCTATCAGTTGAGAAAATGTAAAAAATTATTAGACACAGAGTTTTCACTTTAATTATATCATGAAAAAAGGTTTTGCAAGACAGAAAGACCTAGGGGCAGGTAGGTGATGCAGTGGATAGAGCACTGGCCCTGGATTCAGGAGGACCTGAGTTCAAATCCGGCCTCGAACACATATCACTTACTAGCTGTGTGACCCTGGGCACGTCACTTAACCCCATTGCCTAACAGTCCCCTCCAAAAAAAAAAAAAGAGATAGAAAGACCTACTACACATTAGGGACTATGCTAATCAAAGAGAATGCAAAGACAAAAATGCAAAGAGTCTCTATTCTCAAGTAGCTGATGAGCTAATGGGGAGAAAAACATATGTTCCTAAGTAGATACAAAACAGTTGAAAAATAAATTTATGTGGTAGGTGAGAATTTGGATAGCATAAGCTCCTGAAAGGTATCAGGAAAGGTCATAAATATAAAGTATTAGCTATATTAAGTGTACTGTAATCATAGCTTATCTGCCAGTAAGAATATTTTTTCCTAATACACAATACCAATACTAATACTAATTTAACTGATGCTAATAATAAACATTTTTGAATGCCAGAAGTTGAGCATTTTCCCCACAAATTGAGTTAACTCATGTTGAAACTGAAAGCCTAATGGAGTATGTACTGTGTTTTGCTTTTGTTTAAGAATGTATTATGCTGAAACTGAGTTAGCAATTTGAGTACATTGAAATCTTTGTTCCCTGTCTCAAAATATACCCAAAATGTTCAATTTATTCCCACTGAAAGCATTATGATTTTCATATTTCATGTCTAACTATTTATATAACAAAATAATAACTTTAAGTGAAACCTGTTTCTAAAAAAACTTTATTTTTTTTTTTTAAGTCTCTGTACTAAGTCTGCCAGTATTAGCAGACTCAAAGAGATTTGGAAGAAACTTGGGAGATCGTGTAGTTCAAATTTCATTTTACAGATGGGGATATGGAGGCCTAGAGGGGAGAAGGAAAGGGGATAAGAAGTATAATTCTAAGTACTTTTCATAAATATTACCTCATTTCATCCTCACAGTAACCTTGCAAGGTGAGTGCAGAGAGGTCAAGTGCCTGTTACATAAAAGACTCCTAATTAAAGCTTGTTGACTGACTTAAGATCACACATATGGCAGCATGACATAGTAGATAGATACGCATCCTAAGGCAGTTAGATCTGAGTTGAAGTCCCTTTCAGACACATACTGATTATTTGATCCTGGATGAGTAATTTAACCTTTGTGTGTTCTGTACAACTTTCTATGACTAATTTGCAGTTAATGTGACAATCTGCATTGATTGAAAAAGTTTCCTTACCTGGGGCCTCCCTATGCCAATTAAATCTGAAGTCTAGTTCTTGACCCCACATAGACGCTTCAAGGTTTCTCCAGGTTTAGAACTCAACACATCCTGATTCTCATTCTAGTTCTCTTATCGAGTACCCCATGGCTTCCACAGCATATTCAAGTCAGAATCTCCAAGTCCTGGTTCTCAAAAGTGTGAATGAGGAAGACATTAATCTTCTTTCATGTTTTCAAAGGATAAAACATTATTTCATACTGATTTATATTTCCTATAAATTAACATTTAGATTGCATGTAATGAGGAAAACTTGTGTTCAAAAACATTGTCTTTCCAGAAATTAGTTTCTAAACACATGCAGTGTTTGGGGATTAGAAATTTTTAAGTGAATTGCATTGACAACACAAGTGATATTAACAGGATGCTTAATTCCATATCTATATCTATATCTATCTGTATCTGTATCTGTCTGTATATATAGTTCTATCTGTATATAGACAGACAGTTATTTTTTTTTTTAATTTTTTGGTGAGGTAATTGGGGCTATGTGACTTGCCCAGGCCCACACAGCTAAGTGTCAAGGGTCTGAGGCCAGATTTGAACTGAGGTCCTCTGGACTCCAGGGCAGATGCTCTATCCACTGTGTCACCTAGCTGCCCCAATTCCATATATTTATGCCCCTAATCTTTTCCCCATGGAACAAAGAACTTTCCCTGGTCAAACAATCACAGAATAAGAATTGAAAAAAAAAAATCTCAGGAATAGTTTAGTCCCAAGTATAATTGAAAAAGAATCCTTTTTAAAATACCCCTGACAAGTGAGGATCCAGTTATTTCCTTAAAGATATCTATTCCATGGGGAAACTTGTTTCTTGAGATAATCTATTCCACCTTTTTAACAGCTTAAGGGGTTTTGCTCTATATCAAACTGAAATTTGCTGTTCTGTAATTTCACCATTTTTTCCCCCAGTTAAAAAGAGTATGTCTAATCTCTTCTTGCATGTGAAAACCCTTGAAGTACAAAGCCAACTGCCATATTCCTCCTGAAATCTCGTCTTCTAAAAACCAAATATCCCCAGTTTCCTTGATTTATTATTTTCATAGGAAATGGTCTTCAGCCTCACAATCCTAGACACTTTTATGTGGATACACTGCAACCTGCCAATGTTCTTCCTAAAATGAGCACCCCTCTCACTCCCCTCTCCTTGCTGAATACTGAATATTCCAGATACTTTTGCAAGGACTAACGTGGGACAATCTCTTCCCTCGTGCTATCTGTATTCTATGAATCTCATAATTAATGTTTCTTAAAATTCCCTTCTCTTTGGTCCCCATTTCGCATTCTTGGCTCATGGAATGTGTGATACATCTCCCAAACCTGTGTCTTTTTTATGTGGACTATTTCCTAGCTATTCCTCTCCTTACATTTGAAGACTCATAATGAGTGCAGTCAATAGAGCACTGGAACTGAATTCAGGAAAACCTGATTTTGATACCCTGTCACAGACACTTACTGTGTGACCTTGGACAAGCCACTTACACTCTCTGTGTCTAACTTTCTTCTTCTGTAAGATGAGTCAATTAGGTTTGATACATTCTAAATTCCCTTCTTACTCTAAATCTGTCTAGTCATTTCCTAATTTCTTTTGTTGGTCAATCAGCAATCTTGCATTAAACACTTATGATGTGCCAGGCACTGCATTTAATAATAGAATATGAAGACAGACAAAAAAATGGTCCCTGCTATTGATGAGCTTATGTGCTTTTAGAAGGAAATAATCAGTATATTAATGGGAGAGACTTCTGAGAGAAATTATTATTTTACTATATTGGTAATCAATTGTTAAATTGGTATCCAGGATTTTCTCCTCTGTTTCTTCATTGAGGCCCAGCTCCTGTGGAGGGTCAGCCTCTGAAGGCCATTACGCCTAACTCTAGGGGAAAGTGCTCTTCCATCTTGGGTCAGACCCCACCTAATTAGGAGACCTTATTTCTGTTTAGAGTGTAAAAAGAATCCAGTCTAGAATAATGCTTTCCCTGAGGAAAAGAGCCCCTTTCTTTGTACCTCTCCATCAGAGTTTAAGATGACCCAGCCCATGGAAGAGAAAACTAATCAGAGTGGCCTAGATTGAGGTGAATTCCCCTGTCCTGATTGATGGAGGAGGCTGAGTCTCATGATCAAGCCACATTCTCAGCAGGAAGAGCTGAAGACTTTTAGCCCAACTCCTCATTAAATGTCTACCAATCAGGGTTGATTTTCAGTTGTCAAGAGAATTCTCCTTCAAGGATTATTTAACACATTCAGACTCTCCATGTGTTTTGTCTTTGGTTACCAAGAGAAACCACTGACCAGCAATTTATTGATTATTAGCTAGCCTAATTAATAAATTGATTATTAATTCCCAGAAACTCTGTCTCCTCGGCTTTTCATTTGTCATACCGCCAAGACCTTGACTCCATTTGTTTCTTTATCCTTAATCACATTTTATAAAAGATTTATTATATATTTATATATGTATATAATAAATAACACATATTTATATATATATGACATGATACAATATAATATAATATAATTAATATAATATGATATATGATATAATTAGAATAGGATAGGATAGAATAGAATGGAATAGAATCTTTTTTTACCATCTCACTCTTTGGCCACTCTCACACAGAAGTCACTGAGTACCAACATGATGGCAGGCTAAATTATTTTATCAAGTTTTTCAAATCTCCCTTCATCCTCTAAAATAGATATTGGTGCATATGCTATGGCTATCTTGATTGAGACAATCTGAATGTGCTTACCATTAGCACTGCAAAGCCAGATCAAGTATCTTATCAAAATAAGAGTTTTGTTGCATTTGCATACATAAGGGTATAAACATTTATTTGACACCTACTGTGTGCTAGCTAGGCACTGTGCTAAGAGCTTTACAAGTATTATGCCACTCAATCCTCACAAAAACTCTGAAAGGTAAGTGCTGTTATAATTCCCATTTTACAGTTGAGGAAACTTGCCCAGGATCACCCAGTTAGAAATTATCTGAGAGTTCCAGGTCATTTTGACTCTAGGCCTAGCACTCTTTTGATAGCACCACCTAGCTATTCCCATGAATGATGGCATCCAAATGGCAGCAACTGGGCCAAATACTTTCATTTCTCTTCCAAAGTGGACCATTTGGTGATGACTTCCTTATGGTTTTTGGTTTCATGTAGTACATAAATGTCTTTAGTAATATGATTTACTTCCTCAGGAACAAATTGAATCCTTGGTAATTGGGAAAAGGGCTTAATTCTACTGTAGTAGATATACTATTACAGGCAGTCTAAACTGGTGAGTTTTACCACCTCTATCCCCTTTTCTGCCACTATCACTGCAGAAGAAGGATAGCACTGCCTAAAATTGAGAGTTTTTTTTGAAATTTCTTTCTTCTTTCCACTATTTTAATGATTTCCATAACCAAATAATTAATAATTGAACCTCTCTCTCTTTAAAAATAACTAGCATACATAGTATGTTTTTAAGGTTTGTATTTTTCTTTACACATAATTTACTTTATCTTCCCAACTACCTGGGAAGAAGTGCTATTGTTATCCCCATTTTACAGATGAAGCAGACAGAGGTTAGGCAACTGCTAAAAGTCACATAGATACTTAGTATCTGAGACCAAATTTAAATTCAGTTCTTCCTGACTCCAGGTCCTAAACTCTGTCCACCATGCCATCTATCTGTTACCTACTTGGCTATATTTTTCTGGGGTAATCTTGAGGAAGCAGGTACTTTCTATCATTAAGTATAGGTCAAATCCTTTCTGGTTTAATAGATTCTGCTACAGTTAGGGCAACTGGGTGGCACAGTGGATAGAGCATGGGCCTTGGAATCAGGAAGATTCATATTCATGAGTTCAAATCCAGCTTCAGAAACTTACTTGCTGTGTGACCCTCGGCAAGTCACTTAACCCTTTTTGCCTCAGTTTCCTCATCTGTAAAATAAGCTAGAGAAGGAAATGCAAACCACTACAATATCTTTGCAAAGAAACTTCAAATGGGGTGATGAAAAGTAAGACATGACTGAAACGACTGGACAAAAACAGCAAGAAGTTAGAAGTTTCTGGAATTTTGAAGTTGATGATACATTTAAGTAGGTTAGATTTGAGCTGTTGTAATGATTCTTAGTGTCATTTTTTTTCTAGATTTTTATTTTTCTCTTAGTCTGGTATTTACTTAAACTCTAAAATGCTATTTTTAAAAAGCCTTCTTAATCTATAAACAATTGCTTCCCATCTCTTGTTATAATCAATTTCTTTTTTTTCTACTGTAATATGGGATAGCCACTTAGCTCAGTCCTTATGATTTATGTATAGAACATAACTGATACCATTCACTTATCATATTTATAGTAAGTGATGAGAGGTAGCACGGATAAAGTGTAGAATAAGTCAGGAAAAATGACTTAGATTTAATTTCTACCTCTGACACACATTAGCTACATAAGCATGGGCGACTAAGTCACTTAACCTTTCAGTGCCCCAGAAAATTCTTTTTCTTTTTGGCCGGGCAATATGGTTAAGTGGCTTGCCCAGGGTCACACAGCTGGTAAGTGTTATGTGTCTGAGGTCAGATTTGAACTCAGGTCCTCCTGAATTCACAACCAGTACTCTGTCCACTGTGCCACCTAGCTGCCCCCCCCAAAAAAAAATTCTTTAAGGCACTATGTTACAGAGCAGGTACTGATCTGAATTAGTAGAAGAAATTCTTCCATGGTAGTTCACATAGCAAGTAAATATCTGAGGCCAGATTTGAATTCAGAAGAATTTTCCTGACCCCAGGCCTATCACTCTATCTACTGTACCACCCAGCTGCCTTACTGTATTTTCCAATATGTTTATCACTGCCTTCCTCTAAGCACATTTTCCAATTGAAGTCAATAAGTGTCGAGGTAAACCTAATGCAATTTGGAAGATCTTTGCAAATTCTTAATAGAATGCTTTTTCTTTATCTTCTACAATTGATGTTGGTACCCTATAAAGCTAGATAATGTGGTATGGTTAAAAATAAGTCACTGAACCTAGAGTCAGAGGACAAGGTTCTTTCATTAATTCCTTATGTGACACTGAGGCCTTATGACCTCCAGTGCCTCATTTTTCTCATCTGTAAAATGAGGAGGTTGAACTATATGAAACTATATGTATGTATGTATGTGTGTGTGTGTGTATATGTATATATATGTGTGTATATATGTATATATATATATATATATATATATCTACATATATACTTATAGGTATATAATCTGTATGAACTGTATATATCTCTATGGTCCCTACTTTATAGTGCCATGACTTTCATTCATGATAGTATGTTTATTTATGCTCAACCATTAGCACTGCAGGGCATGTTAACAAAAGATGTCAGGAAATCATACTTTTTATTTTTGCTCAAATGATGAAATCAACCGAACAATCTAATGCATGTAACAGTGTCTGACCTGTACTAAGTTCTTTGCAAATGCTTATTGAATTCATGAATGAGCTTAATTCATCCCAACTGGAAAAACAAAAACAAAAACAAAAGCAAAAAACTTTGTGCTCTGCCTCCATTTAGCTATGACTTTTAAACTAGTTTCATTTATAGCAAGAATGTCAATAAGGACATGGTTAATTTCCCCTAGTAGCTATCTATATTAGTTTTTTTTTTTAAAACTGCATTGACTGTAAATCACTTAATTTTTATCTTAAAGTGTAGATAAAACCTGTTTCCCTCTTATTAGTGAAAGGAATTGTGGTCTTATGAATGTGCATTGATAGGAGATCATGGGAAGGAAGCTAAGAAATGAGTCACGGTGAAAAATACTAAGTGATAAGTGGAAAGAAAATAAATTGAAGGGAAAAATATATTGATCTTTTAAAAATGTGGCAGCATCTTGGGATAAATGTGGAATATTGATAGAAAAGAGAAGAAATATTGCATAATAAGGTCAGAAGTGATGGGGCATGGAGGGATATGAGATAAAAGTTAAGATATTATTTTCTTCAAAGATAAAAAGAATGGAAGCAGGAATATATGAAGACCTAGAACTAGCATGTATTTAGGAGGGTGTGTCCCATAGCACCACTTTGGTTGGATCATTTTAAATATACTTCAGTAGAAATGTTAGAAATAAACATCGAATTGCAGGGAGAAGCAAATTTTAGAAACAACTAAAGTAAAGATGAAATGAGTGACTAGTACTTCAAAATAGAAAATATTTTCATTCCTCTAGCATTAGTAATTAACTATATCAGTAATCATAATGGGTAAGGAAGAGAAAAACAGCATTTTTGAGATTCATATAAAATCTGAAAGCTTGGGATGTTCTTTGTACAGCTCAGAATTTCAAAATTCACTAGGAAATATAATTGGAAGAGAAAAAATACATAATTAGCTGTTCTGTTATGTGTCAAATTGTAATGTTTGAATGGAGTGTTGTCATTGGGGTCTATATGTCTATATGGAAATGATATATTTTAATTATAAAAATAAAAAAAAGTACAAGAAATCATCATACATCATAATTTAAATCTACCTTTAAGAAAGACTCCAAAATGCCCCCCACACAGAGAGGCAAGCATGACATGGAGGAAATTCACAGTAATAAAACATAGAGGGACTCTGAGATAATCTATGCACCATATGCAAACATGAAAATAACTGTGTATATTTTTAATGGGCTGGTCTTTGTTAAGAAACATATTAGAGACATTTTTACTCTCAACTTATCTTTTGATTCAAATAGGTTGGAGGTCTTTGACGATATGATAGTTAATTGAATAGAGTCCCCAAGATCTCATTGACAAGCTAAATTTAGAAAAATCAACTAGAACCAAGTGGCATCTACCGCAGAGTTTGAAAGAACACAAGGGTGAAATTGTGAAACTATTGGCTTCAACATGAAACCTGTCGTTACAAATGGCTACTTTGCCAGGGGATTGGAAGATTGCCAAAATCCTCCCATCTGGAAATATAGTTTTAGGAGAGACTTTTAGAACTATAAATCAATAAGCTTTTCTTAAATACTTGGAAAATAATAGAATCTGTAAAAATAAGGATTCTAACAAACAAATGTTACCAAATGAAGCAAAGACAAGATAGTTCTCACAGATGATTTTTCTTCAAGTATGAGTTGTACTTGATGGCCTCCAAGTTTCCTTTAAATGCTATGATTATATGTTATCTAATTCTTTAAAAGAGTCTAATTATAATGAGAACTTCGATGAATATTTAAATATGAAAAATCATTTGAATAGGCTCCACACCAAAGGTTTATTTTTATTTATTTTTATTTTATTTTATTTTATTTTTTTTAGGAAATTGGGGTTAAGTGATTTGCCCAGGGTCACTCAGCTAGTTAAGTGTCAAGTGTTTGGTCTGAGGTCGGATTTGAACTCAGGTCCTCCTGACTTCATGGCCGGTGCTCTGTTGACTGAGCCACCTAGCTGCCCCCCTCAAAGGTTTATTTTTAACATTGGTTTAAGTCACCATTTTATTAGAGACATTTTGTTACGAATAGACAATAAATAGGCTCAGAAACAGGAAACAAGGGGCAAAAATGAATCGTTTCCCTAGATGAACAAAATACACATGGAGTCCCAAATTGGTAATAAAACCCAAATTTTCATTTTCAATTTTATATATTTCCTGATTTCACAATATCTTCCCTTTTATCTCAAGTGCATTTCTTTTTCAATTTTGTGTTTAGTCCATTAAGCATTTTCTGTTCTGTTAATCAGATACACTTTTCTCTGAGCATTGCTTCAGCATCATCCCAGAAATTTCAAAATATTTTGTCATTTCTCCAAATCTATTTAAAATACTCATTTATTGATAATTTATTTTTTCTCTTACTCCATTCATAATTTAGAATTTGTTACTTAGTCGTTGTTTAATTCTGCATCAGAGTGTAGGCTCCTCCTAAATAGGGATTGCGTCATTCATTGTATTTGTGTCCCCAGAACCTAGAAGTATGTCTGGCACACAGAAAGTGTTTACTAAATGTTAGTTTCATGATTATTCATATTGTCTTTCTGGTTTACTCTTAATACATTAAGGTTTGAAAAGGTAAGATTTACATTTCTGATTTTTTAACATTATTTATAATTTATTCTTCAGGACACAGTCAATTTTTTGTAAATATACTATTGTATACTTAGAAATATATATATTCCTTAATATTCTAAACAGATTTAAAATCTACTTTTCCAACAGTGTGATTAGTTCTCTATTTCCTTCTTGTTTATCAGTATATTTTATACATGCCAGCACATGTATAGCAAGTTGTCAGATTCTGTTTTCTTATTCATGCTTTCATTCTGTTTCATTTAAATGAAGAATTTCATCCATTCACATTTAGGTTTTTGATGAGGAAGTTTTTGTTAGTCTTCTACAAATAATCAGAAAAAGAGAGAATGCAGAGAATGCTATTTTGGATAGAATGCTGATGTCTGTTTGCTGAGGGGCAGCTAAATGGTTCAGTGGATACAGCACTGGACCCAGATTCAGGAAGACTGAGTTCAATTGCGGCCTCAGATGCTTACTAGCTATGTGATCCTGGGCAAGTTACTTCACCTTGTTTACATTAGTTCCTCATCTCAATCTGAAAATATGAGCTGGAGAAGGAAATGGCAAACTAGTCCCATATCTCTGCCAAGAAAACCCCAAATGGGGTCATGAAGAGTCAGACACAATTGAAAAATGATTGAACCAATCTTAATATTATATAGGTACTCTATGTTAATATTAACATAAGCACAAAAATTATGGCTGACTCAAAGGACAATGGATGGCTCCCAGGTGGAGGTAAAAATATTACAACATGTTATGACTGATGAATTATACCTAATAATTATTGTAAGGAATAGCATCTAGGAAATGTATAATTAGGACAGGAAGTGGCTTGGCTTTGTAGACAGAATGAGACATAACAGATAGTTTGCCTCACTACTTATCATGATTTTTATTTTAAAGAAAAGAAACTTTAGAGTATTGGGTAGATTTTCCATCAAGATTTATAGAAGAACTGGTGGTAGGACATGGATAAAAACCCACAAAGGATGATTAAAGCACAAATGGTTTGATATCTTTACTGCAGTAGAGAATAACCACATTCATGAGGTATCAGATTGATTGAAATATGGAAATATTTAAGACATCTTGTAATACTGCAGTAAAGGTACAAAGAAAGTAATTTTTTTTAAAATTGAAAAAAAAAATCACTGATTGGAAATTTATATCCACAAGATATGTCTATGTATGTATATGTGAATATATAATTAGCTAAATGTCTATAGGTGGCAAAGCAAACAAAAATTGCTCAAGAAAAGTTATGTAAACAGTATCATTCAAGAAATATCTGACATGGATTTTCCAAGTAGCAATTGTAATGATGACTTAGATTGCCAGTGTGCTCCTTTAGTCCTCACTCAATACCAAGATAACTTGAAGAAATTCTCCTTGAAGGATTTCTCAGAGAGCATGGACGAGGTTCATACAGGATGGGCACGTATGGATGAAAAGAATGATCTACATCATTTGAGGAAGTACTTATAGCAACAAAATCCTAGACCCATCAAAGGATGGAAGTTTAGTTTAAATGTGGACCCCACCTGGCTTATCTACCCCTGGGCTGGCTCACTCATCCTTTCTCCATGTATCCTAGAAGCCCAGGCTTCCCAGAGGTAAGAGCCATTATTACAACTTACTCTCTCAGGGTCCTAGGGGTAACCCTTTTAGGAGAAATTCCTATAACTGTCTGGGAAGAGTTATGATAGGACATGGATAGAAATCACAAAGGAAGATTAAATGTTTATTGGTGAGAGTTGGCTTATCCCCTATAGTTCTAGCTGTTTATCCCCTGTCACTGTGCTTCTGTTAATCAAATCACCCAAGGTGAAATCTACTTACCCTCTGAAATACTAATAGATGGCAATGAGTTACATTAATATTATAATCTATTGGTTCCCTGTAAAGTTAGGATACACTCTCACACATACACAGAGTGTCTATAGGAAAGAGAAGGCAAAAGCTTAATGACAAAAACAAAGCAGACAGGCACGCAAAAAGGGAATGCACATGTCTAGAACAACTCACCATTCTGGAGCATAGACTTTGATTTCCTTTGTTTTGTTCACGAATAGCCTGTAAAATAATGTTCTGTTGGGCAAGACTACTCTTCTTTGCTGGTTGTTCAACCATTCCTATTATTCTCTGTACTCTAATTATGTGAGGCCACTTCTCTGATGGGTATTCCTTTCAGATTTCTCTTCCTCTGAGTTGCTGATGTAGTGTTATATGTTTCCAGCAAAAGTAGAAACCCTAAGCCTGAGACCTACAGAATTTTTCTAGGTCTGTTCCCTTGCCTGAGTTTTCCCTGGCATTTCTACTTCTTAGTAGATGACAGTGCAAGGAAAAGTATTTACTCTTTTTTCAGTTCTTCCAAACAGCTACTGTCAGTGCAAGGTCTGAGGTCTAAGAAATCACCCTAGATATAGCAAAATATCATCTGAGATCTTCTTTGGTCCCTAAACAGTTATGCTTCTTCAAAGCATTATCAAATCAGTGATATAACTCTCTTCTATCTCGTAGAAATAACTGAAATCTGCATTTCTCTTAGCTATGTCCAAAGTAGAATAAATTTTTTCAATCACCAAATGGTTCTAGAAGCCATGGTTTTACAACTTTTAATTTCAAAGTCCTCCTGTCAGTAATGTACAAATTACATGGTTGGTAGTGGGACACTTCAGACATCTTTTCCCTGAACGCTTTTGTTTTAATTGTGCTGCTGATTCAGAATTTCTTTCATAACTGCCCCTGTGATAGCAAACTGCCCATATATGAAATGGGCACACTCTCTTTCTTATAGGCCTACAGAGCCAAAGTGAAAGGGAAAACAGTATTTTGTGAATTAGTAGATACAGGATACAAAAAAAAATGGCCTTGGGGGCAGGGGTGAAAGGGCTTGAAAAACCTTAAGAAGAATATATTTTAACACTTAACTCCTCTTTGTCTGTATAGAATTGCTTTACAATTAATTAGTTTGGCAAATTCCAAAACGTCTTTCTTTGAAATCTTATAACCATCATCTATTCACGAACAGAGCTCTGTTATGCCCTTTTATGATAGTCAAATTAACATCGTGCTATAGTGAAATATAGGACATTAAATTATGGAGTCTCTTTCTTGCTCCAGATATAAGGGGTGAGCCTGAAAGCTCTCACAATTTAAAATTAACATGTGGACTTTTTACATGGTACCCCTCCCCACTTTTACTCTTTTTACTTATTTTTCCTCTGTTTTAGGTGAAGGAGATTAGAGATCTGAAAATCAAAAGATCAGGTCACGTGAGTATGGCTGTATAGTTAATGCTCGGTTTTGTAGTCAGACCTCTGATGCAGATTGACTATGTGACCCTGGAAAGTAATTCCCTCACTAAAGTGTCCAATATTATTCTGTAAGACTGTTAGAAAGTAGATGCCAGTGTGTACAAGTGGAAAAAATTTCCCCCCAAGAGAGTCTTCTATACCAATGAAATCCCCCAAACCCTCCCCTCCAGCACACCAATGTACATGCAAGTTAAGCAAAGCAATCAGCTTTAAGGAAAAATTTTTATTGTTTACAATATACTTACCTCCTCAGATTATTACTGCCTCATTTTGTCACTTTATTTTCATTGGTGCACATCCATCCACTCATATCTTATTGTGATGCTTCATCAGAAATTGTTAAGTGAACCTGAACTCTTCACAACTATACCAGTAGAACCCAAGCTCTGGTAGGTTTTCCCAAAAAGATAGCTTTGAGTCAAAGACCAAAATTGTACAGTATATTTGCCATCAAGAACAGGACTAGATAAATTTGAATCAATTGATGCACTTTTTTTTGCCCGTGCTTTCTTATTTCTTAGTAGTCTGTGGTACCTTTAGACCCCTTCTCAGAGTGATGTTTTTTAAAGTACAAAATGAAAACATACAGGATTGCAAAAAAAACCAGATTATTTCAAATTACAGTTTAAAAATATTTTTAAAAACCCTCATTCTTCAGGTTAAAAAACCTTCAGACTTAGTACAGTATCCCTTGTACTAAAGTGCAGAGCAGTTGCACTCTGAATTTATGTAGGGGTTACCCATACTGCTTTTTCTGACTAAGGTGATTTCCAGCACATTAGAATAGATTCATGTAAAGTCCATTGGAACTTTAGAATTAATGGAAACCCTGAAAAAAACATTTGTTTGATCTGGTACTTTTAATCACATAGATGTGGCTTTTGTTTGTAAATGTCTTAGCAATTGTTGTAACATATTATTCTCAATGTAATTTCTGAGGTAAATGTTATTTTTGTTTTATGGGAGCTGTGCTGTTCCGACTTTATTTTTTCAAGAATAGTAATCTTTCTGTATATTTTTGAATACATTTTGATTTTTTCCTGCTGTTTGGAAACTTTTGACCTCTGTTTCTCTGGAATCATTGCAGAAAGAATTGTTCAAATCTCTCATCTGCTAAGGGTAGACGTTCCAAGAAAAAGAAAACATATACAAGTTGTAAGAAAAATAAATTCACAATCAGTGTTTTTGCCACACTTATGAAAAATTCCTAGAGGTCGTGTTTAGGTACACTATACTGAAGAAAAATATTCTGTTGAGAGAAGGCTATGACTTCATGAGGGACTTACTATGGTATGTTAACTTGAATAAAATCCATTCTAATTGGAAAAACACCCATTGAACTTTATATAATACATAAGTATATACGTGCTAGGTAAATGTTGGTCAGTAACAACCAAGCGTTCTAAATGTATCTATAAAACTATGTATATGTTTCTCTTTTTTTTTTTCTACTAAGGTACAAAATCCACCTCGGCCTGCAAAGGCACAATTGCCATAGAAAGTGTAGAGAATTTCACCTGGGTATTCCAGGATAAAACTTGCCTTATTAGAGTTGCGTTTTTAATGAAATTGTATGCTATTGGAGCTGTAATGATAAGTCAAAGAATTATAGATCTAGAGGAAGAATGAACTTCTAGGCTGTGTCTTTGGTGAAGTCATGGAGATCTGGATGCTTAGAATGTCTCTGACCTATCTCGCCACTTAACCTTTCATTGCCACCATACAACTCTCAAGGCTTTATGTTCTTAGTTCTTATGTCTAGGAGCCAGTTTACGTCAATGAAAGGATATTTTCAATACCAGGCATCCTCCATGCTGATGAAATCGCAAGTCCAATATCCCCAATATAGGGAGAAAAGAGAGAGAGAAAAAAAGAAAGAGAGATACAGAGACAGGCATCCTCTAAACTGATGAAATCAGAAGTCCAATATCCCCAATGTGGGGGAAAAAGAGAGAAAGATAAAGAGAGAAAAAGAGAGAGACAGAGAGACAGAGACAGGGAGAGAGAGAGAGACAGAGAGGGAGAGAGGAAGAGAGAGAACAGATGCAGATACAGAGAGTCAGAAGAACTAACAAAAACAGAGACACACACAGAGAAAAGTAGGGAGACACAAAAGCAGCAACAGAGATAGAGATACCTATCCGAGAGAAGTTACTCTGAAAAACAGAAAAAGTTCTGTTCCAAATTAATTTTAGGAGCCAAGAATTATCCTAGTACCTAAAGTAGTAGAGATAAAACATTTAAAAGGAATTTTAAGCCAATATCAGTTATGCATATTGATTGACAAATTTTACATATGATCCTAGCAAGGCGTTATAGAAATGAATCCCTTCAAATTTACTATGATTAATGTGGAATTATACCAAATATGCAAGTATGACTTGACAATGGGAAAAGGACCTGTCTGAGATACTTCTGTTTTGAGCATAGATCAGATGACATACTATGTATAATCCCTTAAATCTGAATGGAAAGGTGGCTCCTCACCTTTTTCGCCCTTTACAATAAACAGTAACCATATTTATAATTTATCTGCAGAAAAATAAGGACAGGAACACAAAATCAAATTCATTTCATTTCACCAAACAAACACTAAGCCCCTCCCAAATACAAGGCACTGTGCTAGATTCTGGAGACACTCTGGTGAAAAATAATCCAGTGTTTAACCTCAAGACATTTACAACATATTAGAGAGTTTATTATAGTTGCTCAAGTATTATGCAAGGGAGAATGTAAATATAATAAAACTGTGGTCTAGAAAAACTGGCCTAAGAAAATTTTTAAAAAGTGGAGTTACTTTCATTTGGTACAGGATTTCTTAACAGTTTTTGTCAACAACTCATTTGCCATCCGGTGAAGTCTATGCTCTTCTCATCATAGCATTTTTAAATGAATCAAATAAAATATATCGGGCAAAAGTTCTCATATAATCCAGAAACCTGCTGGAGGTCCCTGAGATCCTTTTGGGGGTTTCTGAGGTCAAAATGATTTCTATAATAATAGATATTTTAATTTCTTATATACTAAATAGCAGTTTATATATCTATATCTATATATCTATATCTATTCTCGAGCTATGTCTATATCAATATCTACCCATCCATCTCTATACATGTAGCTACGATCATATTTATCTTGATATGTTTATACATATCTTTATCTCTCCATCTATACATACATCTATATCTATCTATACACATATCTATATCTCTTTATCCCAATCCCTATCTGTATATCTTCTTATCTATATATCTAGAACCCACATAAGAAAAAGTTCTTTGGGGAGAGTTCATAAATAATCTTTAAGAGTATAAAGGATTCTTGTGAACAAAATTTGAGATTTGCTGACAGTTACAATAGAAACAAATTATGTTGCAATATAAATATTAAAATAAAAAATACGATTCCAAGTTAAATAAAATCCTGAGAAGGATTGAATGAAGTTTTACATAAGAGTTTGTTATGGCTTTGAAGAAGAGAAATATTTCAATAGATGAAATATGGCAGTATGGCATTCCAGGCATAGGAAGGATTGTGTCAACATGGAAAAATGAAAGCATTCTGGGTGAGATTGGAGATTAGCTTGTGGTTCATTTTGGCTACAGAGAATATAATAAAAAGCAATATGGAATAATGAAAGAAGGATAAGTTAAAGCCATAATACAATGAACCTCAAATGCCAGGGTAAACATTTTGTTCTATAGGTAATGGCAAATCATTGAAGCCAAGGAGTGAAATGGTCCAACCTTTGAATTTAGGAAGATTAATTTGGCAGCTATATGTAAAATGGATTAGAAAAGGGCAACATTGGAGGCAAGGAAGTTATGACGATAAACACAGTAAGAGGTGATAGGGATCTGAATTTGTATGTTGTCTGTGTGCAAAAAGAAATTGGGAGCTATAAGATATGCAGTGTATTAGTGCAGTTGACATGATTTGTCAGTGTCTTGGCATTTTCCCAGACTGTCCTCTATACCTAGAATATTCCCCCTCCTCATGCCTCTCCACTCTTCCTGACTTTCTTGACTTGCTTCAAGTCCCAGCAAAATCCTATCTTCTACAGAAAGTTTTTCCCCAGACCCTTTTAATTCTTGTACCTTCCCTTGGTTGATTGTTTCTTTTTTTTTTTTTTTATCCCATACATATTATTGTCAGCTCTTCAAAGGCAGGGACTGTCTTTTGCCTTTTTTAATAGCCCCAGCATTTTAGATAGTGACTGGCATGAATGGCATGGAGTAGGCACTTAATAAATGCTTATTGTATCAATAAATGATTTGTTAGCTAGTTAGGGGAATGAGAGAAAGGGTAAAGTCACAGATACTTCTGCATCTCTGAGCCTGGGAGATTAGGATCATGAGGGTGCCATCAACAAAAAGAGAGAAGTAGGTAGCATAGTCATGGGAATAACATCATCATCACATTTCAGGGATGAAATGGGTCCTAATGAAAATCTTGAACATTTTATAGAGAAGGAATCTAGGGTATAGAGAGGTTATGAGACTGACTCAAAACGAAATCCATCACAGTAGCTGCTGGATAGGGAATCTGGCAGGGAAGGTATTTGCAAAGTTTGGAAGACTTTTGTGGTATGAATAACCATATTTTTATGTTATGAATAACAGAATCACAGAACCTCCAGGTTACAAAGGGGCTCAGAGATCAAGCAAAACTTGTTCCTGAATAGTAATGCCCTTTTTAATATCCCCATACACAAGGTTAGCCAGCCTCCACAGGAAGTCTCCCAGTCATGGGAAGCTCACAAATTACAAGGCAGCTCATTCTCTTTCAGATGCCTTTAAATATTAGGAAAGTCATCCATGCATCTAGGCAAAAATCCGTTTCTCTGTCACTTTGATCCATTGCTCCTAATTCTTCCCTCTGGGGACAAGTAGAATGTCTAAAGCCTCTTTTACTTGACAGCACTTCAAATATTTGAAGACAGCTATCATGTCTTCCTGAAATCTTCTCCATCCTAAACATTCTCAGTTGAACACAAAGGTTTTTAGTCCTCTTAAGCATTCTCATCAGTTGCCTCTGGATATATTTATTTATTTCATTTTTATATGTTGTTTAAAAAGACATCTTTTTTATCTTTCCTTTTACCCCGGGGACCTCCTTGGATTATAATATTTAAAAGCAATACATACAAATGCCTAGTGTTCTTGTGCCGTTAAATTTTGAGGCATACATTTATTTGATTTTAAATGTCTCTCTACATGCAAAGTAAAACAGACAATTCAGAAATTAGACAAATAACTCAGTCAATAAGTATTTATTTATTGCCTGCTAGGTACCAGGCATGGTGCTAAATGCAGAGGATCCCTCCACCCCCACCCCCCAAAAGCAAAAGATAGTCTCTACTCTCAGGTAGCTCAGAGTCTAACAGGGAGACAACAAAAACAGCTATGTACAAGAGAGATAAATACAGAATAAATTGGGGATAATTAATAGCATTTAAATGTTGCTTTAGATTTAAATATTGCTTTTAGTGAAGCTTACGTGTGTGTGTGTGTGTAATCAGTCCTCAACTTTGGAGGGGTAATTTCCTAGAAAATGGCATAAAAAGTCAAAAATACAAATGTTGATGCATTAAATGCATGGAAAATAGAGGGTTAGGTTCCTGTGACCGCTGCAATCTTTTGCTAAATATACACTTTTCTGCATACAATTCCTAATAACAAAACATTGATTCTGATAATATGCACTTTTCCTAACACAGTAACCATGAAATAACCCATACAATGCAGGGGAGATCAGAGGCAATGCAGGACAGGGGCAGTGCTGTCAGAAGAACCACTTGGCTAAAAAATAAAATAAAATAAAAAATAAAAAAGGGAAAGGGGCAAACTGCCATGTCTAATCTCCTTTTTGCTCAGTAGTTGAACTGGTTTCTGATTAAAAGCACATGCCTTGGGGTGAATCCCACTTCTGAGCTTGGGACTCAGACCCTGGTCAGCTCTGCTGACTGCAGCTTCAGCATCAGGAGAAAGGCACATTCTGTTTGGAAGTGCAAGCTCAGGTGCAAGATGGGACAGTGGGTGTGGGCTGGTCACCATCTCATTTACTCACTTAGTCCCCTTTCGCATTTTTTCAATTCCCTCATTGAGCATTTGAGAAGTTACTTTAGCCCTTTCTGGAGCACTTTCTGAACACTTTTTACCAATACTTTCTTCCTTTTTGCAGGTATAACAAAGTTGACTCATTAACACCAAACTCACCGAGGACAGAGGCTACATGCATTCCTGCCTGAAGTTCATCAAACACCTTTATTTTTTCAATAAGCCTCATCCCTGACTTTTCACTGTTGGGTTTAGAGCCCAAATGACTTGCACTATCCGTTGGGGGTAAAATTTCAACACAAAACAAGTTTTACTGGCAAACAATGACAATATGCAACAAATGCAAAGGGGGCTTTTTACTGTTGTAGGGTGAATAAGGCCAGTGAGGCACTTAGTAAGATACTAGCCCCCACACAAACTTGCATTCTTCTCCTTCCCCTCCTTCTCCTCCTTCTCCTCCCCCTCCTTCTCCTCCCCCTCCTTCTCCTCTCCCTTTTCCTCCTCCTCCTCTTCTCCTTCTTCTTCTTCTTCTTCTTCTTCTTCTCTTCTTCTTCTCTTCTTCTTCTTCTTCTTCTTCTTCTCTTCTTCTTCTTCTTCTTCTCTCTCCTTCTTCTCCTTCTTCTTCTCCTTCTTCTCCTTCTTCTTCTCCTTTTTCTCCTTCTTCTTCTTCTCCTTCTTCTTCTTCTCCTTCTTCTTCTCCTTCTTCTCCTCCTTCTTCTTCTTCTTCTTCTTCTTTCTTCCTTCTTCCTTTGTTCTACTGCTTATAGTTGGGAACATGCAAGGTTTCTAACAGGAAAGTGAAAATGGAGTTACTAATAAAATCATACTAGTGCTTGAAGGTGGGAAAGTTAAATCTACAAATGTTGAGAATGGACTGTGTATATGTGTGTATGTGTGTGTGTGTATACATATGCACACATATAATTGTATATTTATATATGTGTATACACACATGTATATATACACAGGCATATACATATATGTGTGTATGCAGGTGTGTGTGTTTGTATCTATTCTTTTGACTCTCACAATACTCTCTTCAGATAGGTGCTATATTTAGGCCTATTTTACAGATGAGGAAACTGAGACAAAGATGCTTATTGAACTTTCCAAGGTCAACACAGCTATAAACTATCTGAGACAGGATTTGTGCTTACATCCTCCTGACTTCAAGGCCAGCATTCTGTCTACTATTCCTTTGACTCATTGTATCCAGGTAGTGGAAGCATATAAGTATGTCTGGCTTGAAATATCTAGATAATTAACTCAATTCATTTCACTTTGGTTATATAGATCTTCCTAATTGTTAGGTGACATATATTCTGATACTCTGATGGAGCTATCACATTGTTGACATATATTTTATTTGACCAAGAACTTGGGCTCGGACTTGAACAGGAGAAGGATAAGGCAAAGGAATAGACAAGAGCCAGGTCAATTGCTTTTTGGATATTACAAAGTTCTTTTAGTGACTCTAAGCTTCTTGAAACAAAAGTCATTTTTAAAAAACACTAATGTTCTTGAACAATATTGTGTGGTTGTAAGTATTGGAATACTATAGACCGAGGGTTCTTAACATTTTTTTTCTTTTAGTTTTCTCTACCCCTTTGGCAGCCTGGTGAACCTTATTGTAATCCTTCTTAGAATGATGTTTTTAAATTCATGTAACAGAACAGACAGAATTACAAAGGAAACCTATCATGTTGAAATACAATTATCAAAAAGCACTTAAAAGTAAACTCACAGACCCCAAGGTAAAAACACTTGCTTACTGCCTCTGAAGAGCTGAACTTGAAAATCATCCAAAGGACAAGGGAGAGAGGTACACGTTGGACTTCAGTAGTCTTACACATTAAAGAAAAGTAATTACATGGGGGCAGGTAGGTGGCACAGTGGACAGAACACCGGCCCTGAAGTCAGGAAGACCTGAGTTCAAGTCCAGCCTCAGACACATAGCGCTTACTACTTATGTGACCCTGGGCAAGTCACTTAACCCCATTGTGTAGCAAAACCCCCCCACAAAACAAAAACAAAAATAAAACAAAAACAAAAAACGAAAAGCAATTACACAGGAGAAGTGGAATGAATGATGACATTAAAGTAATAGACAATAACAACAAAATTTTCCCAGTCACTCAATGAAAATTTTTTAAAAATGCATTTTATGTGCCAGACATGGCATTAAACACTGGCAATCCAAAGAAAGGATCCTTCATTTCGTGATAATTTATTTTGATGAGGAAAACAATATATAAATAAGTAGCCACATAATAATGGTTAATAATGGATACTTGTTCGCTCCACTGGTGCAAGTATTGTTAATAGTACTTGAAGAAGGCCCCCAGGATATTGTTCAAACCTCACCGAGGTGAATTTGTGGGAAGACATGCGTGAAAGTTACACAGGATGGGCAGGCATGACTTGATAAGAGATTCTCGCCATTCAGTCCTAAAACAAGAAATGGAAGATTGAGCTAATTCAGGCATTTATTCTGTAAGAAAGGAAAATGTTCAAACTGGAAAGAGAATTCTGACAAGGAAGAAAACGGTAACACTCCCATTCCCACCAACCTCTGTGGTTTTCTAACCAGGCCTCCTCTTCAGTAATTCTAGGGGGCAGATGGTAATAATCTGGTGAATTTCACTTCTGCCCCCAAAATTCATCATAGAAAGTGTTATCTGCTCCAGATAAAAAAAAACAGATGTGACCAATGTTAGCAATTGTAGTAATTAGTAATTATCATTAATAATAGTTATTAAAAACAAAGAATAAGAAAAAATCTCCCCCTATCCCCACCCCTTTGGCTGTACTTTGTAAGAAAATAGCAGATGTATGTATGTATGTATGTAATATATATATGGATATGTATATGTCTATATACATATACATTTGTGCATATGTGTATGTACACACATATGTATATATGTGCACCTATATATACACACATACATAAATATATACATATAGACACACACACATATATATGTGTGTGTATTATATGTATATATGTGTGTGTGTGTATATATATATATATATATATATATGTATGTATGTACACGCACATATACATATACAACAATTCTAAGAGATGTTCTCTGGAATTGGTTTAAAGATTTAGAATCAAATTCTGGCCATCCGACCAAATTTTCTTGTTTTATCCAAGTATAGCATTGGTGGTTTAAAACAAGAAGGGGTCACTGCTTTTAGAACTCACTATTTATAGAGAGGTTCCCCCTCACAAACTCCTCACAGCTATTATAGCTTGGTAGACAGATGACATTTATAACTTGCTAGTTTAAGATGTTAAGAACCGTGAACCTTTTAGGAGACTTTGGTCAGTCAAAGAATGATTTATAAGAAATAATGACTCCACCTCAGCTATGAAACTATTCTGAACAGTTTCCTCACTGGTGAATTAGTAAGGCAACAGGGAGAGCCATATATATTGCTCATTTCTTGGGTCTGAACATTAAAAAAACCCAAAGATTTCTTGACTCTAAACTGCTTTCTAAGGTCACTGAATCATATTTCTACAACATCTTTAATTATGATGAAGTCTCAGCTTAAAAAAATTTAAAAAAAAAATTTGGTTGAAACTTTCTGTTGTCAAAGAAGCATTTAACCAAAGAGCCAGTTCTCAAATGTATTGTCTGTTGTCTTTATTTGGACTGTGGGAAGAGGACTATGGAGACACACAGAACTTGATATGGGAGTCCAAAGACTGGTAATGTGTAAATTTACAAAAAGCATCAAGTCAGAGCAAGGCATTCTGAATAAACTCCTTGCGTAACTTGAAGAAAACACATCATTGGGTGGGTTTGGTGAATGGAATAAATAATAAATATCAGATATAGAATGTGACATGGTAAAGGGACAACAATCCAGGGTATAGAGCCAAAGACTTGGGTTCCATTCCAGGTTTTGCTATTTGCCACCTGTGTTTTTATGGACAAGTCCATTAAGCCTCTTTAGACCAATTTCCCTCATCTATGAAATTAGAGGATTGGATTAGATGACTTCTGAGGTTCCTTCCAGCTTGAAATGCTCTGAATAGAGAAAAACAATGATATTTGAGATGGAAAATGTCATCATTTTCATAAAGCAAGAAGTAATCATTAAATCTGAGGTTTTGTTGTGAAATTTTGTTATGATACTCAGTCTTTTTAAATAACTATTAGCATTTTAACTCTCACAGCATTATTGTCATTTGTAAATACTTTCCCCCTCAATCTTAAAACTAAGAAATTAGTATTCCTTTCTATGCTCCCAGTGAATAGAATTGGGGGAGAAAAATTACTTTCCTACTGCTTTGTTCACAAATAAATATTGTGACTATTTTAATCTGTAAACTATTAGGCTGGGAGTGGGTGGGGGGACACATAGATATAGAAAACGTAGATAAGGTATTTCAAAAGAGGAAACACGTTTAATAGAAGAAAAGCCCCATAATTATTTCTATTTTTTGAGACACTAAAACTACTCTTTCAAATACCTTTTATGAGACTGCAAATTTTAGTTGGGCATGTTATTTCTCCTTTTTATGATCCAAGATGCTGCAAATTCCTTGGAGTTCTGTCCCCTGTTTAAAAAATCTTGAAGGAGAGCATTTATTTTCAATCTCCACCTTTCCCCAAGAAAGGATGATTCATTGCATACTGTTTTAATCTTCAAGAGTGACCTAGAAAAGCCTCAAATTTGATCCTAATGACATTGGTGCTCCAATTTCCCAGTCTATACAATAGAATCAGGCTAGGGGTTTCCAGGTCCCCAGGACTTTGTGAGGGCACTTTTATTGCTTTTCTTGTTTTCTCACATTATTCACATGGTGTGGACTAGCACGTCTGAGTTCCCATTAGGGAACTCAGATAACTTATATATGAGCCTATTCTTGATAGTGGGGGAAAAAAAAAAGATAAAAACAAACACCACAGCAGAGTTAGTAGGCCCATGCCCATTTATATTCCCATAAGCTTTTGCCTCCTGGTTTCTTGAGCAGTTTTTCTTCTGTTATCCCTCTCCTCTAGAGTGTGCAATGAGTGCCCTATCTCCAGAGGTGATTGCCACAATGTCATATTAATGTAAACTATTACAGTTGAAAAGCAGAAGACCCAGGCTACAGTCTACCATTATCAGCTATGTAATTTATTACATTTTAATTTAGTGCTAAACAAACAAAAAACGCAGTTGAGAACTTTTATCTTCTATACCTTTCAGTCATTAAACAATCAAAGAACAAGACTTTATACTGTTGCCACTATGTGCCACGCAGAGGGGGCTTGGCATAGTGAGTAGAGAGCTGGTCTTTGAGGTAGAAACAAAACCCAGGTCATCTTGATTCCAAGACAAGCTCTGTATTCTTACCTGAAAGAAAGAAAGAAAGAAAGAAAGAAAGAAAGAAAGAAAGAAAGAAAGAAAGAAAGAAAGAAAGAAAGAAAGAAAGAAAGAAAGAAAGAAAGAAAGAAGTGAGCAAAGGAAAGAAGGCAGGAAGGAAGGAAGAAAGATATGAAGGAAGAAGAGAGGGAGGAAAGGGGAGAAAGACAGAGAGAGAGAGAGAGAGAGAGAGAGAGAGAGAGAGAGAGGGAGGGAGGAAAGTATGAGGGAGAGAGGAAAGGAAGCAGGCAAGAAAGAAAGAAAGAAGGAAATTTCATTAACCATGAACCACTAAAGATACAAAGACAAAAGCAAAACTGTCCTTGCTCTCAAGGCAGACAATATATACATATATGTGTATATTCAAAATAAATACAAGGTAATTCTGTGATAGAGGCATTGGAAGGTGCTGGGATGGGGAGATCAGGAAAAGTGTCCTATGGTGGGTGGCATGAAAACTGAATTGAAGGTAACTAAGTATTGTAAGAACTAGAAACGAAGAGGGAGAGTAATCTAGGAATGGAGGGCAGCCTATGAAAGGGCAAAGACAGAAAACAGAAGGTCATGTATGAGGAACAGTCAGAAGATCAGTTTGTTTTGACTACCATATAAGGGGAGCAATGTATATAATAAGACTGGAAGGATAGGTTTGAATATGCATATGTTCATACATACTTATAAACATAAATATGTATGTTTGTATGTGCATATTGTGTTGTCTTTATGAATAAAATATTGTGAGCTTTAGATACCAAATAGAGGAATTATCTTTGATCCTTGATAGAACAGTGAGACACTGAAATTTATTTAGTGGAGGAGAGTTGCAGGTTAGCAATAACTCTGACAGCTGTGTGGAGGGTGCATTACACACAATGAGACCAATGAAGAAGCCATTGTGATAGTCCAGGCAAGAAGTATGAAGGCCTGAATTAGCATAGTATGAGTGGAGAGGAGGAGATGGATGGGAGAGGTATTGAGACAAAGACTTGGCCACCGTAGTGTAATGATGTGGCCTGCTGTTGAAAATCAACTATAAAAGCCTGTTTATTGGCTTTTCATATTTACATCAAGGTTACTCTCAGTATGATTTTTTTCTAAAAATTATCTTACGAAGATTTTTCAAAGGTGAGAAAATAGGTATGCGGTTAGATATAGTTTCACTCACTTTTTGTTGGTTATTGATATAATTCATCATTATTAGTGCCACTTTGAGAAAATGTAAGATCTTTGAAGACAATGACCATTTTTTTGATCTCTATACCCCCAGTGCTCAGCATAATGCCTTTCATATATAGTGGCAGATGCATGATACATGCTTGTGCAAATAGGTATATGCATAAGGATTTATACATATAAATATATTTATATGTGTCTATATCTCCATATCCATTTCTATGTCATCTTTCTGTCTATCAAATGCTATAACAAAGCATTTGATTTGGTAAAAGTTTGGGCCTAAAGGTTTTCCATTGAACTGGAGTTTCTTATGCAAATATTTCATATAAAATTTCTTGATTCATGTGATCAGAGAATTTACTGTTCAATGAAACTTTGATTATTAGCATTGAGTGAAGAGTTACAAATTGTGTTGTTGGAGGAAGTGCTTACATAGGTGGAAAAATGAATCCAAACTCTCCATTCTTGTAGTTCACTCCCTGTTCACTCTCATCTTTGGAATCCCACTTTCTAATCAACTCACTCTCTGGATGGCTCCACCTCTTTGGCAGCCTTCTCACATTAGGAGGACTATTTTCTGGGGCCTACTCTCAAATTGGTGATTTCCTGGTGGGGATCACCATTTTTAGAGGGGAAAGAGTCAATCTCATTTCAATTTCCCTTTATGTTTTCTCTTTCCCTTGGGGAAAGCTCCTTGTGAGTAAGGGATGTCACATTTTCTTACATTTATACTCCTAGAACTTAACACAATGTTTGTTATATAGTCAGGACATAATAAATGCTTTGTCTGTCTGCCTGTCTGCCTGTCTGCCTGTCTGTCTATCTATCTATCTTTTTCTTTCTTTCTTTCTTTCTTTCTTTCTTTCTTTCTTTCTTTCTTTCTTTCTTTCTTTCTTTCTTTCTCTCTTTCTTTCTTTCTCTCTCTCTCTTCCTTCCTTCCTTCCTTCCTTCCTTCCTTCCTTCCTTCCTTCCTTCCTTCCTTCCTTCCTTCCTTCCTTCCTTCCTTCCTTCCTTCCTTCCTTCCTTTCTCTCTCTCTCTCTCTCTCTCTCTCTCTCTCTCTCTCTCTCTCTCTCTTTTTCTTTCTTTCTTTCTTTCTTTCTTTCTTTCTTTCTTTCTTTCTTTCTTTCTTTCTTTCTTTCTTTCTTTCTTTCTTTCTTTCTTTCTTTCTTTCTTTCTTTCTTTCTTTCTATCTTATTTACTATCTATCTATCATCTATCTATCCATCTATCTCTATATCTATCAGCGTCCATATATCTATTTCTATACATATGTCTCTATCTCTGGTACATAAAGGGACATTTTTTTTCAGAAATGCCAAATGTAGGAATTTGTTTTACTTGAATACGAATATTTATTACAAGGATTTTGTTTTTCTTTTCTTTTTTTAAAATTCTAATGGGGGATGTTGAAAAAGAGAGAAAATTCAATTTAATTAAAAAAAAAATCTTTTCCAGGTCTGCTCTTTGTTAGTGCTCTCTTGCAATTTAAAATATTATGTTCTTCAGTAGAATATATGTTTCTTGAGGGAAATGATTGCTTTTCATTTTTTATCATGTCATTCCCCAGGCCTCACACTGTGCCTTACACAAAAGAATCACTTCATATATGTCTTTATGTTGATATTAATACTTATTAATAATAATGTAGCATGGTAATCTGAGACCATTTGGAATTGACACATTAATGACTGGTAAATGTCCCAAGTTCCAGAAGAGAATGGGTAATACTTATTTTACTGCCCATTTACAGGCAAGATATTCTCTATCTTGTCAGGAAAACAGCCCACATTTAGAAAACCTTTTCTATTCTTGGAAATTGTTTCCCAGAAAGAATAGGAGGCAAAAACCTTTGATTTCTTCTCTGTCTCCAGGCTCTCTATCCTCCAATTCTTCATTTATACGGCTGCCAGACAATTTCCCTAAAACACAGTTAATAGGACCATAACTCACTGAATCATAGATATAGATATAGGATGTTTTGAGGAGCCATAGAGTCCCACCCCCTTATTTTACAAATGAGGAAACTGAGTCACAAAACCATTAATTGACTTACTTGCCCAAAGTTAGAGAAGTAGCAAGTGACAAAGCTAAAATGTGAAACCAGGGCATCTGACTCCAAACTAAATATATTTTCTGTAATATCACACTGCCTCATTAGTTCTCACCTTATCGCTTCCCCACTCAAAAAGCATTGGCTCTGGAATGGGAATTTTCAACCTGTTATCTTATGAGCCTTTCTGGATGTCTGGTGACAGTTATGGACCTCTTCTAAGAATCGTGTTTTTAAATACATAATGTACATGGGATTAGAAAGGAAACCATTTTCTTTAAAATATAATTATTAGGATGTTTTGATAAACACGGTCATGGACCCTTCTTCACAAATAAATTGCAAATTCCTGTTTGACATTTAAAACACTACATCATATGACTCCATTCTAGCTTTCCCAAATTATTTCTTATCATACACTCTAGATTCCATTCAAACAGAACTACATTCTGATTCCTCAGAAAATGAGAATAATAATCATATTAATATCATAATAAAATAATCATAATATCTATCATTTTTATAGCACTTTAAGGATTGCAAAGTCTTTGTCATATATTATCTTGCTGTCTATCAACATGCTTTGTACAGGCTATCCCCCTTACAAGAAATGCTGTCCCTTTTCTCTCTGAATTCCTATTTCTCTTCAAGGCTCAGTTCAGTTGCCGACTGAGTGAAACCTTTCCTAGTATCCCAGTTGTTGTTCTCCCCAAGCTCAAGATCACTTTGTCATTATTCTGTACAAGATTTATATTTACTTACATCAGAACATCTGCTGTATGCCCCAATAGATGTAAGCTTCTCGATGACATAGTATTAGTAACTTACTACCTGATTGTTGAGTTAGAACAAATTTAATAATGTGCAGTCTTGATAACTTAAAAAACAAACAAACAAAAAAACAACAACTAAAACAAAAGCCAGGTCATTATGAGCTCACCAAAGTCCAGACAGTTTAGAAATCCTGTGTGGGTTCTATGCATGTCTCAGGTTCTGGGAAATTCTCCTTTTGGCTTTGTTCCTCCCATGTGCTAGATGTTCTGATCATCATTGTACCAGGTCACAACCTCATAAGAACACTTGAGTGCTACATTTCCTGTTAAATAATAATATGTGTTTTCTCTCCCTTGATTTCAAACTTTTCATATTGTTTACCTCAATTTAATTATCACTTCTCTAACAATGTGAACTCTAATAAAGAAGAAGGAATAAATAACACTTTTCAATGGCCAGCCACTTAAAATTACTGTGAGGATTAAATAACAGATTATTTAAAATGCTCAGAAAATATACAAAATGGTAATTTTTTTCCAAATATTACTATAGGCAGAAACTATAATTTTTCCTTAATACTCATTTGACAGATCCTCAAACACACTGTCTTACTCTCCCTTCAGCTGAAAAAACAAACAAAAAAAAACAATAAAAAACAGAAAAGCCTCTCTAAGACCTTTCTAGTTCAAAAAATCAAGCTATAGTTAGAGACTGATTGATTTAGGGAATGTTGTCCTGTCAAGATTTAAAAGATTATTTTCTCTTTGATGATATGAGACATCCAGAAAATGCAGATCAGATGGTTAGTAACTTTGAATGCAATATGACTGATTGACGCTCAATTATAATCTTGTAATCCTAAAGCAGACACAGATTTGCTAATACTAATGATTTCAATTGTGCTAGGTTTTACAGGGCAGGTAGGTGATGAAGCAGAGAGAGTACTAGGCTTGGAGTCAGTAAGACCTAAGTTCAAATCCAGCCTCAGAGAATTAGTAGCTATGTGACCTTCAGCAAGTCACTTAACCCTGTTTGCCTCAGTTTCCTCATCTGTAAAATGAGCTGGAGAAGGAAATGGCAAACCACTTCTGTCTTTGCTAAGTAAGCCCCAAATGGGGTCACAAAGAGTTGGACATGACTGAACAAAAACAACAAAAGATTTTACAATCTATTTCTCTGCCTCTTGTTTTCTGTCTGTCTCTATATCTGTCTCTCTCTGTCAGTGTCTGTTTTTTTTTGGTCTCTCCTCCCTTTCTAATGTTCATTAAGTGCTTATTACATACAGACTTTATTTTTGAAAGGATAGCATAATGATTCCTACTTTAAATATTTAAGGGAGATTCTCTGCTGAAGGTTTATTTTAATTTTTCCTCATGTTGTGGTGACAAATCTGAATTCTTGAATAGGAGCAAAAGCTATCTGCTCCTAAAAAGTTCAAAAGGCTTTGAATGGGGAAATAATGATAGATTATCATCTGAGGATGCACCTAGCTATTATTTCAGAGTTTCATCACATAATTTGCTGTAAGCTATCAAATTCTCAATCATTCCCTTCCATTCCATTTTATTCCATTCAAAAGGCATTTATTGAGCTCCTATAATATGCTGGGTTGTGTGCTAGGGGAATGCAAAGAAAATTTAAGCAGTCTTAGTCTTCAAAGAGCTTACATTCTCGGGCAAGGGGAGGAGGTCAATATACAGGTGAATAAAAAAATGCATAAAGTAAATAAAAAGTAACTTTGGCCTGGTCCTAGTGTTGTTATTTTTTAGTTGTTTCCAATCCTTTGTGACTCCATTGGGGTTTTCTTGACGAAGATACTGGACTGGTTTGCCATTTCCTTCTCCAGCTCATTTTACAGATGAGGAAACTGAAGCAAACAGGGTTAAGTGACCTGCCTAAAGTCACAGCACTAGTAAGTGTCTGAGGCTGGATTTGAAATCAGGAAGATGAGTCTTTCTGACTCTGGAACTGGCACTCTATTCACCACACCACTTAATGGCCTAATAGGAAATTAGCAAAAAGCTCGAAGGAAGTGATGCAAATTGAGCCTTTCGTAGAGCCAGGAATTTGAATAAATAAAGTTGAACAGAGAGAGGACCTTTGAAGTATTTGGGACAGTCTATACAAAGGCATGAAGGCAGGAATATGAATGCAACAATCAGTTCTGAAAATGATCTACTACTAGTTCACATACACTAAGACCAGGTATATTGCTTTCACTTTGCTTCCAGGTTTTCCTACTACCCATAAAGAGGATTAGGGATAGCAAGTCTCTGCGATTGACTCCAGCCCCAACACAGGGCCTTCCCTGGATTGTATGGGTTTCTATACCTCATTTACATTTAAACTTGAAAGACAAGACTAGAATAAACATACACACATCTCTGCCTCAACATTTGGAGCAAAATCCCCCCCCCCACTACCACTAGCGACTCAGTCATTGGAGAGGGCAAGGAGATTCTGTTTACAATTTAGCTCAGTTCTGTGAGGAATAAAAAAGTTGTTTCCACATAAGTAGATAAGAAATCAGCACAGACAGGCTAACTTCTCCATCCAGGGTGGGGCAGTGAGAACACAATTCTAGGCACAAAACGTATGTTAAGAGGTAGGGATCCCATGTATGTAAAATATATAAACAGGTGTATAAGGAAGAGTGTAACTGAGAAGGATTAGGACCAATCCTAATCCAGAAGGGAGGAGTTAGGCAATTACTAGCTATAAAGTTTGCTCTTGTTTGGGTACTTGGAGCACTCTCCCCTTCAAAGGAGGTGTGTTCACACTTCAGCCTCTTTAATGAAAAGTCTTTGAGACATCAGTCTTTGAGACACCGGTCTTCGGAACTGAGTGTGGGGTCTTCTTTATAACAGTTCCTATATAGAAAAGTCCCAAATCCCAAGTCCAAAGCACCTCTTGGTCTGGAATCCACTCCTTGATGTCACAAAGCTTCACTGCAAAGGGTGACTGGCTGCACTAGAATCCTGGCTCCAAGGTCAATATGGCTCAGTTATGGGTTTAGCAGGGATTCTAACCACCTGTGCCTAGAAGTGAAGCAGACCAAACCAAACCAAACCAAACAGAAGATAAAAACCCAAACCCCAAGGCCTATTCCTCAGGGCCATGAGGCAAAGGAAGGCAGAAGCAGAAAGGCAGCTTTTGCCTTCCTTATCATTTCACTTCCTGATGCTCAGGTTTTGGGGGAACTTGCAGTTTTTACTCTCTCTGAATGTTATAGAAAGGACTGAAAGTGTGTCAGTCTTACAGGTTTTGTTTCTTTGGGTGGTTTTTAGGCAATCAGTAGTGGCTACACAGCCAGTCAATGAGGCTATTCCTACCCAAGTGGTGGAGACAATACAGGATGTCTTCTCCCAGAAGCAGGGTGCCTCCAGGTTCGTTAGGTGATCTGGGCAGGTGAAGCAAAAGGCCTCATTGCTTATTAAGGGGTCATGATCTCCATCTGTGTTGTGAAATCACAGTTTGTGGCAATAATAGTGTACTAAAGCTAGCTGTCAACTTGAAGAAACCTTGAGATAAATCCTTTGTAAAGTTAAGCGGGGTTTTTTTGGTTTTCTCTTTGTTTTTATTTTTGTGGAACAATTAGAGATTTATTTATTTTGCAAGTACAGGCAGACTGAAATACAGCCAGTTCACATCACTAATATCCACAAGCAATATCAAGGGAATAGGGGTAACCCTTCTCAGCAATCAGATGGACTAATTGTGGAGGATTTATGAAAGAAAATGGCATAAGTCACATAGGCTGAATGAGCATAGACAGGTTGAAATCTGCATCATTAGAGGGAAGTGCCATGACTAATAACAAAGAGCCATCGTAAAATTGAGGAGTAAATACAGATTCCACTTTAAGAACTTTTATCAAATTGGTGTAATGTATAATAGGAAATTGAATCAAAGAATTTCAGAATTGGAATGTACCACAATAGTCATAAACAAAAAAGGATCCAGGATGACAAAATACTTGTTATTTTAATATTTGGTCTTTGCTTAAAGGCATTCAATGAGGGACAGTCTACCACCTTCCAATGGATCTTATTCCACTATTGGACTGCTCCAGATATTTAGAAGTTTTGTTTTGTTTTGTTTTCCTGATACTGAACTCAAATTTCCTATTTGCCACGTTCACACATTCCCAAATGTTTTCTTAACCATTCAATGCCAGAAAACACTAACAGTTTGCAGGTTAAATAGGATGTATTATTTATATGCAATTTAAACTCACCAAGATCAGGTACCGATTCATCTTTGTCTTTGTATACCCAGTGTCTGACACATAGTGCTTAATAAAGATTTGTTGATTAATTAATATTCTGAAGAATACAGTTTATGTAGCCTGCAGGTGTGAGAGAATAGAAATAGGCATATATTTTACATGGAAGAAGGAAGAACAAAAAGTCTACTGACTGGTTAAAGATAGGGAAAAAAAATGTACCTGAGGCTATTGAAATCTCAGAATGTTAAAGTAGGTAGGATAGAAAAGGCCTCAAAGACTGGAAATCACTTAAATGTTAGGCTAACTTGTTCTGATTTAAGAATGTGGCAAGAGCTTCTTGGAGATCAAAGGAAACCCTTCTTTTGGCAAAATTCTATTGTCTTCAGTTTCCTAGGCCAGTTTGATTCAATTTAGCAAATAGCCATTTATTGAAATGGAGGAACAAAGTTGACGGGCAAGAGAAAGCTATTTTGTCTTTTTAAAGAGAAAAAACACACCAGGCCTTTGTTGTGTTTGCAGATATTTATTACCCATTTTCAGGGCCTTAACACAGTGGTACCACTTTTGCAAAACATTTAGACCAGCAGGTTAGTGAGTCTTCCCTCTTTGTTCTTCTGGGGCTCTCCTAAGGTTTCTTTAAAAAAAAGCCAAAATGAAGCTGCTCAATTAAAGTAAATGTTAAAAAAAAATTAAATGTGTATGTAATATATATGTATATGTGTGCAGGTATATATGCCACACAAACTTTCTGAGATTTTACATATCCTTCTCTTGTTTCCCGTATTGCAAAAGCAGATAACTTCATGAATATACTCCCGCATATTATAGGAAAAATGTGAATTACCATTATCATTGTTCCTTTGCATTTATATAGCACATTTCCTCAGAGATGAAATACACATGTATATATACAAGTTAATACTGCTACTACATATATATGCATCGTCTAAATGATAGAGGGTGAGTGCCCCCAAGAAAGAATCTGAGCTTTCTAAAATTACCCAGCAATCTTCAAGATTATCTTCACAAATTGTGTACGTAATGTCTTCTTTGCTAAAACCAGCTTCTTTCTATTAAAAAAAAAGCCTTAGCCTGGGAATTCAAAAACATGAGGTCTCTTTCTTGCTCTCACACTGATTACTTATGTGTTTTCAAACAAGTCATTTCATTTCTTTTGGTCTTTGTTTCTTCATTTGTAAAATGAAGGGCTTGGGAAGATTAAGTTCAAAGCCCCTTTCAACTCTTACATTTCTCCCTTACCCAGAATCCATGACACCCTTCTTCTGATACTCCCAGGCTGCATGGCCCTCTTCCTAATCAGATGCCCATCACGACAGGACAAATGAGCATGTGCACAGAGTTAAAGACAAATCAAATCTATTTTGACCACTGGTTTGAATGGAGGTAGAGGGCTTGGGTTTGAAGGTTGGATTGCTTATTCGGCAAGTACATCATCTTTTCCTGTATGTTGAATGTGATCGTTGGATTGATGATGTTTGAGTATCTTTTTAGAAATATTAATATAGAAAATATTGTCTTAATGTATAACTTATTGATTTTGCAATAATTCAAGATGTATATGTCACACATATCTATATTCCGTTGTACATATTCACATATACATGCTAATATACAACATAAATACACACAATAAAATGTATATGTTGATGCCTTAAAAGAATGACTACTGTGATCTGCTTTTTGTTTGTTTGTTTTTTGGGTTAGGCATTGGGGTTAAGTGACTTGCCCAGAGTCACACAGCTAGTGAGTGTTATGTGTCTGAGGTCAGATTTGAACTCAGGTTCTCTGACTTCAGGGCCGGTGCTCTATCCACTACACCACCTAGCTGCCCCTATGATCTGTTTTAATCAACTTAAAGAGTTTTCAATGAAAAACTTTTCTTTTTTGAAGTAAACAAATGGCTTCTCTACAGTTTATAGTCTTATATTAGACATTTTCCTGGGGAACTGAGAAGTTGATTGTCTTACCTGGGCTCACACATACAGTTCAGATCTGAGGAAGGACTTGAACTTGGGCCATCTTAACTCCAAGGCATATCTGTGTGTGTACTTGCACATATACATATGCACATATATGAACATATAAATATGGAAATGCATGGAATAAATATACACAAACTGCATGTGCACATTTACTAGTTGTGTGCACATATATAACATACAGGTATTTGTTTATGCCTATGTTTGAGATATCCATGAATGTATATAACTATATACAAACACAAATATTCATAAATACATGCAATACATGTACACTGTCAAGTAGCATGACATACATATCTACAGAGAAATAATGCATATGTACCTGGTACATTACATATATTCAAATATTCATATCTGTACATGGATGTATAGATACTTTCACATGCATGTGTGTATATATATGTACAATATGCATACATATAAATATGCATGCATACACCCGTACACACAGTGCAAACACACACACACACACACACACACATGGATATGTACATGATACAGCAAATTATATAAAAGCAACAAAAGCAGCAGCAGCAACAAAAAAAGATAATATTTTTATCAATGCTTACTAGGTGCCAAGCATCATGTGAAGTGTTTTACAATTTTCTTCAAATTCGATCTTCACAATAACTCTGGGAGATAGACATTACTATTATCCCCATTTTATAGATGAGGAAATTGAAGCAAACAGAGATTAAGTGATTTTTACAATGTTACACATCTAATAAGTGTCCAGGACTGGATTTGAACTCAGAATCCTGGACTCCATGCCTGGTGCTCTATCCACTATGCACTTAACTAGCCAATAGGTAGAGTTATGATTTATTCCAGTGGTGAGAGGGAGTTGTTCTTGTCAATCAGAAGTAAATTTTTCTCCATTTCCCCACTCTACTTCTACCGTTTACTACTGCCATTGGCAAATTAATGGTCCTGGAAATGTCGAAAGATTTGAAGATCTAGAACTCCCATCAGAGTCACATGCAATGTGCCTAGTAAAACTGCATGTTTTTTTCTATGTCTATGCCTCACTGGTATTTTATTACAAGTTTGAGTCCACTCTCCTCAGGGATTTTATGTGTGTGTGTGTGTGTGTGTGTGTACTGGTTCAGAATGGGGCGAGAGAGAGAGAACCGTTTAACTCTTCTTACTATACCAATATAATAAATATCCTTTCCAAAACTAAGTACAGCATGCAAATCAAATAAGAAATAGAGAATTTAAACAACCTGGTTTCAGAAGAAGAAATTGAATAAGTCATGAGTGAAAACCAAAACTCAATGACCAGTTAAATTCACAAGTGAACTCTATCAAATATTTATTTAAAGAACAGTTAATTCAATTATTATATAAATTATTTGTAAAAAGTAGTAAAAGGAGAAATCTTACAAAACTCCTTTTCTAGCACAGATTTGGTGTTGATAACACAAACCATGGAGAATTAAACAGAAAAAGGAAACTATAGATCCATACCCCTAATTATCATTGATGTAAAACAATTTAAATTGAATATTAGCAAAGAGGCTAAAGCAACATATCACAAAGATTATATATTATGACCAGGTTGAATATATAGCATGGTTTGATATTAAAAAAAACACAAAACTATAAGCTTAGTTAACAATGTCAAAATAAAGTATAGGTATGTTGGAATAGAATTATATCAAATCATATGATTATACCAATAGATGCGGAAAAAAGATTTTGACAAAAACCCACCAATTTCTATACAAACACTAGAAAAAGTAGGAATAAAGATTCTTTCCTTAAGATAATAAATTGTATATATCTAATACCATTCTATTAATGTTTGTAAGAGAGATAAACTAGAAATCTTTCCAATAAAATCAACAAGTATTTCCATTTTCTCTATTTCTATTTGACATGGCACTAAAAATATTAGCTACAGTGATATGACAAGAAAAGGAAATTGAGAGAATAAGTCTAGGTAAATAAACAAAATTATAGCTTTTTTGAAGATGATACAATGGTGTAATTAAAGTTCCCTAAAGCATCACCTAAAATTTTAATTGAAATAGCTTCTGGCTCTCAGGTTGCTTCCAATTCTATTGTTATTGTTCATCATTCATTTTCGAAGAGGACCAATGACATCACAATGTTGGGGTTAGGTTACAGTGTTTTTGGATCAATCTAATTCCGCACTTTAGGAACCAAGGCAAAGACTGTATAGAGACAGAATTTATTTTCTCAGTATTAGCTTCTCAGTTTTTTCCCTAGTAAAAGTAATGGCTGTTTGGTATACCATGTTGTAGAAATATGAATGTCTTCTCTGTAGTTAATGTAGAAGTTTGGATTTCACCCAGAGTGTTTCTTTGTTGAACTGAGTCTGTGGTTAGACCAAACCCGGCTGCACAGGCTTACTGCTTTCCAGAAGTGGAGCAGGGCCATGGTATCAATTTGGGAACAGATGTGATAGTGTTGATTTGGAGGGAAGGAATCACAAATTTAGAAGGATCCTGCCAGGGAGCTTAGATGGCCCTCAGTCTGCAGGTATTGCTTGATAACTCAGACAGGATCTTTAGGTACTTCTATACACACTGCCTAACCTTTTGTGAAAGTTACTAAAACCATGTTGGAAGTGATCGACCACAGTAGCCTTCTTCCAACCTAGCTTCTGTATGTGCAAATGTAATGTGCTGGTAGAGTCAAAGTCTACATTCTTTTTTAGAGCCACCAGATCCAGGGATGAATAGCTACATATATATATATATATATATATATATATATATATATATATATATATATATATATATATATGTGTGTGTGTATATATATTACTAACATTTAAAAATTGTGTTTTATTTGTTCTTATTTCATCTTTTATTTTTGTCTTAAAAATTCAATTTAATTTTGTTTTCAGTTCTGAATTCTCTCTCTCCCACTCCCCCTTGTTCTCCCAGACTCCCATTGAGAAAGGAAATAAAAACCGAACCCACTGGAAATATGTCAAACAAAACAAATTCCCCACATTAGCTATACATGGAAGGAAGGAAGGAAGGAAGGAAGGAAGGAAGGAAGGAAGGAAGGAAGGAAGGAAGGAAGGAAGGAAGGAAGGAAGAAAGGAAGGAAAGAAGGAAGAAAGGAAGGAAAGAAGGAAGGAAGGAAGGAAGGAAGGAAGGAAGGACGGAGTATAGAAGAAGGGGAAAAGACAGGAGGAGAAGGAGGAGGAAGAGGAGGAGGAGGAAGAACAACAGGAACACAAACAACAGCAAGAAGAAAAACATGCCTCAGCTAAGTCCATCAGCTCTCTATATGCGAAATGACCCCATCACCCAGCAAGCTTTCCATTGTATTAAGTGATTAGAAGGCAAGAGAAAAAGAGTAATTTAGCAAAACCCACCTACATATCAACTAATTCTGATGGAATATGCATACTTATATCCTCCTACTTCAGCAAAGAATAAAGGAAAGTGCATTGTTTCCCCCAGACTCCTCCAAGGTCTTTAAAGCTGAGGTCCTTATAATTATAGAACATTCAGTTTGGTTTTATTTTTCTTTTTATTTACATTTTGTAATTGTTGTGTACACTGTTGTGTAATTGTTGTGCTTACTTCACTTTGTGATGCTTATAGTCTTCTCACACTTCTTTCAATTCATTATACTCATTTCTTACTCTATGCTAATGTTATATTACATTTTGGGCTACTATTTGTTTAGCCATTGGGCTTATTCATTGGATCTCTACTCTTTCCAGTTCTTTCTTTGCATGAAAAATATTGTTATGATCTTCATACAAATGTATTAAGCACCTGCTTCTTTGCAAGGAACATTGTTGTGGCTTAGGGCTGCAAAGTCAACACGTGTAATAGTCCATGTTCTCAGAGTTTACCCTGAGTCTGCAAGGGAAACCCCTACAATACAAGCACATACAACTTAGTACAGAAGCCATCTTGGTCATTTGGCAGGTTGATTAGAAAATGCACCCCTCTAACCTATAATCTGGAATTCTCTATGTTGTAGCGAAAGGAGTTTTTGGATTTAGTCAGAGGATCTGAGTTTAAATCTTTTTAGATCTAGTTCCTAGCACATTATCTGGCATTTAACAAATGCCCTTCAATTGAACACATATGCAAACCAACATCCATAAAAGCACCTGAGCATACCTGCAAGGGGGCCAATGTGCACCTATGTATACCCACGACAGAAAGGGCAAAGATATGGTTAGATTTCCTACCTTAGACTTTTAGTGGATGCCTCATACTTGTTGAAGCTTATTTCCTGATGGCATTGAGAATTGCTTTTGGATCTAGCAATCGCACAGGCTGGTAGCTATGGAATGCCAATTCCCTCTTGGAACTAGAGTAAGGGAAATTCATTTGTTTCAAATCTATCAGCTAAATAAATTCTGGTTTTCAGGGCAATTAAGGAGAGCTCTACCACACATGCAAAGCAAAATGGAGACATAGGTTATGGCTGATTCCACACCATAGCTTCAAAATAGTTCCCTGAGAAAAATTTCAAAAGAAAAGCAGAGGAGTTAGTGCTTAGGGGACATTAAAATCCCCTAAATGTTCAGAACCAGATATGTTGACTTTAGTCCCTTTGCATGCTAAAAAATGAAGATGTCAGTTGTGGGATGGCCCGAATGATCTGACCTCCTGATTGATATTTGTGACAACAGGTGCCAGGAAAACATTATTAAGCAAGCCAGTGAGCCTGATGGCAGACTCTGTGTCTGCATGTGGGGAAAAAAAAAAAAAAACTGGTGTAAGGACAAACATGGTCTGCATGTTTTCCCGCTGCCAGGCTTAATGGCTGATATGTATCCCTGAGGCAGCTTTGCTCATCCAGTGATCTGTATAATTTTTGAAGTATGGTAGCAGTGAATCATTTCTGGGCTGAAGTCCATTTTACTGGCCAAGTGTAGACACAGCCACAATCTTAGAATCCAATTTGTTTTGTTTTGGTATATTTTTCAAACATTTCCACTAAGATAATGAGGTTGTAATTTGAAACGTCCGTTGGAAAAACCTCTTTCTTGATTCATTAAAAAAAAAAAAACAACAGCACATGCTCTGTTAAAACAGGACCTCAGTTTCTCCATCTGTAAAGTGAGAGGATCAGACTAGGTAGCCTCTAAATTCACTTCCATCTCTAAATTTATGACCCTTTGATGCTAAACAAGTTTTAAAAATTATAATATGTTTGAGAGTTTTTATACATAATTCCAAGCCTTTTTTAGAGAAAGAAGGATCTTTCTGACACTGAATTAAGAGTTGATTGCTTAAGGGAACACAATATACAGTCAAAGATCAGGAAGGAAGACAAACTTAGGGGGAGGCAGCAAAGGAGATGTATTTTCTTCTCTTTTGGTAAAGATGTCCATCATATAATCGAGATGGCTCATATGGGTGGTCATAACATGATTCTCTCTGTTTTGTCCTGAGAGGATGAATGACCTCAGAACAAGAGGGGTCATCAGATTAACTTTAACATCTTTTTCATCTGAAATTAGCAATAATCATCCTCACAACAATTTGACTGTGCTAAGTCTAAGGGGCTAAGAAGAAGCAGTGAGATCTGGGTTCAAATCCTATGTCTGATACATATTGTTTGTGTGATCTTGGGCAAGTCATTTAACTTTTCAGTTTCATAGGCAACTATCTCAAACTGTAAGTTTCAAAGAAGCAGTAGATTTATATTGGTATTAGGAATTCCTCACTAGGAATTTCTAATATCACTAAAATCACGAATCCAAAAGAAATAAAACAAACAGGCAGACAAACAAAAATGAAAACCTTGTACAACTTCCTCATAGTGTTGTTGCTGGGGAAAGCACTTTATAAGCTTTATAGCTCATAGAAATTCTCCCCTATTTGGTCTTCTTGTCTCAAATCTCTCCAATCTCTGTAACATCCTCTATAGTGGATATATGAATATTTTTTAATGTCCAATTCTCACCATGTTTTTCCACTGCTGAAAAAGCTCCAGTGGCTATATTTCACAACTAGGACAAAACAAAATCGTTTCCTTTGACATTTAAGATCTTTACAATCTGGTTCCATTCTATAATCCTAAAATTATATTATATAATTCCTCATATATTGCAAGACCTAAATGATCTACTTTCTTTTCCCTGTACACAAAACTTATGCTCAAATTAATTGGGAAAACGTAAAAATAATTAGTTTATTGATATATGATGTACCTCATAATTTTTTTGATGTTAAAAAAGTTTAATTTGTAATATATATTTGTTATAATCTCTTGTTTTGGGGGGTTTGGCATTGAGTTAATAACATTTTGATGCCTATTCTTTAATCCTTTATCAGAAAAACTGACATTACATTGTATATCAGGAGTGGTTTTGCGAAGTCCATTTTGCCAAATGTAGCCTTGATTATACCCTAGAGGCTTTTAAGTTCCCAGTCTGCTGAAACACATTTACCACTATCTCTTAGATTGATTATTTAACATTTTGCAATCTTTAGTATGGTATAAGGCTATGTTGGAAGGAAAGAAATTAAGGAAACAATTACGTACCTACTATGTGGTACTTTGCTAAATGCTTTACAAATATCGCCTCGTTTCATCCTCACAACAACCACAGGAGAAATGTGCTTTCATTATCCTCATGTTATAGTAGAGGAAACAGAAATAGACAGTCATTAAGTAAATTGTGTACACTTGATTTTCCCACCTGAACAGCCACCACGATATCACTAACAGTCATTAACATGTGCTCTTTAAAATATTTAAACATTTCCTTGGAATAATATACATTCTCAAACAAACAAACAAACAAACAAACAAACAAACAAACATAGCATTAAAAATTTTAACAAAAGAAAGCAGTGAAATGCATGTGTTATAGCATGAAATCCCAAACTCAAATGACAGAGGACTAACTAAAGGAGGCAGAAATTACCTTCATCCATTTTTATCTGGTCAAAATGTCAGCAGAAGCACACAGATGTGACCGTCAGTGTCACAAATAAACCATATCCAAAGTATTGTTTATCTTCCATCATTTGCTATCAACTGTACATGCCGTCTCTTACCTCTGTGTCCTTATATTGGCAGTTTCCCATGCCAGTAGTGATTTCCCTCATCACCTCTATGGAATCTTCAGCTCCATTAAAAGCTCAGTTCAAGTGCCATCTCCTATATGAAACCTTTCTCAATCTCTCTCTCTCACATGCAAGTTGTAAATTCTTCCCTTCTGCTATCCACAGAAATTAATTTTCAATTACTTTATATTTATTTATTTTTTAAATTTGCTTATTGGTGTCCATGTTCTCTCCCCTAATAAAATTCAGGGTTCTTGAGAGCAGGGGCTATTTTTGTTTTGGAAAAAATTTGTTTCTCCACCAAGAAGCACAATGCCTATCAGATGAATTGAATTGAATAGGCACCATGTGGCTGTTAGGACCACAAAGAAATCATTGTCCATGTGTTGACATCTTCTTCTAATTATAAACAAATTACTTAGAAGGAAATGGTCTTGTTCTTTGCAATCCCAAACTCTTGAAATAATGAAATACATCACAATTCCATATTTCCTGTGTGAGTTTTCAGTTTTGGAATTTGTTCCCTGAATTCTTCTTGAAGTTTCCAAATAAATTTCAAAGGTGGATGGTCTTTGGATCTGCTATTTTAACAAAAGGGATAGTTTTTAAGTAATTCTCTAACAAAATTCTGGAGTACACTTTACAATCATTTTTTTTTGTTCTTGCTAACCTTTCCATGGTCTTTCTAGCTAAGACTGCTTTAATTTATTTGAGTGTAAACATGTTTTGACAGTTTATTATGCACAAAGTTCAAAATATGAGGCAAAATTTTAAAGTGCCATGTAGAGAACTGATTGATTCTCACTAAAGATGATGGAAATTATATGTCTGTCTTTCTTCATGACTCTGAAAATTTACCCTTGTGTGTCTCTTTCCAAGTACATTTTTTGTCTGTTTTATTGAGAAACACTCTAATGTGGCATACTTGCATTAAAATAAAACCCACTAAAGGATATAATTTTATCTTCATTAGATTTTCTTTTTACAATTTAAACATTTTCTCCAGTTTCACATGAAGGTTTTACTCTTTAAAAAATTAATCATTTATTTTGTACATAATCCCTGAGAAATTAGGTTTTTAAAATTGTTTAAAATTTAATCTACTGATAAAATTTGTAATAGAAAAAAAATAAGTTCTATCAAGACAGTTTAAACATACTGTGAATTAAAGAAAAACTCATTGGTTCCCAGCCTTTTGTTCTCTAAGGATGCATTATTTAGGAAAAGTGAAATAAAAGAAGAAGTAAAAGAAAAAAAGAATGAGAAGAAAAGAGTGTAGCATTGGTGGTTTCACTGTATTGGATGAAGTTTGGCAAAACATCTCCAGCAAATGTAGGGGTCAAAGGAATAGCTATGCACTATCATAGGAAAAGCAGTTTGAGTGAGTGATGTAAAGACTGGAAATATATAGTCTTTAGGACCTCTGTCAACTTCCTCACAACCTTTTGATGGAATTATGGCCATTAATTTGAGAAATATTGGTTTGGTGGTAAAGAAAGACATAACATTCAACTCCAGGATCTATGCAAAAGCAAGGAGATGGAGGGAGAGAATGACAGAGATAGACAAATACAAAGACAGGACAGAGAGGGGGAGAGAAGGGGGGGGAGGGAAGGAGAGAGAGAGAGAGAGAGAGAGAGAGAGAAGAGAGAGAGAGAGAGAGAGAGAGAGAGAGAGAGAGAGAGAGAGAGAGAGAGAGAGAGAGAGAGAGAGAACGAGAACGTAGACAAATAAAAAAAATCATCATATAAATCTTCATTTTAGAGGATTGCCACATAACCTTTTCCTACCATTTCTTTCTTCATGGTTGCTATTAATGTACTAAACTTGAGGTTTCTATTTTTAAAATCTTTTCTTTGGAAACCATATTGATGAAATGGACAGAGGCAGTCAGAGAGACATGGAAGAGAAAATGGGGATCAGATTAGATAACACCTTGACTAAGAGAAAAAAACACCAAACTTTTGATTAACTTGTCCATTGACATAGAATTCCTGGTAAAGTTGGCTTAGAGAAAGAGTTTGTCTCTTAAATATTTGATTGGTCTACTAAAAGGCTTATAAATTGGTAATTGCCTTATATCTATTGTTATAGGTTGTTTGGTCATTCTGGAAAAAAGAAAATTGAATACTTCTGAATTGTAAGGTGAGACTGTATTTGTCAGATAAGAATTTTTGGAATACTCAATTCATTAAACAATACCAAAAAGTGAATTGAAAACTGGATGAAGAAGTAAGAAGTGGATAATTTTTTTTTTCCAAGTCTGACATTGACATCTTTTGGGAACATGAATCATACTCCATATATATCTATATCTATATCTATATCTATATCTATATATATATACATATATATGTATATATATACATATATATATATAGTTCAAGAAATAAATAGTTAAATTACTGATTTATTTTTCACTTTGTCTATATCTGGGGGAGAAAAAGCTGAGTCATTGGAATGTCACTTGAATTATGGCCATATTATATCAAAGGAACTGATGATAAAATTCAAGTTATCCATAAAGAATATTACTGTATTTAATTTAAAAATATCATAGTGGTTATTTTTTCTGTCCCTTGAACTTTTTCTTCAATAACTACCAAGAATGGTAAATGGAAGATTGACAGTAATATATACACATGTGTTTTTCAGTATTCTCTGGTCCTAATAGCTTCCCCCCAAAAAAAACCCCTTTATAATTACAGATGACTATTTCAAATGTTGATTTTCTTTATTGCATTTACATAACACCTTTTTTTCTTCTGAATAGCCGTTACTCTGTATCTATTGCAATGTGAAGTACTGAACTGATAAAATTACCTCATCTTCTATTTGAACACTATCATTCAATGCTTTGAAAAGAGAATTATGACTCACTGCCTTGTCTGCACTTACTGAGAGAGGGTGTAGACATATATATTTTTAAAGTACTATATTGAAACTAAGGAGCTTGGAATAGTTCTGCTAAGCACTGCAGAATGGGGAAGTGGTGACAGCCTATCTGGAAAATTCAGATCCCAGACTCCTTTTTTTTCTTAATAGCAAGTTTTATTTTCGAAGGGGGGACTGATTAGTCAGATAATAGCCTCAATTCTCCACTTGACTTAGCCCTGTTTAGACAAAGTCTTGATGTCACAGCCTCTGAACATTTCAGAAAAAAAAAGTAGATTCCATTGAACAATGGATAAATCCAATAATCAAGGATTGTGAACACTATTATCACTAAGTATTGCCACATGCATGAAACTACCCCATAGCAGTGTTTCAAGTATGGGAATCTTCAATAGAACCTGCCAACATTTTAAACTTAAAAAGCAGCTTGAGGAATTATTGTAGAAGGGCATTGGAAGATATTTGTTTTTCTTTTGCTGTGTGGGCTATTGTATAACTAAATTAATTTCTCCTTTCCCAAACCCTCAGAAACAGATGTTTGGAAAGAAAGGTAGCAATCATGTTGAAAAACAATAATGACGAAAACAAAGTCAACCACAATGAAGTTATTTGGGGTTACACTTTCAGTTACACCTGATTGTGATTTTTTCCCCAAGACAGACCAAATTAAATATTGTAATTTCAAGTTCTGTTTCTCTCTACCTTTTTAGTTTTCTAAATCCATTTAGAAGACTGAAAATTTGGTTTCATTCAGCAATTATCCATAATAACTCTTTAAAGTTAAGAAAATATTTCTTTTATAAAAATGCAAATAGAAATGCATAGAGATATCACTGAGACGAAAAAGGACAATAATTAATTATTGATAAATAATCCATCTCAAGCCAATGGGAAGCAATATGCATTAAATAGAGAGCCTGGTATATATAAGGTGCTCTGCTATTTTCTGAGGAATCAAAGATAAAATCAAAAGCTTTCTCTAACTTCAAGGAACTTATATCCTACTCATATAAATTAAGCATATCAACTACATTGATAAAATTACCTATACAACACAGTACGAATAGAACTTTTTACAATCTTGTCAAACTTATAGTACTAGCCTCAGTTTCAGATTCAAAAGTTTGACTTTTTTCTCTAAATTATCCATTTTGACTGTATAGCCAACTTAAATTAAGCAAATAATTTACAACTCTTCACTGTAATCTATATTTGTGTGGAATTCCTGATCAACTTGAAGAATTTCCCAGGAAACTTGATAAGCTTAGAGAGTAGGTCTCTTAGCATACAGGTGCCTGGAGACACCTTCACATTTGTAATAGGCATACTTACTGGTATTGCTCTGTGAGGACAGAGGGAACTTCTTCAAGGGATATCCTGTTACTGGGTCTCCTTCCAAGATGATTGGTATTGAAAGTTAGGGGGATGGACTCTTGTAAAAGAAATTGCCTTTCCTTTCATAGTAAATTCAAATGAATATGAATTAATAAATATTTAATTAAATAATTAAAATTACCTCTCTCTTTAGGACTGTTCTTGGTATTTTTCCTAATGCCTTCTCATGTTGTTGTTGTCCATTCGCTCACCTGGGTCTGACTCTTTGTGACCCCATGGACAATAGCAAGCCAGGCCATTCTGTCCTACACTATCTCCCAAATCTGTCCAATCACATGTTCGTTGCTTCCATGATAACTATCTATCCATCGTATGCATCAAGGAATGGAAAGTTGGTTTCTTTCCCTCCCTAGAGCATTTTGCAATTTCCTTCTCCAGCTCATTTTACAGATGAGGAAATTCAGGCAAACAGAGTGAAATGACTTACTCAGAGTCACACAGCTAGTATGTGTCTGAGGCCAGATTTGAACTCAGGAAGGTGAGTCTTTCTGATTCCAAGGCTGCCACTCTATGCACTATGGCGCCACCTCGCTGCCCCAATGGCAACTCAAAGGAGAAGCCCATAACCAAACACGTGGAAACCCATGTGTTTTGCCAGATGACCTGATGGGAGAGTTCCAGGGTGATTTGATGGGAAAGATGTTTCATATCTGGCCCTTCCGTATATCTGATTCCTCTTCTTGGCACAGATGAAACTAAAGTTCCTAATAATAGGCTTCCTGTCCATAATAGATGGCAGTAGCAGAAGCATTGCTGGAGCTCATGCCCAAGCACAAGGCCAATGCTGTAAACACATTTCGCTACAGCCTGAAATGAACTGTATTAGCCTTAGAAGTTACCCCCTGGGTAATTTGTTTGAAAGCTTGGGCCCTGAACGCCTAAAGGAAGAAGATTCCCTCACTTGCATGCTTCCAGAAGGGAAGAAAATCACTCCTATGGCCTGTGGATTTGGAAGAACAGGGTCATGTCATGCTAGAAAAAGAGTTCTGGACTTTTCCAACCTTCTCTGCTATTGCAGTGAGGTGCACATACATTATAGGGTCCATGTGAAGAAGATTGCCTGCTCTATAGCCTCCAGAATGTGCTTATTTTTTGAGGAGAAGCTAGTGAGTTTATTGTGCATTAAAAAACAAAGTTTCTAAATGTCTCTGTGTTCCTATGAGGCTTTAAGTCATACGAATTTCCTTTGAACTTAGAAAAAAACGGTGTCGTGTAATGATTATCTTCAGTGGATTTTCGAGAGCAGGAGACCTTCTTACTTGCATTTGCATCACAGACAAAATCTACACCATGTCATGAGTGTGTTATAGATTTTCTTGGGGTATGCTAGGTTAGAGCAAGGAACTAAAGAGAATTGTTCTCTCTGGTGCTAGCTTCTAGCACTGTATTCAAACTATGTGAGCCTAGAAACTTTGGGATGGGTCCTTGACCACAATATAGATGAGAATAATTCAAACATAGCACTGTATGGTTAGACATGCTTCACATGCATTTTTTCCAAGACAACCTTGGGAAACAGGTCATGTGAATATTGCTATTTATTTATTTTTGTTTTTTACCAGAAAACTTTTTATTGTAGGTGTAGTGGGATAGCTGGACACAATCAGGGGTGGGGAACCTGTGGCCTCAGGGCCACGTGTAGCCCTCTAGGTCCTCAAGTGCAGCCCTTTGACTGAATCCAAACTTCCCTTTAATAAAAATATTTGTTCTGTAAAGGTTGGACTCAGTTGAATGGCTGCAGCCATGGACCTAGAAGGCCACATATGGCCTCAAGGCTGCAGGTTCCCCATCCCTGGATGATTCCAATTTTGTTGGCAACATTTAAAGTATTACAGTCTTGAGCAAGTTGGACATAGGCTTTCTTCTTTCCGGATCAGTGTGTTGACCTCGGTCACATTGATCTCATACAGCTTCTTTACTGTCTGCTTGATCTGATGTTTGTTGGCCTTGCGGGTGTTGTTGTCTTCAAATTTCTTCATAGCAGAGTCAGTGGTCAAGGGAAACTAAATGATTGCATAGTGCTTGAGCTTGTTTCTCCGAGGGACACTTTTTCTGAGGGTATTTGGGGTGCCTTCTAGGTCTTAGTGTCTTGGATCACCAGAAGGAGGGGGCATGCAGATTCTTTTTTTTTGTGGCTATGGACACCCTTCAACATCACGTTTTTGGCCTTCAAAGCCTTGGGCTTGGCTTTTGTCTTGGGAGGGGAGACAACTGCTTCCTTCTTCACCTTTGGCACCATCTTGGGGGAAAGCTATTTTCTTTTTTTAAATCATATTTTTTTCCCAATTACATGTCAAGACAATTTTAGCATTCATTTTTGTAAGATTTTGAGTTCCAAATTTTTCTCCCTCCCTCCCCTCCCCTCTCCCTAAAATGGTAGGTAATTTGCTATTGCTTATGCATGTGCTATCACGTAAAGCATATTTCCATATTGGTCACAGTTGTGACAGAAGTAACAGATCAAAAGGAAAGAATAAAGTAAGTGAAGAAAGTATGCTTCCATCTGCGTTCAGAGTCTATCAGGTCGTTATCTGGGTATGGATAACATTTTCCTTCCGGAGTCCTTTGCACTTGTCTTAGATCATTGTGTTGCTGAGAAGAGCTCAGTCATTTGTAGTTGATCATCATACAATGTTGCTGATACTGTGCACAATGTCTTCCTCATTCTGCTCATCTTGCTTTTCATCAGTTCATACAAGTTTTTCCAGGTTTTTCTGAAATCTGCTTGTTTATCATTTATTATTGCACAATAGTATTCTGTTACATTCATATACCACAGTTTGTTCACTCATTCCCCAATTGATGGGCATCTCCTCAATTTGCAATATTTTGCCACCACGAAAGGGGCTGCAATTAATAATGTCTTCACATGTAGTTCCTTTTGCCTTTTTGTGATCTCTTTGGGACACAGATCAAGTTGTGGTATTGCTGGATCAAAGGGTATGCACAGTTTGGTTGCCCCTTGCACAAAGTTACAAATTGTTCTCCAGAATGGTTGAATCAGTTCACAACTTCACCAGCAGTGCGTTAGTGTCCCAATTTTCCCACATCCTCTCCAACTTTTATAATTTTCTCTTTTTTTTTTGTCATGTTAGCAAATCGGATAGATGTGAGATAGTACCCCAGAGTTGTTGTTTTATTTTAAATTTACATTTCCCTAATCAAAAGTGATTTAGAGAACTTCTTCATATGCCTATCAGTAGCTTTGATTTGTTCATCTGAAAACTACCTATTTATATCCTTTGGCCATTTACCAATTGGAGAATGGCTTATATTCTTATAAATTTGACTCTATATATTTGAGAAATGAGGCTTTCGTCAGAGACACTTGCTATAAAGATTGTTTCCCAGCTTTCTGCTTTCCTTCTAATCTTGGTTGCATTGGTTTTTCTTGTGCAAAAGTCTTTTAGTTTAATATAATCAAAATTATCTATTTTGCATTTCATAATACTCTCTATCCCTTATTTGTTCACAAACCTGAAACTCACTCAAGTTCTCCTTTAAGAATTTGGTTTTTATACCACTTGTTGCATATATGTTTAATATTGATATCACTTAATTGTCTAACATACCTTTTAGCAAGATTTAGTTTCCTTTCTTATCTCCTCTAATTTGATTTCTTTTCGCTTTTGTTTTGTTGAGATCAGGATTGCTTAGCCCTGCTCTTTTTTTCCTTTTTAACTTCAACTGAAGCATAATAAATTCTGTTCCAGCCCCTTACCTTTACTCTGCATGTGTGTCTCTGCTTCAAGCGTGCTGCTTGTAAACAACATATTGTAGGGTTCTGGTTTCTGATCCACTCTATCTGTTTCCATTTTATGGGAGAGTTCATCCCACTCACATTTAATGTTATGATTACTGTGTATTTTCCTCCAACTTATTTTTCCTTCTGTTTGTCCTCTCTCTCCCTTCATACTTTCCCTGTTTTGCTTCTGTTTACCACCTCCCCTGGTCTGACCTCTCTTCTGTCAGTCCTCCTGTCAGAGTAAGTTTCAAGTGATGACCATCATCCACCCACCCATCTTCCTCTCCACTGTAATAGGTCATCTATACCTTTTCATGTGAAATAATTTACCCCATTCTACATCTTCCTTTCTTCTGCACCCAGTGTGCTCCTCTTCCTCATTCCTTAATCGTTTTTATGCCATTTCCTCAAATTCACTTTATAACAGAACCCTCTGTCTGTGTATATTCTGGCTAGTCATACTATTAGTGGTACAATTTTTAAGAATTAAGATACCATCTTCCTGTGTAGGGATGTAAACAGTTCAGCTTCATTGAATCCCTTATGTTTTCCCTTTTTAAGCTTCTCTTGAGTCTTGATATTGGAGATCATTTTTTTGTTGTTGTTGTTCAACTTTGATCTTATCGTTATGAAGGCTTGAAATCCTTCTATTTCATTGAATTACTATTTTTTCCCCTTAAAGTACTATGCTTAATTTTTGTAGGTAAGTAATTATTGATCGTAGTCCTAGCTCCTTTGCTTTCCAGAATATCATGTTCCATGACTTCTGATTCTTTAATGTTTCAGCTGCTAAGTCCTGTGTAATCCTGATTGTGACTTCACAATATCTGAATTGTTTCTTTCTAGCCATTTGCAATATTTTTTTCCTTGACCTCATAGTTTTGTAATTCGGCTATAATATTCCTTGAAGTTTTTATTTTTGGGATCTCTCTCCTGAGGTGAAAGTTGGATCCATTCAATGCCTATTTTGCCTCTGGTTCCAGGACATCAGGGCAATTTTCCTTGCTAATTTCTTGAAAGATGCTGTCTAAGACTTTCTTTTGATTACAGCTTTCAGATAGTCCAGGGATTCTGACATTATCTTTCTTGGATCTATTTTCTAGGTCAGTTGTTTTTCCAATGAGGTATTTTACATTTTCTTCAATTTTTTTCATTCTTTTGAATTTGTTTGATTCTTGATGTCTCATAGTCCTTAGGTTCTACTTGCCCAATTCTAACTTTTAAGGAATTGTTTTCTCCAGTTAGCCTTTGTACTTCCTTTTCCACTTGTCCAATTGTACTTTTTAGGGAGTTGTTTTCTTCATTGAACTTTTGTATCTCCTTTTCCAGTTGCTCAGTTCTACTTTGTAAGTGGTTGTTTTCTTTTTTGAAGCTGGTGACTCTTTTTTCATAGTTCTCTTGTATCATTCTCATTGCTCTTCCCCATTTTTCTTCGACCTCTTTTAAGTGATTTTGGAGCTCTTCTATGAGTTAGTTCTGGGCTTGAGACCACTTCCCATTGTTCTTCAGGGTTTTGCCTATAGGTGTTTTGACATTGTTGTCCTCTTTTGAGTTTGTGTCTTCGTCTTCCTTGTTACCATGGTTTTCTATGGTCAGATTTTTTTTATTGTTGTTTTGCTCACTTTTTTAGCCTTTTTCCTTTCTTTTAAATTTGATCTCTGTTCCTAGGATGGAAGGGGCTCTGTCTCTGGCTTCTTGTGACAGTAGCTGCAGTTCCTGGCTGTCTACCTGGTGCTGTACTGATGTTTCCCTAAAGCCCATAGGGAGACCCTTATGTCTAGTGCTGTACTGAGGGTAGGGGTTTGGGGGTGGCTGGTGCTGCTGGAGGCTGTAGGGGTCTTACAGCTTACTTGGTACTGAGGTGGGATAATAGTGATGATGTTTGGTGTGTGTTTGAGGCCGGTGGGGTGTTTCTGCATTTCCCTGGGGCTACACTGAAGCTTGGTGGGTGTCTGGTGCTGGTGGCTGCCTGTTTGCTTAGGTATCCCTATAGGTGGCATCTACCTGTTTGCCTGGGACTGTGCTGAAACATATAGAAGTCTGGGCACTGGAGGATACCTGTTTCCCAGGGTTCCACTGAAGTCTGCCCATTCTCTTGGCTATGCTGAGGCACATGGGGTGTCCTGGTGTTGGCATCTGCCTGCTCCACCAAACTGGGGCTCAAGATCTCCCACTGGTTTGCTGAAGTGGGGCTTGCTGCTGGCTTACTGGGATACTTCCTGCCCTGGATTGCCCTTCCCTTTTACCTGAGTGAGACAGCCCTTTCTTGTCAATGTTCCAAGTTTCTTGGGCTCAAAGATTGCTTCATCCTATCTTTTTTGCTGGTTCTGCTGTTTCAGAATATGTTTTGGGGCACAAATTTTATGTTGTTTGAGGTGAACATGGGAAAGTTACACAGATTTACTGCTTGTTCCACCATCTTGGCTCCTGGAAGTCCTCATTATTATTTATTGTTTAGAGATGGAGAAACAAGGTTAGAGATTTGCTTGGTGTCTTCATTTTAAGTATATTTCAGATTTCTAGTCCTTCACCTATGGCTCCATTTCAATGAATGCACTGTCAGATGAATGCTTAGATGAGGGTCACTACTAAGGAATATATTAATTCCTTTATATATATGTATATGTATATATATATATATACACATATATATATATATACACACACACACACACACACACGTATATGTATATATATGTATATGTGTGTGTGTATATATATATATATATATATATCTTTAGCTTTACCTTCTTAGGAGAGTTTTCTCAATTTTGAGCAGGGAGTTTGTGATTGATGGTGATGAGTTTTAAAAGGCTTCTGTCACATCAGAATTCCAGAGAGCAGGAATGAAGCTTTCTTCATAAAAAGAAAGTTATAAAAATATGGGATTTAAGTTATAACTGATTTCTAAGCCTCGGAAGGTGAATATAGGACTATTCACTGAAACAACACATTCTCTCTATAAGTGCAACATCCATAGGCCTTCCTTTCCATAAACCTGAACAATGGAAAGTTGAACTTGTTTGGTTCATTAGAATGCAAAGGTACTTTGCAGTTTCGGAGTTCAACAAATCTAGGAAAACACAATACAGCCAAATAGTGATTACTTGCAAGCACATTTTTTCCTTGCTCCTGGGTGATGCTCTCTAGAGAGAGACTATGAAAGCAAATTGCTTTTAAATGCACCCTTCTAAATGTAAATCTAGGCAGAGAAAATGCATGTCAGTGGCAGGGGATAACAATAGTCATCCCCCCCCTCCATGAATTATTTTTCTTTCTTTCTTTTTCTTACTGGGCTTTCCATTTGGGCTTACATTATCCTAAATATATCCATTTATGAAGCAACAAATCACACATTCATAAGTCCCTATGTTCCAGACTGCCAAAGAAATAAATGTTGCTATTTATAAATAACCAAGATAACATTAGCATAATACCTGCAATCACAGTTTCACTCCTGAAAACTCAAAAAGTGCAATGTGCCTAACAAGATATGAACGTATTTTGGTATTCAAGTGAAAATACAACAACTTTTCTGGCTTCTCTTAAGGGCCACTTATAATGTTTCTAAAGACACTTCAAATTGTATATTCATGATAAAAAGTCCAAGTTAGATATACTCTCAAAGGGAACCAGAACTACACTTTTGAGTCAACTAGGTACTAAAAAAAAAAACTAGCTCACATTTTGAAAGCAAAATTTGTCTTTTATTGTTATGTTTCTTACTCTACCGAATTTTTTTTTTTGTTTCCTTTGAGATGCTTATTGGTTAGAGTGCGGAGAGGGGCACAATAAGGTCTGTGTTGGTGGAGGTGAGCATGACAAAGATAGTCCAACTGTGGTTCTCACCATGTTGGGATGAAAGGCAGCCTACCTTTGCCGCTGTTGGAATTAGAGAGGAAGATAATCCAGAAAGGATGCTATTGCATTCAGACTGGGTGAGGAAATAAGTAGGAATGGTCCTTAGTTTGGGGAAGAAGAACATCACAGTAGATATTGGCACTCTGGGACAATGGTCTATGTGTCACATACTCCTTATTGCTGTAATTATAAGTACAGGTATTCTGCCAATTTCCTTTATCTTCTCCAAAGACATCAGAAATAGGTAACAGGATTTCTTTTTCAAAACCCTTTTTTATTTAAATCATTCATCAATATTCTCTTAGGTCTTGACCTTTGGCTCTTTGTGGTTTCAGGTGGCATTATGATGATTAGTAATGGTAATGATGGGACAGCTAGGGGCCTGGAGTCAGGAAGACCTGAATTCAAATTCTGTCTCTTATTAGCTGTGTGACCCTGGGCAAGTCACTTAACCCTGTTCCCTCAGTTTCCTCATTTGTAAAAAGAGCTGGAGAAGGAAATGGCAAACCATTCCATTATCTTGGCAAGAAAATCCCATACAGGGTTATGAAGAATAATATATGACTGAAACGACTGAACAAAATGCTAATGATAAATAACCACTAGCATACTTTACAATAGGCATATTATTTATTACACATTTATTCACTTGCTTAATATAAAACCTTGAGGATGTCACTTAAAATCTCTGTGAACTCCAATTTATCCATCTTAAAGAAGGTCTAATTAAATAACCTAGAATGTTGCATTAATGTATGATAACTTTAAAATAATGTCAACTTTTTACATTATTCTATACGTAAGTATTTTAAATTGTATAGCCTGAGAGTGATAAGCAGGGCAAATTAAGAATAATGAAGAATGAATTCCCCGTCACTTAAAATCTTCAAGTGGTAGGATCACTTATCATAAATTCTGTGGAAGGGATTTCTGTTCAATTATCAGTTTGAAAGGAAGACTTCTAGGATTCCTTTTAACTTTGAGATATACTATGTTTCCAGGGAAGTGAGTTGAAAAGTATTCAATGGAATTCCATTGGAACCCCCTTTTTCTGTGCTTCTTAATTTGCTCTGTTAGTCACTCTCAGTCTCCTCTCCCCTGCTCTCTTGTCCTTTCTTCTTCTCTCCTCTCCTGTCTTCTCCTATCCTCTGCTCTCCTGTCCTCTCCTGTCCTCTCCTGTCCTCTCCTGTCCTCTCCTCTCCTCTCCTCTCCTCTCCTCTCCTCTCCTCTCCTCTCCTCTCCTCTCCTCTCCTCTCCTCTCCTCTCCTCTCCTCTCCTCTCCCACGTCCTCTTTCCAGAATTTTCATTTGAATCAGAATGAGACAGATTCAACCAGAAAGAATAAAAGTTAAAATACCACTAGCAAAGGGGAAAAAAAATTAAAATTTATTCAGTGCTATGGAAGAGAAGGGAGAGCTCTTGGTTATCCATCAGGCTCTTATTGGCTGTACTTGCCTTGGCAATGACTTAGGGAAGTTCCCTTAAAAGCTCTTTGTCCAACTTCCTCTTTTCATGCCTGTTCAATAACAGATACCATGGCACAATCTGCTCACTATTTTGGATACGTTTCCCTTATAATCATTTTTAATGCCTCAAACATGAGACAATCAGACATTATTCAGAAATAAATAAAATTTTAAATTAAGCTGAAAACTAGACTTCTGAGTGTCACAAACTTTTCAAACTGAGGGCTCAGAGCTATCATGATTACTTAATATTTTTTGTATGATATAAACTCTATGTGGACCTGGGGATAATTACTTTGCATCTGGCCTAAATAAGACTCCAGAGAAAATATGAGTAAAGAGAAAAGAGTGGATGATACTTTGAACAACTCCAAGAGAAAAGACGGAAAACCTATGAAGGACTCAATTCCCCACTTTCCAGTAAGGAGGACAAGGGAAAAAGATGGACTATCAGTCAGCCAACTTAACACTATCCAGCAATATCCAACTGAATTACTAGAGTTTCTTCTAAATTTATTTCGTATACTTTTCTTAATATGTAGTATTTCTTCTTTAAATGTGTTTTTTTTTTACCTTATTTACTCATATCTTCATTCTCAATTCTTATACTGGGCCTTTGTGCCAGGGACAAGCTCTACGAAGTAGCTAGCTCTGGTTTGGTCCTTTCCTGTGATTGTCCTGGATGCTGTTCCTGCAGTTCTAGATGGGATTGCTGGGGCCACTTCCCATTCTGCTGAAATCCCTGGCATTTGTCCCCATGTTCCGGTAGCCCAGTTTGGGTGCTGGTCTTGGCTCCCTCTCCATCTCACTTCCCTTCTATGTTGACTAACCAGGATTGGGCCTAGTCCCATGCTTTGTGTGTCATAGGGGCTGAATAGATATTAGATATGACTGAGTTTTCAGGTCTTCTTGAGAGCTCCTGGCATGAGACAACCAAGGAATGTCATTCACCAAGAGTCAGTCTTGACTTTTGATTAGGCTCCCACGTAAGCTCTGGTTTTGGGATTCGTGAAGGTCCCCCAGGTATGCACATACTGCCCGACATGTTGTTCTTGTACAGTGACAGACAGGGGATGGGCTATGTCTACCACTCATGACCAGGGCTGACCATATTGGAAGGCTAAACAGGACTTGGGTTTTATGATGTACCCCTGTCCTGACCAGGGCACTACACTGAAATTTTCTCAGGCTCTTGTTCTGCTCACACATGAATAACAAGCCTCTTAGCTGGTTTCTCAAAAATATATTCATTGTCATCCTTATTTTGCACTGTAGGCAGGAGCTCAGTAACCTATGAGAATTGCCTCCAAAATACCAGGGTTGGTATCCAAGAGGTCTAGTAGATATTCTAATGCTTCATTCCCCATTTACCAGGAGGCCTAGATTCTACACATACCTTCCTCATCCCCCTCTGCCCCTCATTCCAAACTCAGAGTACTAACAGGCTTTTAGACTTTTTGCTGAGTGTGAGTATGTTTGTATTGTCCTTGACTAGATGAAAGATATTACTGACATTTCCCACAAATTGATAACAATCTATCCTCACCCTCTTATTCCTTGAGATTCTTGTCCATAACCCCCATCAATTCTTGTTAGGTAGATTCACACAATTTTCTGGGATCTTCCTGGAATCAATATTCTGTGGGGATCAGTATAGCACACAGGTTGTCTATCTATTATTCCTTGATCTTGTGACATAAATTGCCCATCTTCCTTTCTAGACACACATTTGGAAGGTATTTTTTCAGAAGAGGCTTGGTCTTCTATAATAAGGGTGCTGAACTAAAAAAAAATGATCCACTAAACTGTACTTAACAATACCTGTGGGCAGCATATTGATTTAGAAAACCACATACTAATGATTATCTAAGTTCCATTATATTTTATTTTGTTAATTCTTTCCCAATTACATTTTAATCTGCTTTGGAGAGGCCCTCAGGAATGCTGTGGGCTGCATGCAGCCTGTGATACCTTTCTTCCATAGCATTCAGGATATTATTTTAAAAATTGTTATTCTCTAAGGATAACATTGTCTCTACAATATTTAAATGACAAAATTAGGAAGACCTCTTTCAGTTTTCCTTGAGATTATTAGAAATACTTTTATTATTATCTTTTAACTGAAAAATTTTTTTTCCCTGCATATGGGATCAATTCAGGAGGAAGACAAAATATGAAAAGGAATCTTGGTATTAGCATAAATGATGATGAATTTAGTTGAAATTTCTAATTAGAATTTTAGGATGAATTTTTAAAAATTAAAAATTAAAAACCTTGAAGTTTTTTAATGTTTTTTTTAAACAACATAAATCTGTAACAGAACAGATGAAGAAATAATGCCCAGCAGTCCACCCACTTCCATGATGTCAGCCCAAGAAAAGTTGAAACTGACCAGAAATTTCAGAGATTCGGAGGGAATTACGATTACATAGACTTGGTTGGTACCAGATGTCTACTTGACTATCTCTATATATACCAGCAGTTTTTAATTCAGTTTTTCTATTAATAATAATAATAATAAAAAGATTTATAACACATGTGCCATTGGAAAGGATTTCACTCTACATTTTAAGGCTAAGCACATCTAGGTGAGCAAAAGCTGTGGGAAATAATGTTAGCAGTGAAGTGAAGCAATTTTCACTAGATTACAGTGAATCAACATTTTTACAATTGTTCTTGATTTTTAAAGCAAAGTATAATAATAGTTTTCAAATAGGGTCATTTACTTGTCTAGATGGCAGTGGCACTCAAAACCCTATGTTAAGATCATAGCTGTGTGGGTGTTTGAGTTTCATGGTTCAACTTTAATATTAATGCAACAACAAATTCAACCAGATCTGTTGACATGTAATGAAGAATGAGCACGTTTGGGGAAATCCAGCTTTATTTGGGGGCAAGCATCCCTGGGAGGATTTGCTCAGATTTAAAAAGGCTTTAGTGGACTAGAATACAAAATGTAAGACACAAGAAAAGGCTCAGATAATAAATTAAACCAACTACAGTAAAATAGAGGGGGTGGGGGAAGGAAAATGTTAAAGGATAAGATTCAAAGAGCAAATTGTATGTAAATAAATTGATAAATTCAATATATCCAAAGCAGAACTCATTATCTTTTACCCAAAACCCTCTTAGGCCCCTACCTCCTCCATCACTATAGAGGGCAACGCCATCTTCTGAGTCCCTCAGGCTCACAACCTACGAGTCATACTGGACTTTTCACTATCTCTCAACACTCATATCCAGTCTATTGCCAAGGTTGTCTATTTCACCTTTGCAACGTCTCTAAAATACTCCCCCTTCTCTCTTCTGACTCTGCCATTATTCTAACGCAGCCCTTATCACCTCTCTCATAGATTAGCTTGCTGGAGAATCTGCCTGTTTCAAATCTTTCCTCACCCTATTTCATCCTGCATTCAGCCACTAACATGTTTTGCTAAAATGCAATTCAGATCATGTCACCCTCCTAGTCAATAACTCCACTGGCTTCTTATAGCCTTCAGGATCATATATAAAATACCCTGCTTGGCCTTCAAAGCCATTTATAACCTAGTCTCCCCTACCTTCTCCAATACTTACTCTTCAGTTCAGTGACCCTGGCCTTCTAACTCTTCCCTGAACAAGACACGCTATCTCTCAGCTCCAGGCATTTTCTCTAGATTACCCCCCTCCCCCATCCCCATGAATGGAATGCATTCCCTTCCCTACTCTGAGTACTGACCTCTCTAACTTCCTTTATGTCCCAATGAACATGTCAACTTTTTGCGGAATCTTTTCCCAACACTTCTTAATTCTAGTGCCTCCTCTCTATGAATTATTTATTATTTATCCTCTATGTAGCTTACTTTGCATATATTTGTCTGCACATTGTCATCTCCCACTAGATTATAAGCTCCTTGAGGTAGAATAAAAGAGACACTGGTCATACTTTGCACACTTTTTAGTGCTGAACATTGAAATGACCAGGATTGAGAGACAAGCAGTACCAGTTAATGCAGTGGATACCACCTATTGACTAGGAGAGGAAAGAATGCCAGAATCAGATGATCTGGGTTGAAATCCAATATTTGTTGTTTAACACCTGAGTGACTTTTGACAAGTCATTTAACAACCCTATTCAACAAATAGGTTGAATTAGGTGGACTCTGAGGTCACTTCCAGCTAAACATCTACATTCCCCTATGTGGGGGAAAAGACATCATGGTAGGATGAATTTCAAGGTAATATGAATCCTGAGGATTAGTTAGATGAACCAGAGAAATTATTTGTTTCATATGTATTCTTCCATTCCTGTAGCAAGGAACAAAATACATCCCCCCTTTTCTCCTTCCCTTATTTTTTTTAAATGGACTTTTCAACTTGTGTGTGTTTGGGGGTGGTATGGAATGGAGTGGGTCAGGGCCTTCTCCTCTAAGGGCATCAAATCACATAGGAAAAAAGAGAACATTTACAAGAGATACCTATGCCTATTTGCCTGTAGGTATAAAATAAAATGACCTGTTTCTTAATAATTTTATCATAAATATTATGTATATTGATATCTTTAAGGAAATAAATATATTTAAGATTGTTTAATAGTTGTCTAAATGTAGACAATTTGCCTCCATGTGGGGTGTAGAAAGATATCTGATTTGAAATTTGGCCTGTCCCTCTCAAATTCAATGAACAAATTTATGAGAAGTTGTTAAGCAATTATTATTTGTCATGGGCAACTAGGTGGTGTAGTGGATAGAATTCCAGGTCTAGAGGCAGGAAGACTCATCTTTATAAATTCAAACCTGGTCTTAGACACTTACTTACTAGCTATGTGATCCTGGGCAAGTCACTTAACCCTATTTACCTCAGTTTCCTCATCTGTAAAATGAATTGGAGAAGAAAATGGCAAAGCACTCCAGTATCTTGGCCAAGAAAACCCCAAATGGGGTCACAAATTGTCGTGCATGACTGAAAAATGACTAAACAACAATCTTTGTAAGTCACTGTGCTGAATTTTTTGGAAGCAAAGACAGGCAAAAAGGATCATGTTCTGAAGGACTTCATATCCTAATGAGGTGGGGTCAATATGCATACTAATATTAACATACAAGATGTACAATGAACACACACACAGGGCAAATTGGAATTAACGTCAGAGGGAAGGCACTACAATTGAGAGAGGGAGGAGGTTTTATTCAGAGGTAGGATTTGAGCTGACTCAGGAAAAAAGCCAGGGAATCCAGAAGGAAAATACAAGGAGAAGGAATATTCCAGGCATGGGGGATAGCCAGTGACAAGGCATGGGATAGGGAGATGGATTGGTATGGGAGAGCAAGAAGTCCAGAGTCATGGGATCATAGAGTAAATGGATGGGAACAAAGTAGAAGAAGACTAGAAAAATAAGAAGGGGCCAGGTTTTGAAATGTTTTAAAAACCAGACAATGGGTGTTATCATTAATCCTGGAAGTAACAGGGAGACACTGGAATGTATTGATTGTAGAACATGGGCTAGATTGAGGCAGGATGACCAACCAAAGGCTATTGCAATAGTTTAGTGGAGGTGCAACTAGATGGCCCAGTGGATAGACCACTGGCCCTGAAGTCAGGAAGATCTGAGTTCAAATCCGGCCTCAGACCAAACACTTAACAATTACTAGCTGTGTAACCCTGGGCAAGTCACTTAACCCCAACTGCCTAAAAAAAAATAGTTTAGTGGAAAGAATGAAGAGTAACTAAGCCTCTTCACCAAAGTTAGCAGTAGGTAGAAATCAGAGTTGTACAGATTAGAATAAATACAAGAATCTCCAAGGGAAAAAAGAAAAGAGTTCTTAGACTAGAAGAGAGAGAGGATCTTAGCTTAACAAGGACAGAATATAATTTTATTAAAGGGAAGTCCATTCTCAGCTGTCCTTAGGATTGTAAGTGATGGAAGTCAGAGGGAAGGCTGGAGCAGGCGGCTTCTCTACATGTCTGTAGTTCTGGATAATCCTCAGATTTTTTTTTTATTGTTTTTGTTTTTTTGTGACTGCTTCCTTTGAAGTCCTTCCATTTTAAGAAATCCATTCTTCTCTCACAGAGTATTCATCAAGAAAGGGAGGCCCTTCCAGGGAAAAAAGGAGGACATTCCAGACTATAGATTTAGAGCTGAATGAGAAATGGAAAAGACAAGAAAGGGAAGAAACAAGTAGAGATAAATATTTCAATGTGATTTTGAGTCACACTTTTCCTAATCTTATATAAATATATGTATACATATATACACACATATATATCTTTATTTGTATATGTATATATATATGTATGTCTATTTATACATACATATTTATATATGTATACATGCATACACACACACACACACACACACACACACACACATATAATCTAGATGACCTTAAGGGTCATTTACTATAAGCCTCATATTTTACTGATGTGGAAGAAGGATTTCAGAAAAGTTAAGGGGCTTGAATAAAGATCACACAGAAAATAAGTGGTAAAGCTGGAATTAAAACCACAGGTCTTCTGATTTCAAATCCAGTATTATTTCTACTATGTCCAAAGATGAAGGGAATATCGGATGTAAAAGATCAGAGGCAGAAAATTTTATAGCATGGGTGGAAAATGGGAAATAGTTTGTTTGGGGGCCAGAATATGTAGAGCAACAAATGCCAGAGTAAATAATAATTATAATACTAATGACTAACATTTAGATAGCACTTTAAAATTTACCATACAGTACACATACATTTTGTCCTTTGATTCTCACAATAGCCATGTGAGGTAGATGACTACTATTATCTCCATTTTACAGATGATGAAACTGAGGCTGAGAGAAGTTAGGTGATAGCTAATAAGTGCCTGAGATAGCATTTGAACTCAGTTCTTCCTGACTTTAGGTCCAGTACTCTTAAGCATTGTGCCAACTAGTTTCTCTGTGTGTGTGTGTGTGTGTGTGTGTGTGTGTGTGTGTGTGTGTCTAGGCAGCTACCTGGCATAACAGATGGAGCACTAGACCTGGAAATGTTAGGTTCAACAGTCTCAGATATTTGCCAGTTCTGTGACCTTTGGCCAAGTGATTTAACCTCTCTGTATCTCAGTTTCTTTATTTGTAAAATGTTTGTTGTCATGATAAAATAAAGTAATATTGCAAAGTTCTTTGTAAACTTTAAAACATCATATGATAGCTATTATATTTTTCAAAGAAATAGTACAATACTCCTCATTCATTGTGTACAAATATATATATATATATATATACATATATAATGTATATGCGTATATGCACATATACATTTGACTAAGAAATTTCTATTTATTTTTATCATAAGAAAGTGACTCTACTGCATTTAGCAGCTTCTCTGAATCATAAAATTATCTTTCTCTGATAGGAAATTGTGAATATTTATAGAATCTGTTGAATACCACTTAGTTGGGCATGATTTGATGTCATATTCCTCAGAGATTTTAGTGGAGTGATGAAAGAAATTTCCTTTAGAAACTGATTGATAGCAATGCAGTAATTCCTTTATCTAGCTCTCTATAACATACATAGATGATGGAGAGGAACAATATATGGGTGATGGTAGAGAGACAAGATGGATAATGGAAGACAACAGATAATCCTACTTATTTTTTCCTTCCTCAACATAATCGTGCACCTGTTTTGGATTCTGTCCATATATGCTAATCCAGTAAAATCTGTTGTCTGATAAATCAGTTTGCTTTCTAAAAGACTTTTCTGATCCCTTATACCTCACACCCCCAGCTTGGTCAATTATTTACTCTCTCATCATTCATCACATCTCCATTGTCCCATGGACAGGGGTTAACTTTGGCTTACTTGCCTTTTCAATAATAATCTGTCTCATCTGTCTCATAAAATGCATCTTCACTGCCACTGTGCTTGGGAAAAACAAATAGTCTTAGGTCTTGTAAAAGACTCTAAAAGCAAAACAAAACAAAAAACCAAATCCAATTAAAGAAAGGACATAAGGATTTTCCTTGCCTTGATTGCATAAAGCAATTATATTATTACATAGAAAAGAAAGGATATGGACAGATTTTTAACTTTGATGGTTCTTCCAGGCTATTAGCTTATCTTCGTAATATAATGAGGTAATTGTAAGTTGTAGATGGTAACCTTTTCACTCTTCTCTTTCCCCATACCCTCTTTTACTCTCTCTTTGTCACATCCATTCATGTGATTCTCAGTAATTGGGGAACAGTGCCACTGCATATAGCAAACAGTGGCCTCATTCAATCACCTTATCTAGAATTAGTTGATGAGTACCTGAAACCTTGGCTTATGAGATGCGCAGAAGGTCACTTGATTAGCAGAGTTGCATGCTACAGTTAGGTGACACCTATGAACCTCTGTATTGGTTACCATTTTGTTTCTAACTACATCTGTTGCTGTTGGTACTCATTTCTTAAGGTCTGTATTGCCAAAGGTCTTCTTACTGTGAAGCAGAGGTCACTGGCTTCATGAAACAGCTGCAATCACCGATACAGACTCGATATTTCACTTTGGGGAGGTAAGAAAAAGAATGTATCCATTTATTACATAGCCTGCTGTTGCTTTAAAAAAATTCCTAGCCATAAAAGTATCTAAAGTTGGCACAGTGGATTGATTTCTAGGCATGGAGCCAGGAAATCAGGGCTCAAATTCATCCTCAGATACTTACCAGATAGGTGTATGGGTTGTTCAGGGAGCACTAACACTTTTGGTAAAGATGGCAGCCACACCCCAGTAAAAATGTCTTGGTAGATGGGCTACACCAGGTTGAGGATAACTGACAAGCCTCAAACCCAGCAGTGAGTTAAGGGGATGTTTCCAATCATGTGAAGATTTTCCACAGTAGAATCATCAGATGAGAACAATTTGTTCCAATGGCCATGAAGTTGGCTGAAGTAGGTGCTGTGGAGTGCTTAGAGCTTGGTCAGACTGCATCCTGGGCTAACACCAGTTATTTTGACTCTAGTCTTCCCACTGGACTTTGATGATTCTGGAAGAGACAGTGAGGCTGACAACTTTGTACAACTCTGCTTCACTTAAATCCAATTCATGTGTAAGTCAGGACATTACCCATGATGCCCTCGGTCCTCTTAGAAAATGAAGGGTGAATTGCAACAACACTAGGTAGGTGACCCTAGGCAAGTCACTTATACTCTATCTGCCTCAGTTTCCTCAATGTCAAAGACAGGATTATAATAGCACCTATTTTTCAGAGTTGTCATGAGGGTCACACAAGAGTATACATGTTTGTATATGTATATACATGTATATGTATATGTATATGTATATGATGTATATGTATATGTATATGTATATGTATATGTATATGTATATGTATATGTATATGTATATGTATATGTATATGTATATGTATATGTATATGTATATGTATATGTATATGTGTATGCATGTATGTGTGTAAGTGCTTTGCAAACCTTAAAGCCTTGTATAAATACTAACCGTGATGATGATGATGATGTTGATGATGTATTTTTCAAAATATTTAGATGTCACAGGATACTGTCTTTGATGAAGAACAAAATGCTTGTTAAAGGTTTAAAATTACATTGTAAGAGACTTTGCAAAAGTGAATGGCAATTATTAGAAAAATCTGAAACAAAAACTTACTATAGTGAGTGAGAGAAGGAAAGCCTTTATTACACTTCTCAAGAGAGAAGCAGGCACAATGCACTTTGATAGCATGTGGGCACTGGTTCAGTGGTAGAATCAACTTTTAAACTATTAATAAGACCCATACTCCACCCATCAGGGCTAGTATTGGTCTGGTTCTTCTGAGTTATACCCTTCCTGGACAGCCCATTGCATGTTTGTCCATGTTCTGTTAACTATGCCCACTTCATGGGTCCCATGTTCAAAAATGGCGACTATCTCCATCCTTAGAGTGTGTCAGTTCATATTCAATAAACTTATTAAGCAAGCGCAGTGGAGAAAAGCCTTTGCCTGGTTGAAGTCCTGTCCTTGAACCCAACTGATTGCAACTGGTTTAGCCTCTAGAGCTCTTTCTTAAGGAACTAGTTGTTTGTTATGCTTTCTGATTGGTTGAGGGATTGTCCACAAGATCTTGGAATTTCTTATCCTGCTGCGGAAGCCTAACTCCCTAAAATCTTTCTTACAGCAATCATCATCATTCCATAAAATGAGGGCAGGATTGGGATTCAGGATCCCTGGGTGTGAATTTACTTAATTTCTTTAAGCCTTATTTTTCCTTTCTACAAATTGAGTATAATACTATTCCTACAGTCTAACTCATAGATTGTTGGTCTTCTTGTTGTTTTGGGGGGAGGAGTTATTTTATAAGCCTTCAATTGTTAATACAAAGGAGAGTGATTGCTGCTGCTGCTGCTATGTTGGATACTCTTATTCATTTCAATGTAATGCAGGAATTAAATGCAAATTCATTTCCACTCAATGAACATTTATTAAGAAAATTGTGCTGTGCAATAGTAATAAAATGATAAAAGCCCAATGTTCCCTGACCTCAGGGAGCTTTACTCAGGGAGTAAAAAAAAATAATGATCATTAAAAATCACAAGCAGTACATTATAATGATCAATATATTGGACAGAATCATATTAGTTACAACAGTGACAGTTTCTTAGACCAACATTTATACTACATATATGTTTGATGAAAGAGGAGAACAAAGAAAGAAAGTCATATCAATGTGCATTACAGGAATGCTCAGTCC
>NW_027555514.1:251200496-251430496 GCF_003287225.1 Phascolarctos cinereus
AGTCCCTGACTAAATTATTAATTATTCATGTGACCTTAGGAAATTTAATCAATTAAGCACCTACTACGTATGGCACCATGATAAGCATTAGGGATGCCAAAAAAGGCAAAAGATCTCACCTGCCCTCAATGAGTGTACTAGGGGAACCGAATTGACCTCTCTGAACTTTACTGTAAATCTGCAAAGTTTGAGGGTGGGATTAGATGTTTCCTTAGGACTTTTTCTTGTTTTAAGGTCTGATTGTTGCTGTCATGCTTACTGTACTCCACTGAAGCTCAACTGGCAGGCATCATAGAAATTGAGATGAATCAAATGTCAGAATTCAGCACACTCACAAAACTCTTCAGACACAATCACATTTATGTATTTTGCTCTATTTCTGACTCTACCCCTGCAGCGTGTGTGCTGTGGCAGACAGCTGGAGAATATCACCTTGAAACACCATCTTTCCACTGTTACTATTTAGCATTGTACTTTTTAGTTTTCAGAACACATTGAAGAAAAATGTGGTTTTTCCACATGACATATTTTTTGTTCCTTTTTTGATGCTTATTTTTCAAGTAGATTGTTTTCTTCTACACACAATCCATTCTTCCTTTGCTTTGCTTTTTCTTCCAAACAAATAGCACAACTTTGGTAAAGTATTTTATTTTATTTTTAACTGCAGATGTGCTTCAGGGTATACAGGGGCAGAATCAAATAGTGGATTATGTGCTAGGATAGTGGGTAGGAAGGCCTAGGTTCAATTCCTGCCTCTGACATTTGCTTGCTATGTGACCTTGGGCAAATGTTGCTTAACCTTTCTACCTCTACTCTCTGGGAATTAGCTATTAAATCACAGAAAGTTTGCAATATACTTTGGTGTAGACAGCTGCCACATTCAGGGTACTCCATAAGCCCATTTAATATCTGGGTTTTAAACAACACCTCTGGCTACATCCTTCTTGTTGGATGTTGTCCAAATAACTCTGACTTAGGTGTGTTTTACTCTGCGCAACTTCAATGTCATGGTGAAAACTTTCACTCAATAAATTGGATGACAGGAATTTGTCAGTCTATTAAACTGGGCATTTTAACATAAAAAATAGGTCATTTAAAGAAATGAGAGAGAGAGAGAGAGAGAGAGAGAGAGAGAAGAGAGAGAGAGAGAGAGAGAGAGAGAGAGAGAGAGAGACAGGGACCAAGACACAGCGACAGAGACACAGAAACACAGAGAAAGATACAGACACAGACAGACACAGACAGATACAAAGACACAGAAAGAGACAGAGGCAGATGTACACAGACAAAAACAAAGCTGGTTTACTCCCCAGTAGAACATTTATATAATTAATCCAAATAATTCTAGCAGTCAACTACCCACTAAATTAGTAGAGTGTCTGGTCCCTACCACTACATATGAGGACTTCAGCCCATAGGAAGTCTATTGATCATCTTTTAAAGACTCTAAATCATGCAAAGAACTGCATAAAGGCACTGAGATGTACAACCTGTCTACTTTAGTTCATCACCATTCTTCCGGACACCACTGGTCATTGAATCAATCAGAGTTCTTGAATATTGCAAAGCTATTTTCCTTGACAATGTTGTGGTCATTATTTACATTGTTCTAGTTATATTTTTGTCACTTTGTATCAGTTTATATTAGTACTCCCAGGCTTCTCTGAAACCATCCCTTTTGTCATTTCTGCTGGGCTCAATAACATTCTATTACATCTATAAACCCTAATCTATTCATCCATTTCCCAATTTATGGGCATCTATTCAGTTTACAATTCTTTTCCACAACAAATATACTGTTAGGAATATTTCAGGACATGTGTGTTCTTTATCTCTCTCTTTAATCTTTCTAGGGTATATATGCCCATTATGTTTACTGTTGGGTCAAAGGGTATGCATAGTTGGTAAAGGTTATGATTTAGAATTGTTAGAATACCAGGACAAAAAGAATCACAGGGGGAAAAAACCACATTTTAATTGAATGAATATTGGCTCGCATTTCTGGTAACTGAGAAGCCATTGTAGATATTTTAGAGGATGCAGACTATAGGCAAAATCTTCTGGCATCATTAAGTATATGGAGAGAAATTTCCTTGAATTTGGAGCAGGCAGTGGGCATCATCTTACTGGAGTACACATTAGTCATCCAGGGCTGTAGCAACACACAACTGTTGTTAAATAACTATTTATCAGTGTGAATAATTCAGTAGCTTTTTGAGTATAGCTTCAAATTGCTTTAAAAAAATAATTCCATTAATGTGCATTAATGTGCCCCATTTGAAACATCCATAGGCATCTGACCCATTTACCATATCTCCTGTTGGCTTCTATCCACAATATACAACCCAAAGGTGGGAATGCCAACATGCACAGTCTTCTTACTATCATATTATGTAATCGTAGACTGAACAGAGCACCTTTCTGTAGCTACTGTTTCATCTTCCTAGTCATTGTTAATTCATTCCCTCAATAAGCATTTATTAAGTGCCTACTATGTGCTAGGCACTATGTTAAGTGCTGAGGATACAAAGAAAGGCAAAATACAATCCCTGTCCTCGAGGAAATCACAGTAAATTGGAGAAGACAGTCTAAGTCTGATTGGGGAGTCTAATTATTATCAATTATTCAATCTGGTGTTTTTCAGTCTCTTTTGCAGGGAGAGTTGAGCACCTCTACAAGTAATCATGTCTACATTGTAACTAGTTTTCCTGAAGGTCTGCATCCTGAAAAGGGAAAATGAGGTCAGAATGCATTCTGTCTCTGAGGATGATTGCCAGAATGCACCTAAGTGGGAAATAAAGGATGAAATATGGTGAACAACTCAATATTCAGTTTGTCTGGAATGCTAAGTACAAAAGGAAGAGGGAAACAAAAAAAGGACTCAAAAGGGAGATTTTTGTGTATGAGGGCCTAAAATGTCAACTGAGGGATTTGAATTTTATGGCAGACAAATATGGGGACAGTTTGTTCTTATTTTATAAAACCTGTCTGTAAAGCGCTGTTAATATTTCATTTTCTAGACATAAAAGATGTTAGTGAGGAGAGAAATGGCAAACATGGCTTGATTTTTTTTTTAATATATCATAGAGCCAGGAGAAATTTTACGAGATCTGGCCGATCTTCCCTTTAGAAAGGTCTACCTTTAAAATAACCAGTCAAATGTCATTTAAGTCTATTAAAAATTCTCTAGAGAAGGTGATTCCACAAAATGAACACAAAATGATGTTTAATAGCTCTCACTGTGAGGAAAGGGTTTCATTTGACTAAGACCCTGGTGATACAGACTAATCATCATTTATCTTTTTTGAGCCTTAGTAGCATCAGAGAGCAACCATTTCCCAATCTTTGACCTTGATAAATTTAAAAAGAAATCTATTTCAAAGTCTTTCCAGAATATTTAACTGTTCAACATAGGCTCATTGCCCAGTACAGGTACTCTGGTCTTTCCTTTGATTCTTTCCGTTTTCACTTTTTCCTTTTTTTATTTTAAATCTCCCATGATAGAATGGTTTCCTCTCCCATAGGCTGTCATGTTCTAAAAGGCAGACATTGTTTCATTTTTGTCTTTGTTTTCCCCAGAGCCTTACTTAGTGACTGGCTCATAGCACGCACCTAATAGAAGCTTATTAATTGATTTCTTGATTGATCTACATTGCTCAGAAGGGGACTGTAAGTGCAAGGGAAGGATGACATTTCCGAAGCCATGTGTTACCATTTTTCAATTAATGGATAGGATCACTTAATCATAGACCCAGAGCACAAAGGCACAGCAGAGAACAACTTGCCCAGACCTTACTTTTTACAGAGGAAGAAATGGAGAACCAAGAAGGTTAAATGACTTAGCCAAAGTCACACAGATGTTAAATATTAAGTGTGGGATTTTAATCCAGGTCCTCCAAATGAAAGTCCAGCTCTCTTTCACCTGAATCACATCATAGGTCACTTCAGTTCTGACAGTACATTCTTATTGCTAACCTAGCCTAAAACTGGGGGCTTACCTGGGATTTTAGGTGATGTAATTTTAATCCTTTTTGAGAACAAAGGACAAAAACCAACCAACCAGGCGAAGATTGAATTTGCTTTTTCCGCTGCCATAGTACATAGTTGTCTTATATTGAATTTGCAGTCTAATACCACCGATCCTTCATCCCTCAGTTCTTTTTGAAACAAACTGCTATCTACCAGGCTTCATCTCTTTTGTTTTTGAGAAGCTAATTTTTTTTAAAACAAAGTTCAAATCTTCGCATCCTTAGGAAACTTAATCTCATTAGCCAGCCCAGTGTTCCAGTCTGTCAAGGTCTTTTTTAGAATCTGATTGTCATCCACTTGCCTTAGCCATCTCTTCTAGGCTTTGTGTCATCACTCACTTTCAGTTTCCTCTTTCCTATGACTTTCAGATCTTTAATTTAATATTGGAGAATTTAAAACATAGAGTTCACCTTGAATAAACATTTGTTGCTACTTCAATTGATGATCTTAGACAGCTTTATTTTTGTTGATCTATTTTATCTTGCTTCTTGGAGAATCTCTGAAACATCCAGGTAAGAAATCCAACAAGAAGTAAAAAATGGCTAGGTTGTGTTCTTAGCCAATGCAGTGAAATCTTTTATTGAGAATATCATGTATCTCTTGAAATACTGAAGTATTGTATTCTATTAACCTAGTTGCATTACAAAACAACTATCTATGCAACAATTAAGTACTAAGAAGGTAAATTATTAAGCCAGATGTAGTTAATTTAAATCATTGTCTTTTCAACAAATTATGTTACCTTTCTTGGACCCTGGGTATTTAAATAATCAGACTTTTTTTTTTTAACTTGAATCATAGACATTGTATATCTATGAATTAATTTGAAAAACTGGTTTGCATCCATCAGAATATGTATTAATGATGCGTGTTTTCATACTGGATATTTTTACATGCTGTAGAGTAATTAAAAAAAATAAAAGTAAGCACTTTTGAGAAATAATACCTTATTATTGCTTATAATTCTAACTCAAAGGCTAAAAACCAAGTAGGATTCTAGTGTAACTCTTGTATTACGTTAGCAATAGATGTTTTGGGAAATTGCTGTCATTATTTAGTGCGTAGCCTATTTCTGTTCTTCCCACTGGATTTTAGTAGGTACTACTACTAGAAATTAATTTTCCTGCTAAATCTTGGTTTACTTGATGAAGTGCTAACCTTGGAGTGGGAAAGATCTGGGTTCAGATTTTGTCTTTGACGTATAATAGAAGTGTGAGTGTAAGTAGGTTAGGATTAGAAAAGAACAAACATTAAAATTCTCTGAAAGTATAAGACAATAATGATGTCTGAAAATTACAGGCAAGGGAGATTGACACTGATTCATAGGAAAATTCTTAACAGATCATTAGATATGATTAGTGAACATCTAGAAAGAGAAGCAGTGATAACAAAACCCCTAGCCCCAGTGAAGTTTTATTAGGAGCAGGTCTTGCCAGATTAGCCTTATTTCTTTTTTTTTTCTTTTTCACATGTTACAAGAATATTATAGATAAAACTTAACCAGATTTTAGCAAAGTATTTAAAAAAAAATCTACTAATCATCCTATGGATAGATAAAGATGAAGAGATTTAGATTGGACCATAATACAATCAAATGAATAAGAATTGATTAAATGGCTGGATTCAAAAAGTAGTTGTTCGTGGTTCCATGTAAAACTATTATTTCCACTGAAGTGCCCATGGGATCTGTTTTTGGCCTTGTGCTTTTTTAACATTGGCATATATAATATGCTTAATATTTTTTCAGGTGACAGAAAGCTGAAAAGGATGGGTAACCCAGAGTCTCAGATTCAGGATTTAAGAAGTCATGATCAAATTGGGCATTGCGATGAATCAAATAAAAATGGAATTCAACAGGGATAAACGTAAAGATTTTTACTTAGATAAAAGTATTCTTGTGTGTAGAATGTAGGAAGTGTAGGAAGTAGGAAGTACAATTACCAAGAGTACAACTACCAACAATAGTTGGTCAAAAAAAAAAAACTTACAATTTTAATGGACCACAACATCATCATCATTTAGGAGTATGATGTGAGGGGGCAGCTAGGTGGCAGAGTGGATAGAGCACCAGCCCTGGATTCAGGAGGACCTGAGTTCAAATCCAGCCTCAGAAACATAACACTTACTAGCTGTGTGACCTTGGGCAAGTCACTTGACCCTATTGCCTAGCAAAAAAACCAAACCAAAACAAAACAAAGGAGTATGATGTGACCAACCAAAATAGCTAATTAAATCTTTGGCTGCATTTTTTTTTAAAGGAAGTATTCAGTAATAAAGAAGGAAGAGCATATTGGTCTTTTACCTTGATTTGACCATACCTTCAGTATTATCTTCAGTTCTAAGTACCACATTGATAATTTGAAGAGTGTTCAAAGGTGGTAAAGGGCCTTGAGACTGCATCAAATGAAGAAGAGTCAAAAGGCCCTGGAAATATTTAGCCCAGAGAAGAGAAGACTCAGAGGGAAAATTATAATTATGTTGCAAGATTTGGAAGATTTTTATGGAATATTAAATTTAAAGGATTAGGTTTCTTTTATTTGGTCACAGAGGGCACAATTAGGGATTATGGGTAAAAACTGCAAAGACATAAATTTATACTTGATGTCAGGCAAAAATATTGTAAAAATTATTGCCATTCAAAAATAAAAATAGGCTCCTTTGGAAGGTAAAATATTCACCCTTATTGAAGGTTTTCAAGTAGAAAGTGGATGACCAAGATTTGTGTGTATTATAGTGCCATTTCTTTTGGGTTTTGGGTGGACTTAGATGGTCATTGAGGTTCCTTCCAACTTTAAAATTCAGTGATCCTATTATAAATGGAATCAAATATGCCTCAGTGGAGGAAATCCTCATACTTGTAACAGTATTGACATATATTAAAGCTGAGATATAACTTTCTTGAAATGAAAATACATATTCTCATATCCAATTGTCAGAAGCTGGATTTGAACACAGGTTTTTGTGATTTTGTGTTCAACTACCTTTTCCATTATAAATTGTTGCATCTCCTATCATATAGTTATTAGCTTCATTTTATTTATTTCTGAAGTGAAACACCTATGGCAAATATATATTAAGATGCAATACGTCCAGATTCCATGGACGCATCTCAGGATGTTTGAAAAACAGCCAATCAATAATATCTTCATTGTATTAATTGCATGTAATAATTTAAGCCTTGAAGAGGGCTTAAAAGTTAGGGACTGTATTTATTTCCCTTGTGTACCTACCCTGAAAAGTAGTGAAGTGGTCTAAACACAAGAAGAGTCCAATAAATGTGTTTTGGACTTCTCTCTTAAGTCCCATAGAACTGGGGAAATGAAGGTCGTATAAACAAGTACTCTATAGCAGATCTGTACTGAGCTTTGTAGCCCACTTTTTAGGCCAGCTAGAATGGTGTCAGGTGTACTTCTAAAGCCCTAGAGCTGTGGACTTGAACTGAATTTTTATGTTTAAGACGATAGCATTCATCCATTTGTACTGTTACGACATAAATATTTGCAAAGATTCTGTAACCTGATTATTCTTCTGAACAACGGGAAAAAGGGCTGTGTAGTATAGAGAAATGATCAATGAATATTGGGAGAAAAGAAGGCATTTTATATGCTCATAGCCTCAACTTCCTAATATCTAGAAGGGGTTGCTCAAGATGACATATAAAGTCCATTCAGGTGCTAACATTCAGTACCATGAGGCATGGACCGGAAGTTGTTTATGAACAACCCAATATACTCTAAATGATAGATTTGAAATATTGGGGAGCTAGGTGACTCAGTGGATAGAGTGCTGGGCCTGGAGTCAGGAAGGCCCGAGTTCAAATCTGGTCTCAGACATTCAGTACCTGTGTAAACCTGGGCAAGTCACTTAACCCTGTTTGCCTTAGTTTCTTCACCTGTAAAATGAATTGGAGAAGGAAATGGCAAAGTACTCCAGTATCTTTGCCAAGAAACCCCAAATGGGGACATGAAGAGTCAGACACAGTTGAAAAACAACTGTACAAATTATTGTTTTTAATGTTATTTTCCCCAGCCTTCAGCACAGTACCTGACATAGAGTAAGCATTTAATAAATGCTCGCTGACTAAATGATTGACCATATCACAGTTGCTTCTGGGAAGAAGAAAAGACCTACTATTTGCTTGGAGGTACTGATGTTTCAGGCCCCAGTGCTGATATTAGCAGTATGTGAACTTGGGCAAGATACTAAACCACTCAAAGCCTCAGTTTTCTCATCTCTTAAATGGGGATAATAATTATACTCCCCTTTTCACAAGTTCTTCAATAAATCTTCAATTGGAAGGGACTTTGGAAGTCACCTAGATTGTGTAGCTTCCCCCTTAGACTATGAGCATCTCCAGAGCAAAGACTGCCTTTCTTTTCTGTTTGTATCTTCACTGCTTACAACAGTGCTTTGAATTTAATAAATAAATACAGCAAACAATAAATGTTTTGAAAACAATTTATTCAGTCTAATTACCTTATTTTACAGACAAGGAAAATGAGGTCCTCAGGGAGCCAAGTCAATAGACCTACAACTTGAACACAAATCCTATGATTCAGCAGTCTCTCCAGATATGCCAGACCAACTTTCGGTAGGAAAATAATTTGGAAAACTTCAACTGCCATAGAAATATGAAACATTCTTCCCCCCCCCAAGAATATTAGATTTCCAGTCTTCTCTATAGGCATAGGATGCCTTCCTATCCTTAGCCACTATGCAGCTTCCTGCTTAAGAATCTAAAACAACATAAAATAACAAACGTGTATAAAACACCTACTGTTTATGTAGAACTGCTTTACCTACCAAGGGAGATAAAAAGTTTAAGTAAGGTAGGTTTTGCTCCCCTAAGGCTATTGAAATCCTATTTTCCTTGGAATATTTTTGGACTAGAAGAAGAAATTGTGTCAAGAAAAGCCACAATGTCTGTGTCCACCTTTGCATTAAACAAGTATATTCTAATGCACAGCTTCTTAATCTTCTTTGGGAGGCGGGTGTCATGGACCCCTTTGACAATTCAGTGAACCTGAACCCTTCTTCAGAATTATGTTTTTAATGCAAAAAAAAAATACATGAGATTTCAAAGAAAACTAATTATATTGAAATACAGTTATTCCCCCCCCCAAAAAAAAAAACAGTGAGAGAATCCTGGTTAAGAAGTCCTTTTCTTAGCTTGTGACAGGGCATTTCTCTCTCTCTCTTTCTCTCTGCTTTTTGTGTCTCTACTTCCTTCTCTCTTTCTCTCTCTCTGTCTCTGTTTCTGTCTCTCTCCTCTCTTCTCTCTCTCCCCTGCCTGTTAGTCTCCTCTCTCCCCTCTCTCTTTCCTCTCTGTCTGTCTCTGTCTCACTCTGTCTGTCTTACACACACACACACACACACACACACACACACACACACACACACACACACACACACACACACACTGCTTTACCCACATACAGCTAGTGGTCAGGAAAGCAGACCAAAGCCTTTACATTAGTTGGAAATGCTGTATATTATTTGTTATTAACTAGCCAGTAGGACTCCTTTCTTCCTTTTGAGGTTTGAGCAGCTTAATTTACACGGTCCATTAGGAAAGTCATAATCATAGAATTGAAGTCATAACTAAAACGGTGATTTTCTGGTATTTCGGTGAAAATTGACTCCGAGAGAGGATCTCAGGCAAAAGTTGAACATGATCTGCTCTGTGCATGTTACTCATACTGAATGATATATAAGAGGGGGAAAAAATCCTTCAGGGCTTTCTGGAGAGATTGCTGTGACTAGAGCTGGTTGGGTTTAGTCTGAAAGCATCAGGCTGAAGGGTTTGAAAAGCCAAACCCTACATCACATCACACAAGGAGTTTTTGTCCTCCTCTATGCTGTAATTTCATGCCTAATAACAAATATAACTCACTTTCCCCCACAGCTTTTTAAGATTTACAAAGTGATTTCCCCATACTTACAATGTGAGGTTTTCCAGTGCCATGATACATTGGCATGAGTACTGGATTTTCACTTCAGAGGACATAGGTTCAAATCTCTCCTCTGCTACTTACTACCTGAATGAGTATAAGGAAAGGGAATAAGCATTTGTATAGTCCTTACCATATGCCAGACATTGTACTAAGTGCTTTACAAATATTATGTCGTTCGATCATCATAACAGCCTCTCAGGCAAATGCTGCTATTATCTGCCTTTCATAGTTGAGGAAACAGAGTAAAATAAAGTTAAATGAATTGTGCCAGGTCACACAGCTAATAAATGTTTCAGACTGGATTTGAGCTCAGGTCTTCCTGACTCGAGACCCAGAGCTCTATCCACTTGTTATCACTGAGCTTCAAGTTTCTGATCTGTTAAAAGGGAAGGGCTGGTCTAGATGAGGGTTGAGGAAGAGAATGAGAGTCTGGAGGAGAGGTAAGGAAGAAAGAGGAGGGAAGGGTATAAACTATCATATAGGGCCTACTGTGGACCAGGCAAATATGTTAAGTAATTTTTACAATTATTATCTAATTTGATCCTCACAACAATCCTGGGAGACAGGTGTTATTATTACCCCCATTTTACAGTTGAGGAAACTGAGGAAAATAGAAGTCAAATGACTTGTCCTGGATCACACAGCTAGTGTTTGAGGCCAGATTTGTACTCTCCCTTTCCTGATCCAGGCCCAGTGCTCTGTGTACTGTACCATCTGAAGTCCAGAAAAGTTGTGACTCAATGTTATTGAACTAGTAGGCATCAGACCCAGGTCATCCAAATTGCAAAGCAACAAGATGGAAGGCCTTAGCAATAAATGTGGTAAAGACCTGTATGGACTGATGCAAAATATAAATCACAGAATTAGAAGAATAATTTATACAATGACAGGATTATCAGTTTAAGGTAAGGCAACAATCACTTTGTATCTCTAATGCTTGGCATTTTCTAGGTGTCAGGAATTGTGTGCTAAGTATTGAAAATACAAAAGCAGAAAAGCAAAAGAACTTCAACCTCATCCTCAGTCCCCTGGAACCATCACTAGTATTTACATTGATTAGAGTTCTCAGCAATTTCAAAGCTATTTTTCTTCTCTATTTTTGTATCTCCATTGCTTAGCCAGAATAAGGCATTCTTTTGGACATGGCCAATGAATGAGTTCGCTTTGGTTGACTATGCGTATTTATCACAAGGGTTTTATTTATATATATTTGTTGTTGTGGTGGTGGTGGTGGTTGTTGAGTTGGGAGGGGTGAGTGAAAGAAAAGAATGTTAATATTAACAAAATAAATTTTAAAAAAATTGCCTAATATAGGTGTTAATCTAGGAAACAAAGGGTCACAGGAATTGTAGCAGTCCGTGGGCAGCCCAGCCTGGGATATTTATAATGAGTTTCTACCTACCTGGTATTTACATAAACCTAAGAGATTCTGAGGTCTCTGACTATGCATTCAGAATGATTTTTGAATGTCTAAATCAATTGAGTAAATGGAATGATAAAACAAGTTACTGAAACAACTATTTATAGTATCACAGAATTAGAGCCAAAAGGGCCCTTCCTGGACATCTGGTCCAATGCTCTGCAAATGAAGTTCTGAAGACCAGAGACATTAAGTCACTCATTCAATGTTACACAGCCCCATTGAGGGAGAATCAACATATGAACTCAGGTCCCCAGCACTTTTTCCATTGGACCACAATACTTCCTCATACTCCTACAGTTTCTAGCTATTAAGAACGCTCCTCTTTTCTCCCACATCAGAGAGGGAAAGATACATGTGCCATAGAATGTTATGTGGACATTTTCCTAGAGAGAAGAGACTAAAGGTCAGGCTGATGTCTTTTAGTTAAGATTGCTCAATGATATACCCACAATGAGGGAAGAAAAGAGAAAAGGATGTACTATGCATCTCCTGTGTGCCAGGTACTGTGCTGAGTGCTCTACAAATATTCTCTCCATTTAATCCTCACAACAACCCTTGTGAGGTAGGTACTATTATTATCCCCATTTTTTCAGTTGAAGAAACTGAGGCAGACAGTGTTTAAGTGAGTTACCCAGGGTCACACAGCTAGTAAATGTCTAAAGTCAGATTTGAGCTGTGATCTTCCTGACTCCAGGCCTATCCATTGGGTCACCTAAACACCAATGATACTCTTCTTTCCCTCACTGAGTTATTAGTAGCTGGGATATTTTATCTATCTCATAACATGGGATTTCTATACCCTCAGTGGAATTTATAGTGAATAATTTTAGGCAAGTGCTACTAGAATGTATATTCCACTCCTTTTACGTAGAGATTGTTCTATTTTTAAAAAAAATGTTTATCTCCAGAAGCTAGTGTAGTGCCTGACACATAGCAGGCACTTAAGAATGCTCCTTGGTTGATTGATTTTGCAAGAGGCCATAGGGCTGATTATATAGTAACTTATAACTTCCTGGAGAATAATTGGGGGGGGAGAGACAAATATATTCTATGATTTTTTTTAATTAAGTATTTAAAATGTAGAGTTTATTCGCTCATTTTACAATCAGACAAGTAGGAAATGTTTCTTGGGATTCATTTCAATTAGATAGAATTTTTTTTTTATTTGAATCGCTATACTTTTTTTTTTTAATGTCTTACCCGTGAGCATACAGTTCTTTAGAGCTTTATTACACCCTACAAGTACAAAGCCTTTTTTTTCCCCATTCTGTTCTTGTGATTCTTGCTCATACATGCATACTAAATAGACTCCAGTATGAAGTCAGTATTGGCATTTTAAAGTACTGAAGCATCTGAGCTGCCTGGAAATGATTGCTCTGTCTGTGATCAGCATCTGATCTGTACATTAATGGTACATTTCGCGGAAAATAAGCAATGGTTTATGGTGCCCGGTTATCTTAGAAATGTCTATATTTATTTGTATTTTTTTTTGCCTTTGATGCTGAAGAAAATAGTTTAATCTTAATTCAAATGTTTAAGAAAACAAACACTCCATGCAGATGCATTTATTGTAATTTCCTAAAAGATGTGTTTTCATCAAAACATTTTTAAATGTTGAGGAATCATAACAAGTTCCTGGCAGAGTCTTTTTTTTTCTTGTGATGGAAAACATATTTTTAAACAAACAACATATCCCATGCATGCCTATGGCTGCTTTTTAAATCAGCGTTGACTGCTTTGTGGTCAGTTCCAGTTTATCAAGAAAGCAAGTCATTAAAATGTCAACTTTGCACTTTGTATGTGCTTTTTAATTTTTTGAATTATACAATGCTCTGTCTCCTGGAAGGAAAAAAGCAGAAATTGGTTAAATCCTCCTTCCTCTTGAATGTAACAGGAGAGGACAAGTCAAAGATTTACTTGAGAGCTTGAACTATAACCATCACTGAGGTATGGCAAGAGGGATTTTGCCCCAGGGCACCACAACAGAGACTTGCTGACAATACTTTTACTCCATCCTAGATCTAAGCAACTGAATTTAACACTTAGCATGAAAAATTAGTTTAAAATAATTAGCTTCAAGCTGAGCAGATTTTCCTCAGTTGCCCATAGGATTCCCCCAACCAAGCTTGGCCTTTTGACTCTTCTGGCAACTTACCCTGCCAGGAGACAGTGGCCCAGGGTATCTAACCTTCCACCTGGCCTTGAGTCCTGAATTCTGAGATCCTGGATCTTCGTAAGTTTCCTCTCATCCTTTATTCACCATTCATATTAACTTGTCTTTAAAAACAAAACAAAAAAAAAATACACATTGATTTGAGTACATTTCCAGAATTGGCTCTAACTTGGACACTGGCAGGATAACTTGGTGTGACATAGTCCTAGATAATCTCTTGTTGTTCTTATTTGTCCTTTATTTTCAAAGAGGACCAATGACATCACAGAGTGATGTCTTGACTCATGCGTGAATAGGATTTAAGTGAGGCAGAGTTGCACAAAGTCATCAGCCTCACTCTTACTGCATCATCAAAGTCCAGTGGCAAGAAGAAAGTCAAGATGACTGGCAAAAGCGCAGGATGCAGCGGACGACCTTGGTGTCTTGTACGTCTGACCAAGCTCTAAGCACTCCATGGCACTTTGTTCAGCCACCTGGATGGCCATTGGAACAAATTGTTCTCATCTCCCATTCTGCTGGGGAAGTGTTCACATGTTTGGGGTAGATACCCCACTAATTCACTGACAATGGTTTTGTGGCCTGTTGGATACCCTCAACCTGGTTTGACCCAGAGATGGTTTGCCAGGGTGTGGCTGCTTCACATGCTACAACTTCTTGGAACCACAGGTGAGAGTTGAATGCCTGGTGGGCACCAAAGGCAGAGAAGCAACCCTAAAAAGGGCTCAGCAAGCCCTCTAACAGAAGTGCTAGTCCACCATACACCCCAACTAGAGAAGCACAGTTGTAGTGGTAGTAGAAGACATTTCTCTGTCCTATTGTGGCTTTGACTTCAAACGTATTTGAACACACTGAGACCATAAGCTATTCATGTGCATGCCTTTGATTTCGACATATAAGTAAGAATCAATAGCAGGACAATTTAGGAAGCAAATGAAATGTGTCTTCAGTGGCCTCTGCCCTTCTGTTCTCTGCCCTCCACTCCCAGCATTGGTACACCCCCTTTCATTCACTTGCTCTCTCATTCTACTCCCCCAACAAAATCTGTTGTGAATAACTTACTAAAGCTTCAAATAATGAGTATATTACCTTTCCTATGGGTATTTGCATTTTTTTAACTAGGCATGCATTTCTAATGTGAAATTAGTCCACTTATAAGGCATTAATTACTAAGAGAATATTGAGAATGTTGTTGAGAAAGAGGGCTCTGGCAGCATCGAATCGCTTGGGATCATTGAAATTGCTGTTCCATTATTCAGGTACAACCCAGCCAGATTTTATTTTGCTCATTTGTGGGTACATCTGATGACAGTCAAGGTACTATGGATCCCAAAAGGGGTTAAGATGAAGTGAAAGTGTCTCTGTCATGCTGTTGCTTCTGTTGGTACTCTCTGCTGTCTCATGGAATGATGGATCTAGAATTAGAAGGGACACCAGGGACCATCTTCATTCTAAAGATGAGGAAACTAAGGCCTAGAGAATGGAAATTATTTTTCCAAGGTCACACAGTGTATGAAATATGAACGCAGGTCTATTGACTTCAGACCTTACCTTCTTTTCAACGTACCATACTCTGCCTGTCCCCTGCTCTTGAGATGTATTTGAAATTATAAGTACTGTGAAGAGCTGGTCTATGCGCTACTGCTGGTTTCATTGAGGTCTGAGCCCAAAGACAGTAAATGGGAGGACTCTAGAGCAGGAGTCTGCAAACTGCAGCTAGGGGGTCAAATTCTGTTGGTGCCTGGAGAGCTAAGAAGGGTTTTATATTTCCCAATACAAAACCAAAGCAAAATGAACAAAAAACCCCACTCAAAATCAAACCAAAACAAACACAAAAACCCTTTATTTTAAAAAGTAAAAAACATTCTCAGCTCACCTTTGCCAATGAACCCTACTCTAGAGTATCTGTAGTTAAGGCGAATCTAGAATTGGGCTAGATTCTTTGCCTCTGGAATACATTTCTGTCAGAGGAAAGACAGATGTCTTGCCAGGAATTCTCCTCCATGGGGATAATCATAGTGACCCCAAACAGAGGAACTAATTTGGTAGTGAAGAAAGAGGTCAGGAATTCCAGATTGATTACAGATAGTAGTTTAAACAATTGGGTTACTTACATTAGGGGCCACTCTGGGGTGGCTGCCAGACGAAACCAACTTGATAATGGATCAATCCCTGCAAAGACCCCCCCCCAAAAGCCCCATGGTAATTACAGAAATCAAACAAAGGGAGGAGGTGTGATAGAACATCGTTACATATGTCATTGTGGTTTAGCTAATGTTTTCATTTACTGGGCTTGAGTCCAGAACCCCAGGCATCAAGGCCAATGCTTTTGGGTAGATGTCCAGACACACAAGGTTGTGTAATGGTCACTGTGTCCTTATTATGGCTTTCACCAATACAGACTCTCAACAAAATAATGGGTACTTTTTATATAAATACTTTCAATTAATGAACTTATTTAAGAAGTATTAAAAAGAGATTACTCAAGGCAGTTTTGCATAGTGATCTGGCTCGGAAGCCAAGAAGACCTGGGTTCAAGTTATGCCCCTTGTAATACTGGCTGATTGTCCCTGGGCAAATCACTCAACCTTTTCCTGCTCCAGTCAAGACAACTCTCTAACTATCTCAGTAGCAGAGAAGGTACTGACCTGCATTAGTAGAAACAGTGTCCATACCAGGGTGGTATCTACAATAATGAAATCACAGTCTGTATTACTATCCCTAAAAATGATTACTTGTGACTATAGTGTATATTAATCCACCAACTGATAATTGTAGAATTGCATTAATGAGAAGATTCTTTAGAGATCATATAATGAAATCCCCTCCCTTCCTACCTCCCCTCATTGTTATTGTCTTGAAGAAGACTATGACATTAAGAAGATGATGCCATGACATGCAAGTGAATTTGATTTAAGTGAGGGAAGGCTGTACAAAATCACTAGCCTTCCATTCTCCTCTGGAGCCATCTGGATATGGTAGCCAGATATCGATCAGGTTAACACATGTAACATCACCATTTTATACGTGAAGAAATCACAATAGTTATCAGGTATTTACTATATGTCCTACGTTATGCTAAGTGTCTTGTGGGATACAATAAAAACAGGAAATACACACACATACGTGTGTATATGTCTGTGTATACATATGTGCTCATACATATAAACTAACACATGCATATACATATATGTATATACACATACAATATACGTACGCATGTGTGCATATGTGTGTATTATATATATTTATATATACATATATATATATATGTCTATTAAAAGACAGAAAGGTTGTTGTTTGACTAGCAACACAATATTTACTCACCAAAGGAGAAAATAATGGAGTATGTATGAAGTATTAAATTTTTTGGCATAGATAATATATAATAAAATACCCAGAGAATGGAAAATTTAGTGTGAGCTATAGTAGTAGTAGTAGTAGTAGTAATAATAATAATAATAATAATAATAATAATAATAATAACTGACATTCTTGTCATACTTTAAATTTTGAGGAATTTTATCTCGTCTGAGGCTCACAACAATCCAATGAGATAAATGTTATAGATCTTATCCCTATTTTACAGAGGTTGAAACTGGCTTCAGGAAAGGAAGGTAACTTACCCACGATAACATAATCTAGCAAGTATGAAAAGCAGGTCTTGAACTTAAATCTTCCTGAATACTGGCCCTGCTGTCATTTAGTCGGCCAACAAGAAGTTTATTAAAGGACTATGGTGTACTAGGCATTGTGTTAAGCAATAGGCATACAAATCAAAACCAAAACATTGCCTGCCCCCAAGGAAATCAGAATCTGAAGGGGGAGATAACACACCAGCAAACAAGATATATATCCTGGATTTGTAGCTGTTGTTCAGTCATGTTTGACTCTTTGTGACCCATTTGGGGTTTTCTTGGCAAAGATACTGGAGTGACTTTTCCATTTCCTTCTCCAGCTCATTTTTCAAATGAAGAAACTGAGGCAAAAAGGGCTAAATTACTTGCCCAGGGTCACATAGCAAATAAGTGTGTGAAGCTAGATTTGAGCTCAGGAAGATGAGTCTTCCTGATCCCAGGCCTGATACTCTATCCACTGTGGTACCTAGCTGCCCATATACTGGATAAATTGCAGATGATATCAGAGGGAAGGCCTAAGATTAAAGAGGCCTGGGCAAGGCTTCTTGTTAAAGGTGAGATTTTAGCTGAGACTTGAAGGAAGCTAGAGAAGCCAGGAGGTAGAGATGAGGATGAAGAGCATCCTTGCAATGGCGTACAACCAGAAACAAGCATTGTGCTATGTTGCCTTTCTAATGGAGAATATTTAGGGAAATAGTTATAGAGGAGGTAGGTAATATTTGGTCTAAGGCTGGAAAAAATGGAAATATTTGGAGAAATGGGGTCAGGGTCTTGTAGGAAAGACTAATTTCAGTAGAGGAAAGAATAAGGATATGATAATTACTCATTAGGAAAAGCAGTCTAGCAAAGTACTAGGGATGAGGGAGCAAGGTAGGGCGACATGCATTCAACATGGTTGTTTCCAAAGGACGTCATAGAAAACTACTACAGCACATCAATTTCATTGTGTTTATTTCAAGAAAGTAGTGACATTTAATAAGAATTGTGGGCCGCAGCCATCTTCAGTAGGTGGTCAGTTTGACATTTATGTATAATGTCTCTCAAAGGCTAATAAATCTCTTCTATGCCTCTAGGTTACATTTTTAGGTTTACTTCGTGTTCACTTAAGGTAACAATTTAGTGAATCACAGGATATTAGCAGATGCTGAAAGTCAAGTATGTACTTATATACTAAAATTTTTCAACCCTGAACTTCTTTTGTAAAAGATTTAAAAAAAACAGTTATTTCGCTAACATTATAAGTCCTTGATTCTTTAAGTCTAGACTATGTTTTGGAAATTTGAAATTGTTGGCAAATAAATGGTACACAGTGTTGACAATAAAAAATAATTTCTATGTACTACTTAAAGCATGAATTAATCATTAAAGCAAGATCCCCAAAGTTGGACCTTCTTGGAACTTGTACCTTCTTGGCAGCTGACTCAGGCTGAACCTCATTAGAATGAAGCATTTAGGTAGTGTGGTGGATAAGCAAGCCCACTCTGTACTCAAAAGGACCTGAGTTCAAATTTGGCTGCAGACAGTTACTAGCTTTGTGACCCTGGGAAAGTCACTTACCCCTATTTGCCCCATTTTCCTCATCTGTAAAATGAGTTGAAGAAGGAATGGCAAAACCACTTTAGTATCTTTGCCAAGAAAACCCCAAATGGGGTCACAAAAGTTGGACATGATTGAAAATGACTAAACAGGAAAGAATGTAAATTCCTTGAGGGCAGAGGCTGTTCCTTTTTTTATTTTTTTAGCTGCATCTCTAGCCCAGTGCCTGGTGCCTAGTGCCTGGTAGACAATGAGGAAACTGATAAAGTAAAAAAAAAAAAAGAAAGCTGGCTATGTTATCAGGGGACCTTGGTTTGTAATCTTGATTCTGCCATTGACATGATCTTGTAAAAGTTGATGATTTTCACTAGGTACCTGTTTCATCATGCGTTAAAAGAGATTTGAACTCAGCTGTGTGCCTACCTGTAAAATCCCTTCCAGATCAAACATTCTATGATTTTATTATCTTATTGTGATAATCAGTTTTAAGCACATGAAACACAATTGAAATTATTTAAGTTATTAGGTCTCATTTGAATTATAATGAAGTGTACCTACCTTATGAGACATGGCGGTATAGTTCTGAAGTTGGTGTCATAGGACCAGAGACCAAATCCTATCTTTGATATTGTCCACCTGCATGAATTTGGGGCAAGTCACTTAGTTCTCTGAGTTCCAGTTGCCTCAACAGACACCTAACTTCGAGAAGCCAGAAGACTCCAGTCTGAGACCTGGCTCTGCCAATGACTAGCTTTGTGATCTTAAAAACAAAACAAAACACTGTAGGGCTTTAGGCCTTGGTTTTCTCATCTGTGAAATGAGGGCCTGGACTTGGGGACTGCTAAGGTCTTTTGTAGCTGTAAATCTATGATCCTATAGCTTGATACACACACACACACACACACACACACACACACACGCACATATACAACATATATACACATGCATATGCACATACCGATCTACATACATGTATGTATATTTATTTGTGGTATTTTAGTCTGGATATGTAAAGTTTTCGGGGTAGGAAATTCTCTGTGTGTAAGCTCCTTATACCCAAGTAATTAGTCAACCATTGTGCCACTTAGAGAGTTGTGTGGGGACATTAAGAGGTTAAAAGACTTTCTCAGAGTTACATAATGAGTCTGTCAGTGGTGAAATTTTAACCCAATTCTTTCTAATTCCTAGGCCAGTAGACTGTTTATTATTACACATTGTCTGCTCAGGATTATGAGCCTCTAGTAAGAAAATGCATGTAAAGTGCTTTGGAAACCTTAAAGTCCTATTTAAATAATGTATTCAGTCATAGAACTCAGAACTTTTCTTCTTTCTAACATGTTTCTGTGTGTTTTCTCCCTTCCTGTTCTACCTACTCCAACACATTGCTTGAGCAGAAACTCTTATTGCATATGTTGGTATTCCCAGTTTTTAATACAGTGCCTGATGTAGAGTAAATGCTTAATAAATAATTTGGCTGCCTGTCTATCTACTTATTTTCTTTCTGCCTATCTTTATCTTTGTATCTCTTTCTCTGTTTCTTTATGTCTTTCTCTCTCTCTCTCTCTCCCTCCCTCCCTTTATCATCATCATCATCATCATCATCACCTTTATCTGTTTCTCTTTCTGTTCTAGTCTCTATTTCTGTCTGTGTATCTCTTGCTCTCATCTCTGTTTTTCTCTCTTTTTCCCTGTCTCTACCTCTATTTCTTCCTGTCTGCTTCTGTATGACTTTTTCTCTCTCTCTCATTGAATTAATACATCTTACATATATCATATGCACATATATGCACACATATATATGCCACCCAGGTTAGCATACACACCCACCCACCCACCCACCCACACACATACATATATGTGTGTGTGTGTATATAATATATATAAATTATACACACACATGTATATACATGTATATGTATGTATATATGTATATGTGTGTATATATACATATATGTATATATACGTACACACGCACACGCACGCACACACACACACACACACACACACACACACACACACACACACATATATATATATATATATATATATATATATATATATATATATGTATGTATACACCTTTTAGAATGAGAGGAAATGAAATGAAACAGCCAAGGTCTAGGCCCTCTCAGGTAATGACGGACTTGGAAGATAAGCCCAAAGCACAGTAACATGATACTAGAGTTCTAAATTTTACAGTTAATAGTTTCAGGTATGAAAGGGCAAATCTTGACAGTGTGTTTCCGTTTGACTTAACTCAATGTCATATCACATGAAATGTGTTCCCAGGCTGTCTGTCTCTGACCACAGCATGGCCTCACTTTGTTGCTAGCTTTGGCTTCCCATGAATTGAACTGCTCAGCCTAAATCATTGAAATGTGAATGATTTCCCCAAGGTGCTATTTGGAAAACCCCTATATATCCTAGATAGTTCTCAGCTCCTCTTCCCCTCCTTTTTCCCTTACCTTATATATCTTCTCGACATTCTGGGAGTTTGGCTGAATACAGAACAAACTTCAGGATTCACTTGGAGCTGTCTGGATGCCATAAATTTGAGCATGGGGTGGAAGGGAACTGATCAAAAGGAAGAGAGCAAAGTGAGGGATAAAACACTGAGTAAACTGAAAGGTTTTAATAAGCTTGGCCTTTTATGGATATTTTTTCCTTTTCGAACATTAAAAATATGAGAGAGGGAACTTAATAGCTTTTTTCTTCAAAGGAGAAAAATGCAATCTTCCTTGCTAATACTGAGGGAATGGTGGGTCCTTTCCAGACATCGAGTAAGAAGGCTCTCTGAGGGTTATGATGTAACCCTAGGCCTGGTTTTCCTCTTCAGTTTGAAAAATCCAAATATGGACTTAAGCTTTCTATAAAGTTTGTTGCAATTCTCCAAATTCATGGAAGTTCAGGATCACTGATATGAAATTTACGTATTTTGATCCTTGATACAAATGGTAGATTTAGGATAGTGTTTCAGGTAGTGATTATATAAACTTGATAAAACCACAAGTGAACTCATAGTATAAGAAGGCCATGGGATGACAGCTCCAGGTCTGAAAGGGGCTTAAAGGCCATCTAGTCCAAAACCCTAATTTTATGAATGAGGAAGGTGAGGTACAAAACAGAAATGACTGGTCCAAGGCCACACAGGAAATAAGTGTCAGCGGAAGGCTTTGAACCCGGGTTTTCTGAATCAAAAAAAAAAAACAATGCTCTTTCCTTAATTTGTTGTCTCTAAGATCAAAATCCTAGGCTTAATTATGCTTGCTTTTATTGATTATTGATCCATTATTGATCCAAAGCCTGTTTTTCCAACTATCTCCATGTTCTTCTTCTAAAAACTATTTGACTACTAGAAAATATAGGGGGACTTGTTGATAAGCCACTTCAAAGAGCTGACAAAGGGGAAGAGAGCAAGTTTTTATTGAGTTCTTTCTTTGCACCAGTCCATTTGTGAAGCACTTTACAAGTATTTAATGAGGCGATTAGAAAGAGGAATACAGAACCTCTGGTATTCAGGACAGATTGGAGGCAATGGTTTAACTTCATCTGTATTATAGGGCAAATGTCACAAATTTTACATCATTTCTATCTATAAATTTATAAATTTTACAGAAAAGTTGATTATCAATTTTTACCTGAAGAAATAAAATTATATACTTGCAATATTCAAGAGTAAAATGCAAGCTAAAGTTGTCCTTTTTCTTTTAAGTTAAGAATTCCTATGCCTCCAGATTATGCATAGGAATTATTTTTCCCCCAAAAAATTATTGCAATGGTTTTTCTCTTATAAAATAAATACTTCCCTTTTATTTTCACTCCATTAGTTGTTTCACCCCTTTTAACAAATGATTATCTCTAATAGAAACTAAAACAAACAAAGAATCCACCAGAGTTTGAATGTGAAGGTCAGTAAAAATTCAGAACGATGAAATAATTGCAGCATAGTAGACATGTAACTAGTATTAGAATAAGGAAGTTCCAGATTCGAACCCTTGCTTTGACATGTATTTTCTCTGACAGCAAGCAAATAATTTAATTTTCCATTGAGGAGTTGACAAACTGTTTTGGAAAAGAGAATTTCTGTGCTGGAATTTTTCCAAAAAAATCACAGACCTGGACTAAAAAATAGAATTAAAATATTTTCATTCTTATAGTTTCAAGGTTCAGAAACAAATTTTTAAGTGGTAAGTGATCCTTTCCCACATATGTAAAAATTTTCAAAATTGTTTGGTGTAATTGAACTTTATTAAAAGGAAAGCAAAACAAATATGCACTTTAGAATTGTTCTTGTTTTATTTCAGTGGTAGAAAGTCTAATTCCTACAGTAGGATGGACTATTTTAACATGCTTAAGAATGCATAAGACTTTTTGAAGTCGATGATAACTTTGATTGCCTGTATTTTAATGCTCTGAGTTGGATTTTCTGCTAAATTTACTCAGCCTCTCTCCATCTTATTTCCCTGCCCATCCTTGCTTCTCTTTTTCTTTCTTTCTCACTGTATCTCTTCATGTAGGCTTGCTTCTCTCTGTTGTATGTCTTTATTGGATTGGCCTTATGAGCATTCATAGCAGACAAGTAGCATATTTCTAAGTAGAGTTGGATGACTGAAGCTTTGTTTCCAGATCCCTATTCTTTCATTGGTATTCTTCCTCCCCAACTTTGTCCTAGAACATTAAAGTCTTATCATTGGCCATGCACTGAAAGAAATTATGATCCTGTCCCTCTCTTCTAGTCTGTGATAATGCCTCTCCTGTTCCACTAGCCCCTGGTCTGTTTTTTCTATCCTATCTTTTTCACCTAGTTTTTCTCTTAGGAATTGCCCAGTGAAATTGTAGGATTGGGTAGGGTGAGTGGGGATCTTCTTCTCCATGGCCACTTCCCCTTTCATCTTATCTGGAGTGGTAGACTAGCAAGCATCCTTTATGACTCCCCCACCAATTTTTGCCCCAGATAAAATATGCCCTAACTATGTCTTTGGCAAAAGCTGACATGAAACTAACCAAGGCAAATTGAAAAGGCTTCACCTAGTATCCATTCAAGTGCTCCTCTGTATGGGTGCAAATACAGGTGGTAAGAGACTATACACAGGAAATAAGAGAAATTAACTTAGCAATGCATATAGAAAGGAACACCAAGAGGTTGATTATACTCCCAGCACCATTTCTTGAACTTTGGGTCCCAGATGGGGTCACGACCTACACTTTAAGAAATGCTGGAGAAGTTGTGAGTGGAAAAAGTTTAAGAGGCCCTGGACTATAGGACAATGAATTTCAAAACCACAGTATGTCTCCAAGGCCATCTTTTAAGCTGCACAGTGGCTACTGTCTGTACCACTGGAAAAGCAATCCCCACTGACAAAATCATTAATCAATGAATTTTTAAAGTATCAGCAAGATGCTTGCCCCATTTTTATGACAATCCCTCCACATGATCCAAATGGAATTTAATCTTCAAATCTTAATCTATCCAATATGACTTTGATCTCTGATTAGATAAAATTACCATTCAGAGAAATATTGAAACTATGGTTGGAAAGAAGCATCTGAGAGCAACAGGTTTTGGTAGATGATTGAGGAATAGAGAAGTAATGGTAGATAATGAGGACATGAAGGGCCTTTATAACTGTGCTCGCATCCCATCTTTGAACCTCTGTGCACTTAAGTTTTTTTTCCTAGACAATTTAGCACTATTTGAAAACTGTATTATTCCTTCTTTAATTCATACATTCCAGAAGCACAGATAAAGTATCTTCTTTTCTAGGCTATGAGGATATTTCCATGATACATTTCACAAAGACTGATACAGCCTACATTGATATGTAATACAACTCAACCATGCCTGCTTAACCTTTGGAAATCTTGCCTATGTCCACCATATATTCTCCAAAATGGATCCGTGGTGGAGCCAAGATGGCAGAGTAAAGCAGTGACTTGCTTGAGCTTTCCCCCAGACCCCTCCAAATACCTGTGGAAATGACTCTAAACAAATTCTAGAGCAGCAGAACCCACAAAAAGACAGAGTGAAACAAATTTACAGCCCAAGGCAACCTGGAGAGTTGATTAGAAAGGTCTATCACACTGGGCTGGGAGAGAAATGCAGTTCAGCATGGGTATGTGTGCAGGCAAAGACCATGACTCAGAGAACCTGGAGCAGGCCTCAGAGGACTGAATCATGGGCAGCTGTGGCAGTTTCCAGACTTCTCAACCCACGAATGCCAAAGACAACTTAGAAGGTCAGTAGGAAAAGACAGTGACCACGGAGAGAAAGAAGTTTGGTCCTAGCCCTATTCCCAGTGCAACTCAGGGACCACAGCCTGAGGGGGAATTGAGTGGCTGATCAGAGGGGGATTGCAGGGATATCTTTGCTGGTGCTGAGGCAGGATTCTCTTGCTTGGCTGGCATGGTGGAGAGTGTGGTGGTGGTGAAGATAGAATCCTCCTCACAGTTCCAAGGTAGAAAAGAGCACTTGCGGTCACTCATAGACCAGAGCACAGTCCAGGAAAGGAATAAACACCTCTTTCTTGATTGTACCGTCTGAGGAGAACTGAAAACTTACAGGTCCCTAGAACTGTCTCTGAAAACAGCTGCATAAAACCCTCAAAGCTTGGCAGTACATTCTCCACACTGGAAGTGGACACCTACCTTAACAAAGAGCTTAAAACTCAAGTAATTGGCTGGGATTATGAGCAAACAGCACAAAAAAGTCAGACCACAGAATCTTACTTTGGTGACAAAGAAGATCAAAACAAAATGCATCCACCCAAAGTACTAAATGCCTTTTTCATGAATTCCTGACATTGTGTGAATACCTATAAAGCTTGAAAGCTGCCCCAGTGATATCATTTGGGCTTGCTATATGACTGTTCTTACCTATCATGCCTCTCTAAAATGACATCCTTTACTCTGTTTAGGAATGTGGCCTCCTCTAATTCTTAGATATTATAGTATTCTATGATTTATACCTGCATCAGTGAAAGCATAATGTGTGCATAGATAAGCATGATTTGAGATATCGAGTGATGGTGACAAGGGAGAGATCAGATAAAATTCTCTAGAAAATTTGAACAGGAAGGGAACACTTTCCATTGAACATATCATAGTGATCTTCCATCATCTTCCCTTCCCTTCCCTTATTTTCTGTTTTTAAAAAGTCAGTCTGGTCTTTCCAGTCAAAAATCTAAGTTTATGAGGGCTCAAAAATCATGTTTCACATTTCTATGTTCTCTCTCAAAACTGTGAATAATGAAAAACATAAATAATTATTACATAACGGATATATAAAAACCCATTGTGGGAAGGGATCTTATTGGTCAACCATTTATATTTATATATGGAGTAAGAAATCCTTCTATAATATCCCTGACAAAAAGTCAGGTTTCCTCCTTTTAAAGACTTTCTCAAAGAAACCTTTTTCACTGTTGGATATTTATGGATATTATTATTTGTAATTTTCTCTTTCTTTAGGCTGACTGAAAGTTTGCTTTAACTTCTACATGAATTCTTATTCTGCCCTCTGAGGCCAACCAGAAACTTCCTGCGTGGTAGAGGGATTAGACTTGTTCATTAAAAAAAAAAAAGTTGGAAAGCAAAGGAGCAAGGATTATAACCAGAAATCATCTATCCAGCAAAACTGAGTATAATGCTTGAGGGGGAAAATAGCCATTCAGTGAAATAGGGGACTTTCAAGAATTCTTGATGAAAAGACCAGAACTGAATAGAAATTTTGAGTTTCAAATACAAGACTCAAGAAAAGCATAAAGAGATAAACAGAAAAGAGAAATCATATGGGACTTAATCAGGTTAAACAATTTTCATTCCTACATGAGAAGATGATACTTGTAACTCATAAGAACTTTGTCATTATTAAGGCAATTAGAAAAAGTATATATAGACAGAGAGTGCAGGTGTGAGTTGAATATGAAAGCATGATATAAAAAAAAAATTAAAAAAGGGGTGAGAAAGGATGCACTAGGAGAAAGTGAAAGGGAAGGGTAGAATGGGGCAAATTATCTCACATAAAAAAGGCAATAAAAAGCTTTTGCAGTAGAGGGGAAGAAGGGTGAGGTGAGGGGGAATGAGTGAACCTTACTCTCATCAGAATTGACTCAAAGAAGGAATAGCATACACACTCAATTGAGTATAGAAATCTACCTTACCTCACATGAGAGTAGGAGGGGAAGGGGATAGATAATGGGAGTGGGTGATAAAAGAGAGGGCAAATTGGGGTAGGGAGAGGTCCGAAGTAAACACTTTTGAGGAGGGACAGGATGAAAGGAGAGAAAGAATAGAATAAACAGAGGGGGAAATAGGATGGAGGGAAATACAGTTAGCAATAGTAACTGTGAAAAAAATTTTAAGCAAGTTTCTCTGACAAAGGCCTCATTTCTCAAACATATAGAGAATTGAGTAAAATTTGTAAAAATAAGAGTCATTCCCCAATTGACAAACTATCAAAAGATATGAACAGTTTTAAATGAAGTAATCAAAGCTATTTATAGCCATATTAAAAAAAAAACACTCTAAATCACTATTGATTGGAGAAACGCAAATCAAAATAATTCTGAGGTACAACCTCATACCTATTAGATTGGCTAATAGCACAGAAAAAGAAAATGACAAATGTTGGAGGGAATGTTGGAAAAATGAGATATTAATGCACTGGTGGTGGAGTTGTGACCTGATTCAACCATTCTATAGAATAATTTGGAACCATGCCCAAAGGGCTATAAAACTATATGTGTCCTTTGACCTGGTAATGTCACTACAAGATCTGAGAGATTAAAAAAAAGTAAAAAGGGACCTATAGCTACCAAAATATTTGTAGCAGCTCTTTTCTGGTGACAAAGAATTAGAAATTTGAGGGAGTGCCCCTCAATCAAGAAATGGCTGAGCAAATTTTTGTATGTGATTGTGATGAAATACTTTAAGATTGTGCTATAAGAAATGATGAGCAGGATGCTTTCAGAAAAACCTGGAAAAACTTACAGGAGCTGATGCAATGTGAAATGTACTGTGTAAAAAGTAACAGCAATGTTGTAAGATGATCAGCTGTGAATGACTTAGTTTTTTTTTTTTAGCAATATAATAATCCAAGACAACTCTGAAGGACTTAGGATGAAAAATGCTATCCATCCCCAGAGGAAGAATTGATGGTGTCTGAATATAGGTTGAAGCATTTTTTTTTTACTTTCTTTGTTTTTCTTGAATTTTTTTTTCTCTGTTTTCTTTCACAACATGGCTAATATGAAAATATGTTTTGCATGACCACACATATATAATCTAAATAGAATTGCTTGCCTTCTCAATTGGGGGAATGAGGAGGGAGGAAGGGATAGAAATTGAAACTTAAAGTTTTTAAAAATGAATGTTAAAAGTTGTTTTTACATGTAATTGAGGGAAAATAAAGTACTAAACAAACACAAAAACAAAAAAGAATATTTTTCTCTGCCTTACAACGATAGGACATTTCCAAACTTCTTTCTTCACATTGCATGCAGAAAACCAGACACAGACATGACCTGTTTAACAGAACCTGAACCATTGAACTCTTTCCCTCACATCCTAGACAACAACTATCCTGCAGAATTCCTAGGAATAAGTATTTGCTATGAGAGTTAAAGACATTTTATCCCTGGGAAGATGATTTTGATCATCCCACTTGTAGAGTTTGGGAAAACAGTTTTAACTTTGCAGAAATGATGTTATTAATTTTTGTTTGGCTTAGGCAAAAACATGTGGATTTAAACCAGCACTAAGAGTATCTTGCCCCATGCTCGGGTACACTATTGCTAGGAGCAATGATGAATTTAGAAGCTTTTTCTTTTTATTATCATGCAGTTTTGGAAAAAGCCCACATTCTTATGTTTCAAATTCTTTACCACTCAAACATTGGGTTCAGTTTATTTTAAAACTTTTCATTATTTTAAGGTATTCAAATACCATAAATTGTAAATAAAAAATGACCTCAATTGACCTTCCCTATGAAAAACAGTGATGTGAAGAGGTATGATTTGGATTATTCGATAGCATTTCCTTTCTCAATCTCAGATAAAATCAAATCAAGATAAAACTTCTCTTTGCAACCACAAAACTTAAACACACACATACAACAACAACACCAATCCAGATGTATGTCTAACCTTCAATTCATAATGAAAAAAAAAATCTCTTCCAACTCAAATTTCTTTCAGGGAAATAAGAAATAAGGCCAAGCACCTAATTTTTTTTTCACTGTTTAGCTGTCCATTTTATCTCCACCAACAAAGATTTTCTCAGACATATGAACTCTCTACCTTTGCCCTATTAGGCCTGGGTTGCTGGCCAGTGAAGCATTATTTGATTGCAGAACCATTAAAAAAAAATCTGAACAGCCACAGAATTCTGGAGATTTTTTTCAAGGTTGACAGATACATCTTCATCTATAATAAAAAATTATGATTCAGAGCTAGAAGGGATATTAGAAGTCACCTAGCTTACTTCTCTCCTTTGGAAGATGAGATAACCAGGTCCAAGAGAGGTGAAGTGCCAAAATTCACACCGGTAGTAAGTGGCAGAGCTGGGTTTCACATTCTGTTCCCAAACTAGCCTTCTTTCTAGAGTACTATTCTGCAGGATGCTAGCAGGGCTAGGTGAGGAACAATGCAATTAGAGCACCATAGGTCTAGAAATATGAGGGGCCCCAGGGGCCATGTAGTCCATGCCCTTCATTTTGCAGAAAACTAAGGGAAATAAGGGCCCATATAACATTATTGATTCCCACCCCCCAGGCAAAAAAAAAAAAAGAAAATTTAAGAACCCAGGTCCTCTGATTGCAGACTATTTCCCAATCCAACTGTTGTCATTCTTGTTTTTTGTCCTTCATTCTCAAAGAGAACCATGACATGAGAAAGGTGATGTCATGACTTTCAGGTGATTCAGATTTTAGTGAGGGAGGGCTATGTAAAGTCACCAGCCTCACTTTCTTCTCTGGAGCCAGCAGAGTTCTGTAGCAAGATATAGATCAGGATGACTGGAGATGGTGTTGGATGTAATGGGGCTTCAAATATAAGTGGTTGTAGAAATACTTCATGTTTATGTAAATAAAATATTTCTATATTATAAATTCTTCCCCTTTCCATTTTTCTCCCTCCTATCCTTCCTTCTCCCTCTCTCCCATCTCTGTCCCTCTTGACTTCCCTTCCTTCCTCCCTCCCAATATCATCTCAAGTTCAAAAAATCTTAAATCAAAATCTTAATTTTACTCTCCTGTCCCTCTACAAGCTCTGCCTTCCCAAGTTCCATTCATTAGACACTACCATTTTTGAAGACAGTATGAGAAAAATTAGTACATTAACATTTGAAACAATGGATTTGAGAAGTTTTAGGAGATGAGTGTGTAATGGATAATAGTGTCTTCTATAGGTTAAGCAATGCTATTGCCTTTTCTGTATGTTAGGTTTTAGAAGATACAATATGCCATAAAATTAAAATCCACATGATAATAAGACCTGTTGTGTTTCAAATAAACTATTTTGAACATTAGAAATGGAGATACAGATGCTCTGCCGTAGATTATATGAAAATTCTTAAAATTATTAGTGAGAGGCACAGTGGCAGAATGGATATAGGAGTGGCCAAAGAGTCAAGATGACCTGGGCTCAAGTTTTACCTTTGGCACATGCTGGATCTGGGATCTTGAGTTAGTCTTTTAATCTGGAAGTATTCTAGGATACAGTCTGAGGCTATGAATTACAGATATTTCTATTCCAGTAGCTCCTTACTATGAACTCACAAGCCTGCAAATAAATAAGTAAAAAAAAAATTAGTAATTTTTTTCTTGGAATTCATTATAAACATTTACTGTGATAGTCCTATTATTGAAACTATCCTGGTAATCATTTTCTAAGTTCTTGGCTGTGATGCTTCATATGGATATCATTGTTTAGAAAAAGACATTATAAGGAAAGTTACTAATGACAGCTCACCGAGTCATGCCATCTCTCCAAATGAAGATGAGGCAAGTAACTCTTTTCTGTCTTGAAAAGAATCAAAGAAACGGCCCCAGACATGCTCATTACAAAGGACTGGTGAGGATCTACCACTGTGGTGTTCCTGGCAGCTGAGCTACAGTTGCTAGTATGCCAGATCCCAGACATGGTATGATTAAATCCAGCATCTAATCATTTTGTTATAGTAAATGTACAAAGCGTTCTGATTATAGCATGCCTTGTCTGCATGGTGGCACACATGTTATACATTTACTATTAAATTACTAGTGTGAATTTGTAACCAAACTACATTGTTTACAAAAGTGTTTTTTAATTCTGCAAACGATGTAAAAACAAGAATCAATATTTATATATTCCTCAAATAATGTGTGAAGGACACCAAGTAGGTCATTTGACTTTCCATTATTTTTATTTTTTTCATCTTTCGCCATAATTATTTTCTATTTTTTGTCACCTCACTAATAGATTTTAAAACATGAAAGTGCAAAATTAACTCAGAAATACAACTAAAACTTCTTACTTTTTTTTTGTCTTGAACACAGATACTTCATTTAAATTTTATTGGTTCCTTTACGAGATTGTTTCTTAATACACTTTTCTCTGACACAGAACAATCCTTATTTTAAAAAGAAAAAAAATGGATAAGTAAAAATTAACTAACACCTGGATATATCTGGCAAGAAATTTGGTATATAACCAATAGTCTTCTACTCATCCACCTACCCCCAATCAAATTGCGATGTTAGAATTATACTGAACCAGTTATTCTCTGAGATGTATGTAGACTGAATATCTATACTGTATAAATTTTACCAAAGCAGTTTTCTGTTGACTTTATGTGAGAAGTAAAGTTTAAATTCACAACTAATTCCAATATCTTCACTACAGACGGGGATAACATTCTTTGAGAAAAAAGTAAAATAATTCTATTTTAGCTTTCAATGTAATATTGATGTTCAATGCTTTCAATTTTGAATCAATTAAAAAATTTCAACTATGTTTCATGCATGGTGCAATTTACTAAAATATAACTGTGAATTGACTGTCAGTATAATAGTTCTTCTTGCAAACACATTGACATATTTGCAAAAAATATAATCTTTCTCAGCCCATGATGCAAAAATTTAATGCTGAAGTTTTAAGCTACATACTTACCTAAAAAGTTTCAACCAGAATTCCTGGGTATGCTGTTAATCTAACAGATGTGACACTACAATTTTGCAAAAGAAATAGGGAAATCTGGTAATGAAGAGTGCTTTTTGGGAATTCACTATCATGTGAATTAAGTGTGGCAATCACTTCTTCTTTTTCTCCTGAACATGTCTACTTTATTTGTAAATTTCAGGTGAAGGTCTTGAATATTGTTTCCTACTTCATATGGATACAATTGGTTAGAAAAAGACATTAGTAAAGTCATAATGTCATGCATATATATACATACGTACATAAAGTAAAGACATAATGTCAGCTCCCCAAGTCATGCTATCTTTCCAAATGAAGACGATGCAGGTAACTTTTCTATCTTGAAAAGAATAAAGAACTAACTTTGAATTAACATCTAACTTTTTCAAATTTTCACTCGTGCTTGTTAATTTTTGTTCTGTTGATTGCATATTAAGCAACTGGCAGGCAGCTATAGATTATAATTTTTATCTTGAAGTCAGAAGATCTGGGTCTAGTCTTGACTATAATAGCTTTATAAGATGTTGGGAAAATTACTTAACTTTTCATTTCTCATCTATAAAATGGTGATAATAATAGATGTATTGCCTGCCTCTGAGGGTTATTGTGAGGATCAAGTGAGATCTTAAAGAGTAAACTCTATATAATGATAGGTATAATAATGGTGATTATGTAATGATGATGATGATAAAAGAAAGAATGAAAGAAATAATTAAAAAAACAACAACATTGTTAAGCATTTCTATGTGCCAATTACAGAAGAAGACAAGGAAGGCGAACAGCAACACCAGCAGCAGCAGAAGTAACAACAGCAGCATTGATCATTGGCGACCAGTTTTGGAGTCAGGAAGACTTGGGTGTAATTTCTGCCTCTGATACCTATTAACAGTGTGAACATGGATAAGTCACTTACTAATGAAAAAGTGTTCTAGGGAACTCTCTGATTATATCTGAGTTAATTGTCTGCATCAGTGTATGGGGTTTCCTCACTAGTAGTTTCCTGTAAAGATGAAGCCGCAGGACTTGATCTCCCAAATCTCCTCCTCCTCCTCCTCCTTCTTCTCTCATGTAAACTTGAGTTTATAGTGTAGACAGATGTACATCATAAATTTTAAAAATTCAAACTAATTCAACTGGGATCCAATGGGTTTAAACAAAATGGCAACTAAATACACAAGTTTATTTTAAAAAACATAACCTACTTTTATCTTTTTCATTTTAAGTGAATATCCAAAGAAACAAAAGAAAGCATATCCAGGAGTTTATTAACAGGTCTAATGTTCTATATCTTTTCTGTGAAAATAGATATATATGACCTTAAGATAAATATATTTATTTTTATAATACAATAAATTGCATTGATAAAAAGAAAGATTTTCTCCAATTTTAGCCTAATTGTCTCAAAATTACAATAAGGTCCACTGTGTTCAGAGATTTTTCCAGCTTTGACCTTGAAAGTGCACATTAGCTTCCAGGAATCTTAGAAGTGAACAAATACATTCTTTTAAAAAGCTAGTTCATGCTGAGATATGCCAGCGTGAGTGGGGAGTCTGGATCTACATAGCAGTAACAACTTCCTCAGAGGGGAAAAAAAGAGGGTGAATTAAAGTTAAATGTATTCTTATAAAATGCCTAGACATAACCTATTTTTAATATTTAGCTTCTGCAAATAAGAAAAGAAAAGAATATGTCTATTTTCCAGATTTCTTATAGATGATATCTATGTACAATAGAACAAAATAATTAATTTTTAGAGTCAATGAATACTGTGGAATATTACCACTAGTTAATATTATCATTTACTTCCTACTGTCTGAAGAGTGAAATAAAATACATCACTTCCAATTGAATACAGCTGGCAATATTAGGTTTCCCTCCTACTCTAATTATAATCAAGATTCATCCGTCATTGACATGAGCCTCTCAGTGGAGATGACAAGCAAATGGAGACATTATTCTCTAGGCCTTTCATTCTTACTGTGTGATACACAGAACTCAAAGTGTCAGATGTCCAGGAACCCAAACTCATCTATAACACTTACTACCTATAAAACCTACAGACCCTCTTTGGGTCTCAGTTTCCATAGCCATGGAGTGAGAGGGTTGAACTAGGCCTCTGAGGTCCCTTCCAGTTCTAGAGCTACAATTCTATGGTTCTACATTTGTGAGTATGACTTCCAGTAGAAAGCATCCTCGTTTAGAAGATTACCAGACAGCTTAGGAAGGGCATATGTGTCTTATTCTCTGTTCTACCACCAGGTCACTGAGTGAGTCTTAACCTTTCCCACCTGTAACAAAGTTTAGAAAAATGGGGTGGCATTAGATTATCTCCAAAGTCCCTTCCAGCTCATATAAATACTTATTCTCTGGAGCCAGTTCTATCCCTGGAAAACAACAACAACAAAAACCAATAGTAATAGTAAATATGACCAAGAGGGATGAAATAATATGAAAGAACAGAAAAAGTGGTATCCAGGGAGGAAAACAATTTCATTGTGAACATAAAAAGGGGCTGGGGAAACTTGGGAGCAAAAAGGAAGAAATTAAGCCTAATTTCAGCCTGAAAATTTGTCATATGCAATACATATTCATGATGTATTTATAGTTTTAAGCTAAAAAATTAGAGGGGGAGATATCACTAGTACAAAAGTTCTCATGAGATTCTTATTTGCATGATGCAGAAAAGAATTCAAAGAAGCATTACTAGGGCAAGATTATGTCATTTTTCTGGAAACAAAAGTAATTTACCATCACTACTCTATGTGAAAGTTACTCCCAAAGTCATTGTAGTCATACCCTTAGATGTCATAAGGGATAAAGTTTTAATATGTTAACATGGTATTACTACCTTCTAATTCCTTTAGCAATAAAGGAAGGAAGGAAGAAAGAAAGAAAGAAAGAAAGAAAGAAAGAAAGAAAGAAAGAAAGAAAGAAAAGAAAGAAAGAAAGAAAGAAAGAAAGAAAGAAAGAAAGAAAAAAAGAAAGAAAGAAAAAGAAAAAAGCCCCATGCCCTTGGCAAGGAATTCATAAAGCTAAGTCTCAAGAATTCAGGAGTTTGGCGGTTTGAGTGACTGCAGTCCCAAAGACCCTTTCATGGAGGATACTCCACTGAGCCATGGGTGTTGGGATTCTCTCCTCCCCCTTATTACTCAATTGAATTCAGCGCTGAAGCTACTAACTCAGAAGGACATGCCTCATCCAGCATCAGAAAGTCAGGTACAGTGAGAGTACAGACACAATTCCAGACAGAAGTGTATACAGACAGTCACTTGATAAATGAAGCAACTTTGAGGAGTGGGACCTCTGGCAGTAAAGAAGACAGTTGGCTATTGATTCAAGCTCAAGCTAACCATTGCAATTGGGAAGTAAGTTTCAGAGAGAAGTAGTCATTGGGAATCCAATTGAGCAATGCATCCAGGAGAGACTTTGTGCTTGGATAGGAGTAGGGGTGAGAATTTATTTATTTATTTGTTTATTTTTTTGTGAGAACTTAACAGAAAAGAAATGACTTCAAATTGTACAAGAGTAGCGGGTAGTTTTGGTCACATGACCTTTATGTGTATGCCTCGTCACCATTGAGTTACACGTTTGTGTCCATTCTTCCCAGTGATGCTACCTATATTAGTGTGAGTTTTCTGGGAAGTTTTATAATTACTGTTCTTACACTTTCATCTTAGTAAATTGCTTTGCTACAAGCAAATTCTGTCTACTGACTAGCTATTAATTAGAAGAGTATTAGAAGGGGCTTTTAAGCAATAGTAGTTGTGTTGGGTGCCTAGATGATGCCCCTATGTCCTTGGGGTAGTAGCTGACCTCTTATTCTATGTATGTGTCTTATTCTATGTATGTGAATGCAACTGTGGAGGAGTGACCAAAGAGGGGTAATATGTTATTCATTTTCATTTTTTTCCTATACTGATTATGAGTGAATAGAAAGGGACATTTTGTATTTGAAGCAATCATGGCAAAAATAAAATTATTTTTATAGTTAGGTTGGGCATAGTTGACTTCCTGAATTCAGAAGATGGTGAAAGTTTTGCTACACCACCATTCCCAGTTTCTCTTCTTTACTTTTTATTTCCCTCATATCCTCCCCAGATCATCCATTCTCTGGAGCCATTTCCTGGTAGTGGCCAGCCTTCTCTTGTTAGTGCCTGCAAAGTGTTTCATTTTCCTCCTTTGCTTTTCCCCTAAAATGGATACTTAGCTGTCTCTCTCATGTCCTCAGTGTTCAAATGTCAATGAAATAATCTGATAAGCACCTCCACTTGAATATGCTAATGATACTCCTTTAGCTTCCAACCAAACATGCCCTTAGTTTTCCCTTTCCCTTAGTGACTTTAATGATGTAACTGTCTAATTGATAGGGGGGACAAAGAGACACAGATGGGTAGTATTTGTGGGTAAATTAAAATGTGTAATGAGTGGTTGCTTTCTTTGTGTATGTGTGTATGTATTTATATATATACATATATACACATATTTATATCTGTATACACATATACTAAATATAATGCTAGTTGTATTAAATGAAATAAAAAATTTCTTGCTTTTGCTGAACTATCAGAAATAATTTTATCTCAGCCAAAAATGATTTGAACAACAAACCAGTGTCAGATCATTTATGCTTGAGCCAACCAATTGTTGGCAATTTGCATTGGATTATGAAATCTTTTGGGATTTTATTCAATTAACAAAACCTAGATTGTAAGCTCCTTGAAGATAGGGGCGGCCTTTTGCTTCTTCTTGTATACCCAGAGCTTAGCACAGTGCCTGGCACATAGCAGGTGCTTAATAAATCTTTATTGATTGGTTAATCATGTGAACTACAGAAGCAACCATTCTCTTATATTCACACTCCAAACTATTAAAGTCATCTGCTACATGGACCCTTTGCTAGATTTTTCTATCTGAGGATAGAAAAACCTTTTTTAAAAATTTCTTCCTTTTTTCTTTTCTCTTTTCTTTCCATTTCATTTTTCATTCCTTTTTTCCTCCTGATTTGATCACAGGGTAATTTAATTAGAAATGAAGGGATCTTAGAAGGCCATTGAGTCTGAACTCTTTATTTTACAGATGAGAAAACTGATACAGTGAGGGATTAAGTAACCTTAAGTCATGCAGCTAGCAATTGTACAAGAAAATTTGAATCCGGTTTTTCTGACTGTGAGTCCAACACTTTACACAACTTTACCAGGCTGCTAAGTCTTCACCAACTCTTTTCATTTCTCTCTCTACTGAGCTTCAATCCACTAATTTCAATCAAGCAAGGTCTAGTGCCCACTATACAAATTAATACTTGAAAGGAATTGAAGCCCAAGTCAATACAATAAGCTTCCCAGATAGGATGATATGAAAATCTGGGTGACTTTGTAGCACAGTGGAAAGAGTAGTTGCATTCAGAGATCGTCTCCCTCCCACATTGGAGTTCTGTTCCTGGCTTTGCCATTTAAAACCTGTGTTTCTTTGAATATAGCACAGCCTTCTCTTGCCTCTATTTCTACATCTATAAATGAAGAGGTCAGACTAGATGACCTCTTAGGTTGTTTCCCATTTTAAATATGTGATCTCTTGTTAGGACTGTGAATACTATAATTTGTAATACAGAGAGGCAGCTTCCTCAAAATATTTTGACTTTAAGACCATAGCATTTTTATGAGTCAAAATGTAAATATAAAGAAATTTTAGTATTTTTAAATGAATTTGAGTAAAGTAGTAAGAGCAAAGAAATTTACATATTATACCCTTATGCCTCTATTTGTCTACAAATACATTATTTTCTGAATGCCATTCAATTAATATATAAATTGAAGTTATTTTACTTGGGGAAGGTATGAATTCATATGTAGTAGTTGTATACAGTAAATGATTTCAAAATTATTTATTTTAAATATTAACTCCCAGTAGGTTTCTCATGCCTGGCTCTTTTGTAAACACCATTATGGGTACCTTGCAGTGGTTATAAAGAACTTTGAATGATACCTTAAAAGTTATGTACAGAAGCGATATGGTCAGATAAGATTTAATATTGAAGGATTTAAAATTTCCCAGTGGGAGTATGATAATGCCCTACTCATTCACTCTTCTACTGAATGAGATTTTGATGTAGAGCACAAGTGGGATGTTACTTGGTCCACATTATGTATGCATCACTTTTGATTTTTCTGTGTTCTTATCAATACTAAGAAGACCCATTTCTCTAGTGCTCGCTTGTTTCTGTAGTAATAACTTTAGCATGCTGTGTCTCCTGCAGAATTACTCAAGATAAGGATACGCCTTACCCACTAGCAAAGTACATGTCGTGAGGTCGAATAATATGAATCATTTCCATGCTACAGAAATACAATGATATTGAATAACTGACCTCAGGTCAGAGGCTAAGAGAGGCAAGTGAATGTAATGGACTGTGGCATTTTTCCCTCACTTTGTTTTGATAATCTACCTGGCTTGTACTGAAAGAGAGTAATGAAAATACATCTCTTCCTGATGAAATGGTTTAGAAAAGAACTTTAAAAGTAAAATCAAAGTAACAGCCAGTTTTAGATCAAAAACTTTGAAATCAAACTGAAGGATTTTGTGCACTGAAGAAAGTATTGTTAAGAGTAACAAGGTTGAATGCATTTTGACTATTACAAATACCCAAAGTAACTAAAAAGGACAGATGAAGAAAGATGCTACCTACATCCGGAGAATGAACTGATGAATAGAAGTTTTTTTATAAAATAATTTTACAGGCACACATGTACAAACACACGCACACACAAACCCCTATTTGTGTTTAATGGTAGCCATCTCTGTGCTGCAGGAGGGGAGAGGGGAGAAAAAAAATGAAAAAAAATTACATGATAATTTTATTATATATTTAAAAGGAATAGCAAGTTGTATGTAAGAGATTGGCAGTTTCATGTGCAATATCATTTTTCTTGTACTATGCTATAGAAATGCATGTTTTATTCCATAAATTAAAAATAAAAGAAAGAAATGTGAATTAAAAAATATTTAGATAAAATAATTGACAGTATAGTGATTGACACTGTAACGAGATGGAGACAGTGGCTGGAAACCCAGGATTAGAAATTGTGGGTGAACGGAACAAAACAATCAAAAAGCAGCACGAGCAAACTTGTTGAGGCAATAATAGCAAAAATATTTCCATTCAACAACAAGGATTTATTGGTTCTCCTGGCTATTAGTGCCTTTCCCATCTGATATTAGCTCTCATCTACTTTCTATATATCTTGTGTGTACATAGTTATTTATGTAGTGTGAGCCCTTTGAAAGCAAAGACTAATTTTACATCTTTCTGTATATCTCCAAAACTGACTATGTGCCTGGAATGTAGTAAATGCTTAATAATACTTTGTTCTTTATTGATTTATTAAGCATCTATTATGTAGAAGTTAATGTGCGAAGCATTGGGGATATTGAAACTAAAACTTTTTAAAATCCCTTAATTTTTCTTTTTTAGGCAATTGGGGTTAATTGACTTGCCCAGGGTCACACAGTTAGTAAATGTCAAGTGTTTGGTCTGAGGTAAGATTTGAACTCAGGCCCTCCTGACTTCAGGGCCAGTGTTTTGTTCTCTGCGCCACAATATCCCTTAATTTCAAAGAGATAACTTTCTATTTTTCATATCCGTTTACTCCTCTCCACTCTTTCTACCATGTTAATTCGACCTTGTCAGGTCTTCTGTGTACTCATTGTAAAAATGTTTATCTCACTAACTCCATTCCCTCCCTACCTCCCAATCCAGTAAACACTACTTCCAAAATAATCTTACTACTGAAAGTTAGTACTGGTCTAATTTAGATACAGTAATTTTGGCATAGGCTTTGCAGATGGATTTTTTCTAAGTTTTGGTACTTTTTCAGTCTTCGAATTGTCAGAATGAATAGTGGTAATATCAAAGCTATTGGTGATTTCATTTAACACATGATTAATTATCTTCCCCTTCCCTTTGTATCCTACCAGCCCAAGGATAAGGTTTTCTAAGTTCTCCAAATAAAAGCTTTCTATTCACTTTTTGCACATTTCCCAGGCCTCTTTTAATCCTCTCTCTTGTTTTCTGTCTTTGTCTATAAAAACTATTCCATCTCAATCGCGCAATAGGGTATTATGGCAAACTGTTCCTCCTCCTTCTTTTATCTTCCTCTTCTCTTCCTCTTCTATATGTTTTAGCTAAACTCCAATAGTCATACCCAAGGAACTAGTTTGTTTATTTCAGAAGCAACATATATATATATATATATATATATATATATATATATATATATATATATATATATGTACACACACACACACACACACACACACACACATATATATATATGTATATGAAATTACCTTACTGTACCAAATGCATCACTCATTGACTGCTTGATAATCTATGCATAAATCAAAAGTCATGAGGGAATACAGCTAATTCACTGAAAAAACTCAGACAGGTAGATTGTTTGGCAGTATATTGGACAAAAGAGTGGCTGGTTGATTGAATATTTTGGGGGTAATCACAGGTGGACACATCATGATGGATTTGATCCAGTTTCAACTTTGAAGATGACTGGAATGATCCTGTCATATGAAAGTTGGATGGCTCTGACTAGCGATGACCTTCATATATGATCAGAATGTGAGATAACACCATTTCAAGACCACAATAAATATTGTATTAGAATTTGTTTTTCGTACCTCATATTATACTCAATCCTTAATGGAAATTCAAAACATTACAAAAGAAGAGAACTGTGTTCCACTTTCAGGAAAGGACAAAGACAGAGTTGAATTGTGTTCAATGAATTCACACTAATAAAACAATTTCAAGATTTGAAATTTTGAATTGTTATAGTGTAATGTCTCTAGGGACACAGCATAGCATTTTGAATATAATAATTTGTTTATACAAAAAAGCAAGACAGCGCCATATTTTCTAGTTCAACTCCTTTTATTTTCTCCTGCCACTCATGATTTTACATTAAGCATTCTATGTGCTTGCCTGGTCAGGAACTAATTTTTTTTATACTCAGAAAATGTTATAAGGATTTGTATTGCTATGGGATTATTCTTCTTTCTCTATCCAGCAACACTGAGTATTTGGGAAATTATAGAAAGTAGCTTCAGTTGATACAGAAAAAATAAGCTCTTATATTTTGCTCTATAGACTGAAGCATTGTTAGAGGAATGTGATTTTAATTTTTAACTTTTGTGTATTTAATTTTTCAGCCTTAACATTGCCTTCATACAAATTATGCATTTAATGAATAAATGAATGAAATATGGTTCTCCTATTTACATAATCTTAGGCCATATATCTGAATAATTCTCAAGTATACCAAACACCATGGGAACTAGTTTATTTCCTTAAGCATGTATTTTGCTACTTAGGGTTAATTTGAATGCCTAGAGTTATTTATCAGTTTTAGCACAGAAGTCAGTAGGATTTATATTGAAAGACACCTAGTAAAATACTTATGGGGAAATTTCTCCATTAAAAAAAAAATCTGTTTTAGCCTTAATATATAACTTATGCCTAAAATATTCAGAAAGAGGAAGTAGATTTGGATCCTTTAAATGGTCATAGTAATAATATGACAAATCTAGAAAAATGCTAGAGCCCTGTGGCTATAAGAAATAGATTGTGGTTTTGCCTTCATTTTCAAAGAGGATCATGACATCAGGAAGATGATGCGATGACTTGCCGATGAATTGTATTTAAATGAGAGAGAGCTGTTCAAAATGACCAGCCTCACTTTCTCCTCCAGAGACATCTGGGTCCAGTGACCAGATATGGGCTAAATGTAGGCACAGAATCAAATACTGAGTTTAGGGCACCAAATAATCTAGGGTTTGTTGTGAGTGAACATTTAGAGTCATCATAATAGGTGGCTATTTTCATAGTGCTTTAAATTTTGTTAGGCATGTTACATATATTATTTCACTTGATCTTCATAGAAAGCCTATGAGATTTATTTAGAACAGTCGATCTATCTATCTATCTGCCTATCATCTACTTATCTACACATTTATCTACTCTCTCTCTTTCCTTCCTTCCTTCCTTCCTTCCTTCCTTCCTTCCTTCCTTCCTTCCTTCCTTCCTTCCTTCCTTCCTTCCTTCCTTCCTTCCTTCCTTCCTTCCTTCCTTCCTTCCTTCCTTCCTTCCTTCCTTCCTTCCTTCTTTCCCTCCCTCCTTCTCTCCATGTTATCAAGTTGGTACTCTGTTTAATAGCATAGATCACAACATATCTAGGCCTTTCCAACTTGACAGACTCTTGTGCACATGCTTCTGAAAATTTCCCACAAGAAATCTATACAGTGTGCTTGGACTCTTCCTCCAGAACTTTTATTTTTAATGTAAGTTGGGTACCAGTGAGGCTCCCAGGTTGGCTACAAGTTATTTGTTCACTCTTATCCTCTCAGGAATGTGCTTCCTTTGGTTGTTATACACTCACACCATTTCTTTTTATGGCTTTTCTGAATATTTCTTTGAATGTAAAATGTTGCAACCTGCTTAGCAAAGATTTGATTCTTCAAAGAGTTTAATATTATAGGTTTCACAGCCATATAGCATCACTGGCAAATATATGTTAATTAAATAGATATTAATTTCAGAGAAAATATTAGGAACATTAAAAGCATTATATGTATGTGTTTATGTGTCTGCACAGATATGTGAATGATAGGCAAGCTGGAACTTTTGTCATGAAATCTGTTGTACATGTATATGCATATGCATGTATAAATGCATATATATGTATATACACATAGTACATATATAAATATCCAAATACATATCCAGCTCTATATTCTTCTATCTATCATCATCTCTCCATTTCTCTCTACATAGGAAACAGTATCTAGTGTACCTTCTGAGTCCATTATAGATAGATGATTGTGTGTGTGTGTGTGTGTGTGTGTGAGAGAGAGAGAGAGAGAGAGAGAGAGAGAGAGAGAGAGAGAGAGAGAGAGAGAGAGAGAGAGAGAGAGAGGATTTTCTAAAGTGCTGCATTTTTAGCTTTTCTGTTGAATGGTTCTTTTATATATAATAGTCTTCATGTTTTGGATTTAAGGAACATTTTTGTACATCTCTTTCCCATCAACATAATAAATCTCTGAATTTGAAACTGAGTATTTTTTCTTGTCTTTTCTTGAAGATTTTGTCAAGATTGCTGACATGAAGAAGTGGAATAGGAACTAAGAAAGGATCTAAAATGTCACATGCAGATAAGGACTCCTTAATCAGTCTACTTCCTCCTGCTGGACAATTTATATGTTTCTCTTTCTTTTTTTGAAAAAAAATCATTTAGATAGCTATCAGGCATTAATCATTTTCTTTCTCTTTGGTTGATCTTAGCAGGTGGTTATAATATTTTGGGACATTTGGAAAATGATAAATTGTGGTTTGTTACAGAGATATGATCTCAACATGTGGGCTGACATGTTGCCAGTGAAAAGATCTGAGCCCTGACTGGCTTGGAGTTCAAGATGAGGCAAGGAAAGAACAAGTATTTGAATATATTGGAGGATTATTGAACTATAGGTGAATTCTGTAGTATTCTGGTTATAGACTGATAGCTGGAAGGCACCTACAGCAGAGTTCTTTTAGTATAATACTCTTATTTTATATGTGAGGAAACATGAAAAAAATAGGGCTTCTTAACCATTTTTGGTATCATGGACCCTTTTGGAAGTCTGGAAAAGCCTATGACTATCCCTTCTTAGAGGTGTTTTTAAATGCATAGAATAAAATACAGAGAATTACAGAGGAAACCAATTATATCAAAAGTTATATCAAAAGTTCACTGTTCTCAGGCCTTGGAGTGATGACTTGATCAAGATCACACAGGATTTATTGACTCTAAGGCTACTGCTATTTCTGTAACACCATACTGGCAGTCCTCCTTTCTTTATTTCATCCTTTTCTCCTTTAGAATCTCTCCCCCGTCTTTTTTCCCTCTCTCTCCCTTTGACTTCTGAGTAAATTATGCAAAATGAAAAAAAGTAAACAAACAAACCAAGTATCTTTTTAAAAAATCTGAATCAATGAAAATCTTCATGCTCACTTATTCACTTTGAGTTTGTTTCGGCATAGTCACAGGGTACATTTCTTTAACTACACTTTATAAATGGCTTAGGTTTAAATATCTCTCTTCATTTTTTTTTTTGCTTTGCTTTGCAACATGGATCATTTCCATGAAATTTAATGCCACTGGAGAAAAATGTGGAGTGACTCTGATTGTTTTCAATTGAATTTGAGAATAAACAGTGTACAATCAAAAGATCTGAATTTAAAGGGCATGAGTTCTAACCCCAGCTCTGACTCTTACACACTGTTGAACTATTCACAACTCATTTAACCTTTATGGACCTCAGTTTCCCCATTCATAAAATAAAGGAATTTGATTAGTCAATGTCTTAGAACTGAGTCAATATTAAACCTGTGCATATTTATTTATATTTTCATGTAAATTTCTGATAACAAAGTAAATACCTTGAGTGTAGGCATTATTTGATTTTTGCATTTATATCTCTAGAGCCTGTCACAATACCTGGCCAACAATAGAGACTTATGGAATGCTTGTTTATTAAGTGATACGTACCTTTAATCTACCTTATGACCTTACCAATTTTAGGTTGGCAATTTGTCATAATTGTTGACATATTTTGATATTTGATTTCTTAAAATGCCCCATAAAATAAAATTTCCATATTTGATGATATATATGCTTACTCTCCTTAATAACTAATTAAAGTATTAAATAATCAATTCAATTATTTTTTAATTTAATTAATTATTAAATAATTAAATTAAAATTAAAGAAAATACATGGGATAGCACAAAAACACATATTGGCACAAATTTTTCCTTCTTTCTTTCATTAATATATGTTACAGGAATATTCTGCTACCTATAAATTACTCCTTCACCTCATGCTTGACTCTTTCATACCTGTAGGATACAACTTGGTTTTATTTCTCCTCCATTATGCATAATAACACCCCCTAGGAATTTACTTTCTTTCAAATATTAGAGGAATATCAGAAATATCTAATTTCAGTTCTTAGAAAGTTGGAAATTCCTCAAGTACTGGTAGAAATTTCGGTAGACCAGAGGGCAGCTGTGGTCAGACAGAGGTCTTTGTTATCTGTAGAAATATGAGCTTTATGATATGACACAGTTCAAATAGAAAATGCAGATATGGCAAGAAAGGGGATTGAGTAACTATATCACAGCATGGCTTTTCCCCTCCTTAAAATAGAGCTTTATAAAGATAAACACAAAATATAGGGGTTTTTGTTCCCCAAAAAAACGTTGGTTTACCATTCTCGATGGCCCATGGTGAGGCAAACACATTTAGACAGCTGATCATACAGTTGAAGGGGTCTGTGGAAATGTTTAGCAGAGAAGTAGCATTCTTAGATTCTAAGAAACCCTCACTTAATATTTCAAATTTAGTAACAATGGATTGCCATATTATGTCAAGACAGAGTACAACATTCTCTGAAGAACTGAAAATGAATATTTGAGAAAGTGAAATGGAGACACACTTGATATGTGTGATCAGGGGACAACATGTATCCAAGGAAGTTTAGAAGAAAAATTATATGATAGGACACGAACAAATAATTATATTATAGAACAGATGAGCTGGTTACATGGTGACAACTGGTGAATAGTCAGAGCATTTCATTAATATTTTCATGATATGCAATCATTTTTCTCCTATTTTACTATGTTATGGGAATAATTGTTTATTAAATTCAGAATAAAATAAATTTTTTAAAAACACCTCTAGTATGTTGGGTAGACCTTGTGGGGCACTCAAGGGTGCACATGGACAAGAGACACATAAGATAGGAATGGATGAATTGCAAAGTACATCGTGAGATAGCAGATTAGTGTGAATATTGAAAGTAATCAGAATGAATTGAAAGGAAGAACAAGTCATTCAACAGCACTTAATGAATGTTTACTCTATGCCGGGCTCTATGCTTTATACTGAGAATAGAAAACCCCAAAACAAAACAACACAAATCAAAATAAAACCCGGTACCCATTCTCAAAGAGATGACTTTGATGGGAGAGATGACACACGAATATTGAGATGCATAGAAGCTATTTACAGATTCTGGAAGAGTAAGCAGGAGAGAGATCAGGAAAAAAAGGCCATCTGTAAAAGGTGAGAGTGGAGGCATGCCTTAAAGAAAACTGGGAAAGCTAAAAGTCAGAGGTGAAAGGGCAGAGTGTTCCAGACATGGGGTATAGGGAATAAAAATTCATAAAGACAGATGTAGGGCCATATTTGAGGAAATGAAGGTAGATTAATGTAGGTGGATAATGCTTGGAGAAAAGACAGCTACGTAGCATAAGAGCCAGAGTTCTAGATTGGAAATCAGAAGACGTAATTTCAAATCCCAAGTCAGCCACTTAATATGTTATCAACAAAATGAAGCAGTTAGTCTACATGATTTATGAGCATTTTCCATCTCTAAAACTCTGCATTTGCTAATTGCAGTAGGTCACATTGGGAAAATGCTTTGTGGATTATAAAGCACTTTCCTTACAAATGCCCTGTGGTAGAGATTTCAGGGCTCACGTTGGTCTGATCAGCCACAGTCAGATACACTGTGCCTTGATCCTGACATGATTGCATTTTGGTCCTCTAGGAGCACAAAAGGAAACAATTAACCAACCAACCACATGTCCACTGACTGTAGGTTAAGCAAGTATTAATATTATCATTGTACAGATGGAGCAAAGGTCAGAAAGGGTAAGCAGGGATTTCTCAAAGATCATAGAAAGAATTATTTCAGAGCTAGGATTCTAACCCAGCTCTTACCCTGGCACCTCTTTTCCTACTGTGCCATGATCAGTGTATGACATTGGAACAGGAGAAAGCAGTGGCTTTCCAAACCCAATCATTTTGAGAAATTAATTTTTTATAAAAAGTTAAGTGCTCCAAACTGAATGTGCAGCTTGCCTCAAAGCAAATTGATATTTATATTTAATTTCATAGAATAGGTCATTTTAGTATCATTTCCCTTTGATGACCTGCCTCAGGGCTTTGAATTGTCTGTTTTACTTCAAAGAAGTGGACTGACTCTGCTCTCATTACCTTCTTATTAATTTAGATTTTTTTTTTCTCTCCCTTTCTGCTTTTTATGAGAAAAAACGCTTTTCTTAGTCTGGCCAAACCATTTCAGAAAAAATAAACACATCCAGAATCTTCACTCAAAACTCAGACAGTAACAAAATAAACTTTTTTTTAAGTTCAGAAAGTTCAAAACTTTTCTTTTTTTAAAGAATGAGGTAGTTTATTTCTCTTTTGGAATTTCCTGATTCCGTCTTTGACCATAAGATAAAATACTGAATAGGTTTTCCCTATCCCTGATAATTTACGCAGAATTCCATGCCCATAAGCAATAAAAAAGACAGAAATTTCAGAAAGAAGCTGATTTCTTCCAAGTTCCTAACTGAGTTTAAAGACTGGGTACTCTGGATAGTTTTTCTCATTTTTAGAAGTCTTTGAGTTACTTAGGTCAAAATTGCTCAAACCTTATACCTCTTCTGGACACATGTTTTTGGTTGTTGAGTCATTTCAGTCATGTCCGACTTTGTTACCCCTTTTGGGGTTTTCTTGACAAAGATACTGGATTGGTTTGCAATTTCCTTCTCCAACTAATTTTACAGATGAGTAAGTTGAGGCAAACATAGTGTTGTATCCACTTTGCCACTTAGCACCCCAATTAACACATGCTAATTCTTCCCCCTGATGTGGCTTTCTACTGTCTACATTTGTTAAAATTTTACCAGTCCTTGTTCCTGTCCAAGCATGATTTTCTCCTTGAAGCCTTCCCAGGTCACCCTGGTTGAAGGCACTCACTTTCTCTTGTAACTACTGATAGTACAATCATCCTAAGTGTTGAAACAAACATACAAACAAACAACCAGCTATCCTATTGAGATATAAGTTGAAAGAGATCATTAGAGTACCAAAAGGTGATGATCTTCTGCTCACCTTTTCTATTACTATTCAAACAAATGCATCATTGTTCATTCTATTGAGTTCTTCACCTCATACAGCTATTTATGGTACCATGGACACCACAGAAGTGCCCATTGGTAATCTATTAAACATGCTTTGTAATGCAACTACAATTATTGTGATACAGGAAATTATTTCCAACAAATCTGAGACCCTGAATTCTTACAGAGTTCTTTGACTTTCACTTAAGAAAGAATTCTGAAACTTATTCTTTATAATCTGTGATGTATAATAGTAGCCAGATTTTATGAAGTGTGTTAAGGTTTTGCAAAGTACATTATGAACATTATCTTACTTTATCCTCACAAGACTGTGAGGCAAAAGGTACTATTATTATCTCTGTTTTACAGATGGGAAACTGAGGCCAAGAGAGTGTAAGTGATTTGACTCCCAGTGAGTGTCTGAAGCAGTATTCAAAATCATTTTCTCCTGACTCCAAATGCAGCATTCTAACTCCATATTACTACCCACTTTTCTTCACTTATTACCATGGCCTGACATTGTTAAACATAGATAGATTGTATAATGTTATTTTTCAGTATCATGGATTCAAATTCCTCTACTTATCCCCGCATTGTCCTCAGATCTCAAAAGGATAGTAATTGAATGGTTATTGCGCATGAGATCATGAAGAACTGAACAACAACAAAAATAAAATAGTATCTGGTTGTTAAATTATCTTCATTTCATAATACATTTTTTCTATGTGGACTTTTTTTTTAACGAAAGTACAATGTTGTTTCTGTTCTTGCCACTTACAGTGTTGTCGTCATTTAGTATATATATATATGTGTGTGTGTGTGTATATGTATATGTATATATGTGTATATATATATGTATATATATATACATACACACATGTATATACATACATACATACATACATACATACATACATACATACATACATACATATATATATATATATATAAACTGGTTCTACTTGCTTCATTGTGCATCAACTTATTTAAATTCCATTTTTTTCTCATTTATTCATATTCACCCTTCTTAAGGCTCAGTAATATTTTCCTCTCCAATCAATGGGTATTATTTTGTTTATGGTTCTTTGTGATCACCAAAAATATATACACAAATAAAAATATGCTGCTATAAATATTTTGGTATATATTTCCTTATCTTTACTACTTTCCAATCAAGATATTAGAACAAACTTATTGGTCATTTTTTTTTAATTATTAAGGTCTTTTTTTCATCATAATCATTTCTTAATATACCACCAATCATATAATCCTTTCTTGCAAAAAAAAATATGTCATTATGGTGGCTGGTTTTGCTTTGCACACTTCTAATTTGCTACCTCTCTAAAAGGGGAGAAAATTGCTATTCATCTTTTTTTTTTAACATTGAGATCAATCAATTAGATTGTCATCGATAAATATATTTTTAGATCTGAAAGAACTTTAGAGGGAATTATTCCTTATTGACTGATTTTACAGATGAAGAAACAGTGCACTGAGGTTAAATGATTGATCAAGGTCATAAAGACAGGAAGTGTCAGAGCTTGGGTTTGAATACAGGTTCTCTGACTGAAAATTCCAAGCCCTTTCCACTACATCATATTGCCTTTCATGTATTTGTTCTTTATGTTATTGTATACATTTGATATCTATAAGATAATCACAAATAGTTTAAGGAAGGTTTTTTTTCAACTTGGCAAACTGTTTTGTAGATAATTAATTCAGTTCAGAATTCTATGTTGATCCTCTCAATAATATTGACACATTTAGTGGTGCCATTCCTTCTGCTGCACTTATCATCTTATATAGTCCATCACACCCTCCCTCCAATTCTTCTTTGCTGATTTCTTATCTATGACATTGTCCCTACTGCTATATTCCATTCCTCAGAATAATGGAATTCATTTTCAGAGAGTTATCTTGAATTAACAAGCCTGGACATGATCTCTCTGGGGTCCTGTTTTCTAAGGTCAGAGGAAAGAATACTGAATCATCCTTTGAGAAGCTAAGAGTCACTCAGGTTATAGAGGCAGATACCAGATGGAAAAGGGCCAGGAAAAAGAGTTATTACGTATAGAAATGGAAATTTTCCACCTATAATGTGTTTGAAGTCCTGGATTCCTCATCTACAAAAAAAGGAGGAAATTAGACTATTTCTAGCCCAAATTAGAAAATTGCTAAAAGCTCTTCCATTTCAAAGTCCAGTGACCTTATGGTGGTATGATCTCTCTGAAAGCATGTTAGCTTTGTTAGGACAAAGAAATTATTATAAGTGAAACTCAACTGAACCTGCTCCATCTGCTTTAAGAACCATTATAGGTGAGAGATACAGAATTTTCATATTTTGTACATATTTTACTTCTCTGTATAGATGTTATCTTCCCCAATTCCTAATTCTAATAGAACATATATACCCACGTACACATGTGTGATGAAGGAAGTAACATGAAGCAACTCCTTCTACCAGTGACCAATGCAGATTAGTAATTATTCTTCTACTTAGTTTTAAAGGCTTTCCTGTGACAAATGCGAGATTAAGCGACTTGCATCCTATTGCACAGCCAGAGATAAGTCTTGAACTCTGGTTGCCCTGACTCCATAGTCAACCCACTATGTCATTCTTTTAAATTAAATTTAATTGTTGAATTAATTTTTTTTATTGCTCTCTACTCCTATCACAAAAAACTCAGAAGTATTCACCCCATACTTTTCCACTATATGTTGTGAAAGAAAGTTAGAAAGAAAATAAAAGAAAATTAATTGGGCATCCAGAAGTATCACATTCTATTAGTAAGTTCTATACGCAAGGGTGGCATTGATTGAATTACTCAGTCAAGTCACCCTATTCATGAAATGGTCAGATCCCTTAACCAGGTAAAAAAAATTGCTCTGCATCTTTGGCTTTAATTTTAAGTTTGAAAAGTCTTTGAAACTAGAGTGATACTACATAGGAATTAACTGCAAATTCCTCAGATTGAGTGAGGAAACTTGACCGTGCCCTAGGAAATCTTTATAAATTATCAAGCGATTTGGAATTTCAGTTTTGATAAGATTGGAAGAAGTGATCTACTAAAATTTCCTGGGGTGGGGTAGGAAGAAGGAAAGAAGTAACTCTCATCAGAGGAGGGAAGAAATACCTCAGTTTTGGCCTCAGACCTGGTACTCCCCAATTGCCTACATATAACATTGGCTAGAAAATTAGCTTGAGAATTTTGAAGAGTTTAGTAGATGGAAGGATTCCTTCATCCCTTCAATGTCCAAGTGACATCACTGGATCAACCAGTAGCAGGGTCACTATTGGGAGGCAAGGACTTATTGGATGTAGATTCATAATTTCACAAGGATTCAAAAAAGAAATTACATTATGCCTAAAGGGAACTTTTTTAGCATTGCAGGAATGGGAGAAAAAAAAAACAGTTCTAGCAACCAAGAGCTTTAAGGTGGTTCTTTGCCACATCTGCTCTATAAGCTTGAGGCCTTTTCCTCTGTATTACTGTGTGTATTTGTAGAATAATGGGTCGTAGCCTTTTTTTTTGGGGGGGTGTTTTGTATCATGTGTTCTTAATATACCACCTTAATAAATACCTTTTCTAAAAGCAACTTAAGACCAACTGACTAAAATGTTTCACAACTAATCATTTGAAGGCTAATCACACTGGTGGGGGCATGAAACAATTAAATAAAAAAAAAAGATATCCCCAGCCCCTTAGCTGTACAATGAAAGATGGAAGGGAGAAATGCTAACTTGCTCCAGGACCTGAAATTTGTCTGAGAGAGTAGTATAGATCTTCAGGGCTTAAATGGGCTACATGAACAAATGAAATAATTGGATTAGAAAGTAGAAGGGAATACAAGTAAGTAAGAATAGGAAAGATGGAGTTGACAGGTAAATCAGGCCTTTCTTTTCTGTGCATTTCCTCCTTGTATCAGATGAAAGTGTTTTGCTTACAGCTATTCTAGCTAAATGAAAGGGGAGAGAAGGTATTTATTGATGCCTACCTTTCTGTTTCCAGCAGGAGCAAAAGCTTACTATCACTGCTGACATAAATTCAATTATGCTGACGAGACACTTCTACACCAGGAAAAGAATTCAGCAGCACTCACTAATTGATTAGTGGCAGGACTTAGCAAAGGTGTTCTATAAGCATTTCTTCAGGAAACATGCATGTAACAAGGGTAAAGAAATAAACACTAAGGCTATCTGCTTCCAAATCCCCGTAGAATGCTCATCGTGCAGTGGACATACTGAATAGTCAATAAGTCAGTGTACTGATTTACATACCATATACTGAGTAGAAAAGATGCTTACCTGGTCATTTTATGTCCATCATTAATGTTCAAGTGACTAGTTTTTTTTTCAAATCAAAGACATAATTTTTTTTTCTTACTTTATTTTGATAAATTTCAGTTCAGGCTTTGGTACAGCATTAACTTATTCATATGCCTACTAGTATGCTAAATCAAGCCAATAAGCACATATTATGTCTTCTGTATGCCCCAAACTCTTTAGTAAATGGTGAGAACACAGCGAAAAGCAAGATGCTCCCATTCTAATATGGGAGCCAACACTCCTAGCTAGCTAAATATATATCTAAGATTATATATATATATGTATCTATATCTATATCTATATCTATATCTATATCTATATCTATATCTATATCTATATCGATATCGATATCGATATCGATATCGATATCGATATCGATATATGTATCTATATCTATATATCTATATCTATATCTATCTATATATATATCTATGTATACATATATAACCTTGGGGGTATATATGTGTATATGTATATGTAAGTATATGTATATACATATATATATATATATACACACATTCATAATCTTATGCATATATACATACATAAATACACACGTAATCTTAGTTTCCTGCTTTAGTGAAATATCTATGTTCACACAACTAGTGATTCATATATTATTTAATTCACAATCCTTAAAACAACTTTGTGTGAAAGGTGTTTGTATCAGACCCAGGAAACCAAGGCTGAGGGTAGTTAAGTAACTTGCTTAGGGTCACTCAGATATTATCTGAGAAGAGATCCGAGTCTATGTCTTCTTGACTCCAAGGCCAGCACTTTATCTAATATATAACCTGAATTCCTTGAAGTTTCATTCATTTTTTTTCAATTCTAGTACCTATTAATAAATTTGAATCAATAAATGAATCCACCTACAAGCATTTATTGAATATCCACTATGTATGTGACATAACACCTGGGATATTAGGAATAAGAAGACTATAAAGAAAAAGAATCAATCTCTGCTGTCAGTTAACTTATATTCACCTCCTGACTGGGATATGGCTTCATCATCTAATCCAGGGGTGGGGAACCTGAGGCTTTGAGGCCACATGTGGTCCTTTAAGTCCTCAAGTATGGCCCTTTGACTGAATCCAAACTTCATAGAACAAAGGATTTGGATTCAAAGGGCAGTACTTGAGGACCTAGAGAGCCACATGTAGCCTCCAGGTTGCAAGTTCCCCACCCCTAATTCCAATCAATATACATTTAAAGATCTGTACATTTGACACACATCAATTGACTCCAAAATATCAAGTTAATTTGCTTAGCCAGTTGTTGATGTTACTAAGACATGATGCTACCCCAGCCTTTATGTACTGGAAGAGACTGTTTTTTTTCCTTCTTAAATTCTTACATTTTCTCTCTTTGTACTCTATGTTAATTTGAACGCCAGAGGACACTTCTTTCCAACAAAGATAAAGGCAGGGTATTTGCTAAGGAAGCTCTCAAGAGCCTGCTTTATTTTCACACCCACATCCTTGCTTCCCATAGTTACTTTATAAATCTTTAGTTTTCATCAAGAGTTCCCTGACAGGCCACTTCACAGCCTCCTTGAGGTTCCCTCCCATTTATTTGCCTGTAGTTTTACTCTAGTGACTTTCCCAGTGCCTTATATCCAGCCGGGACTTTTAATGGTTCCAACAACCTTAGAATATATTCACTTTGAATAGAGACTTCCACGAGCAAAGCTTATTGGTAGAGAGAGACCTTGACCCAGATTGTCTATTTTTAACCTTAAGCATAGAGAATCTGTGTTGTCAGATATGAAATAATTTTTGGTGGGAACTGCTGCAGGCAAATTTAACAAATTATTGTTTATTTAAAAAATTTATTACTTCTCATTACAGTTGGGATATTGCTTTGTCTTATAATTAACACGTTTTAGGGCTGTAAAGTTAACTGTGATTTTATACCTCTAAAGATGAAAACCTGAATGTCCTAATATTGAAATGAATTGTTAAGATCCCATAATTAATAAAGGCCCATAAAATATGCAGATGAACTCCCAATGAATATTAAATTTTATTTTCCCCATTACTTATTTTTTAAATTAATTTTATCAATAGCTTTTTAAAAATTGTGATTTTTAAATCCCAGTGATTCATCTAAATCCCCCTCCCAGAGAGACATCCATTACAATAAAGAATTTTTAAAAAGATGACATGATGGAAAAAAAAAAGTTCAACAGAAATAGCCAAAAAATCCCATGTTATATCCAGCATTGCATACTCACAATCCCTCAGATCTTCAGAGAAGTAGGGTGTCTTTCATACTTTTTTGGGAAAAAAAAGTTTCATCATTTTAATTTTTCAGTATTAAGTTTCTCTTGTTTTGTTTCTGTTGTTCTTTACATTTACATTTCATAGCCATTTTAAGTATTGTTTTCTTGATTCTCCTTACTTCAATTTGAAATAGTTAATATAATTTATTTAATTCTTCCTTATCATCATGATCTTCTTAATTTCTTATAGTATAGTTATATTCCATTACAGAGAATTAGCTCATAGATTTAAAATTGGAATATACCATAGAGGTCACCAAGTCCAAACACCTCAGAAAGAGAAGAGGAAAATGAGGCTCAGGGTAGTTAAATTACTTGTCTAGGGCACATCCATGTACCACATTTCGTTTAGCATTCCTCAATGAATGATCATGTACTTTGTTTCTCGCTAAAAACATCAGATGAAAACAACTTTCACCCAATGCTTTGCACACAGTAAAGTCTTAATAAAGACTTTTCTTATCCATTCAATTTAGAAAAATGGGAATAAACAATGCTGGAAGTTTTATGGAAAGATGAGTACATGAAGTCATTTTTGGCAGAGCTTTGAATTTGTCCAATGATTTAAAAAAAATTTGTAATCGAGGAAAAAAGTGACAAAAAATGTCCCTAAAGGCAAACCACTCCAGTAGTCTTTGCCAAGAAAATACCGAAAGGGGTCACAAAGAATCAGACATGATTGTAAATGACTAAATAATAATAATATTCTCATTCACTTCAATTCAGATTAGATAGTTGTATCTTGGTGTTGGGTGGGGCTTAAATATGGCATAGCTCAACTAATTCTTGTTGCTGTTGTCCTTTCTTCTTGAAGAGGACCATGACATCAGGAAGATAATGCTATGACATGCAAGTGAATTGGATTTTAATGAGGAAGGGCTGCGCAAAGTCATCAGCCTCGCATTCTTCTCCAGAGCCATTTGGGTCCAGTGGTGAGATATAGATTAGGATGACTGGAGATGGCCCTAGATGCAGTGGGGGACCTTGGCCTTTTAAAGCTCAGGTCTTTAACAGGTCTCAATTTGACTGAGGTAACACCCGTTCAGTGATTAAGACTAGGCAAGAAACAAAGCAGAGAATGGCCATTTTATTTAGTTTCCTAGAGGAAAAGACCCTCAGGGTTTCTGGCCAAAAACAGAAACAATTGCTATTTACATTCACTCTGAGCCAACCTAGACTGGGGTTTAATGAATCGCTCAGGGTCATAAAGCCAATTCATGATAGTGTTAATATTAGAGGCAGTACCACATAGATAGAATAAAAGAGTCTTGAACTGAGTCTTGAATTCTGCCTTAATGTAAGAGTTATGTGATGCTGGACAAATTACTTAATCTCTCTGATCCTCAGTTTCCTCAACTGTAAAATGGGGATCATAATAGTACCTACATCACTAGGTTTTTAGGAGAACTAAATTAGATGGTACATTTAAAAAGCTTTGCAAACCTTAACGTGCTATATAAATGTTAGCTGATATTATTCTTACTACTTTTAGAAAAAGGTATTCTGAATCATAAGTTTTACTTAATTAGATCCAATAAACTAGCTACATACTCATCAGCCACCTGGTAGCCCAGTCTAGACACAATGCCCTGGAAGTTTCAGTTCTTATCCTTGAAACTTCCACCCTGAGACCTAGTTCCGATTTAGGGATACCCCCACTTCTATCTACTTTTTCAAGTAAGCTCCAGTAATGTTTCTCAGTCAACACAATTCATTTTTTTTAATTAAAAATAATTGCTCCTGAATCAATTGCTATGCTAAGTGCTGAGGATAGAAATAAAAGCAAAACCAATTTTTTTTTTTACCCTCCAGAAGCTCACTTTCTAATGGTAAAGAAAACTCACAAATTACTATCTGCATGTAAGATATTTGCAGGGTAAATTGAAATTAATTTCAGAGGGAAAGCAAGGAGGAGACCTCTTACAAAATATATAATTTCAGCTGAGCTTTGAAGGACTACAGAGAAACATACATACATATGGATATGCATGTAAATATAAACACATATGTATGTATGTTTATACATACATATATACACACATGACCCCAAAAATCCTTTTGCATCTGAGTGGAAGATGGATTGGAATGGTAAAAGACTGGAGGCAGGAGAAGCAACTAGAAGCATATTGCAATAGTCTATCAGTGATATGGTGAGGACCTATACCAGGGTGGTGGCTATGTGAGTTTAGAAGGAATGAGTTACATGGGAGATATCAGGAAGGCGGGAAAGGCAAGTCTTGATAAGATATGAGGTGAGTGAGACTAAGGAGTTGAGAATAAAAGTGAAATTTCAAGCCTGAATATATGATATCCTCAACAGTAATTGGGTAGAGAAGAGGATTTGAGTGGAAAGACTATCGATTCTCTTTTGCATATAATGCATTTGATGTAATTATGGGACATTTAATTCAAAATATCTAAGAACAGCTAATGATGTATGGCTAAGGTTCAAGAGAGAGATTAGACCTGAGTATATAGATCTTGGGATGACTGAATGAAGATAACATCAGAACCTATGGGATCTGATAAAATCATCATGAGATAGAATAGAGAAGAGATGGTTAATTAGAGGTACTTGAGAGTCACCCATAGTTGATGGAGGTGACCTGGGAGAGGATCCAGCAAAAGAAACTCAGAAGGAGTAGGATAATCAGAATAGAGCAGTGTCATACAATCTGAGATCTTATTTATTATAATATTAGAAGTGGGTAATCAAAAGTGGCAAAGGCTATAGAGCGGTCATGAAGCATGAGGATTAAGAAAAGGCCATTCTATTTTACAATTAAAGAATTCATTGGTGACATAGGAGAAAGACATTTCAGTGGAATGATGAAGTTGAAAATTAGACTTTTGAGGGCTTAAAATGGAATGAGACAAGAGGAAGTAGAGGCAACTATTGTAGACTTTTTTTTGAGGAGTAATTAAGAGTAATTGGTGGGGATAGTCACAGAAGTGAGTATTTTTTTAAAGGATGGAAGTGACATGAGTGTGTTTATAGGCACCAGAGAAGGAGCCAGTGGATATGGAGAGACTAAATTTAATTTATTCCCTACTCCCTTGCCATCTTTTCCTCTCTTTTCTTGTCCTGTGTACTCTCCCCTGTTTCTGGCCAAAAAAAGAAACAATTGCTATTTACATTCACTCTGAGCCACCCTTCTTATTCTGAATCCGCATAAAATCAACTCTGCCATTGTTTTTGGCTGGTATGTGCAAATCTACTTCCTTATGGCTTACTCATCATCCAGGTAATTTTTGAGAGAAAAAGAAAGTCCCCTAGTAGGCTATAGATACATGGGGGGGGATAGTTTTTGCTTTTATCTTTGTACCCTCATTGAGTAGAAAAGTATTTGACACAGAGTAAACGCATTATAATAAATACTTTTTCAAGTATTCATACTTCTTTCACTTAATTCATTCATTCAATCCATGCATTCATTAATATCCTATTTTGACAATACTGCTGGTAAATAGTATTTAGTACAGGGTTTAAATTAAAAGGTATAAATTGAATTAAAATGAAAACCCCTATTTCTTTTTTCTGTAGTGGGGGTGTTGAATAATTAAGACAGTTACAAAACAGTTACAAGGTGATTTTGGAAGAAGGAAAGGAGCATGTAGGGGGAATCACGCTAAACCTTTTCTTAGTATTTAGCATCCAGCTAATTATTTATTTTGTGATAATATTAGACTGAAAGCTCTTCATAAAATTAATGTCTTAATTATTCAACATCTCCACCCTCCAAAGGAAAAGAAACATGAAATTTTAACAATAGGCTCCTTGTAGTCTGGGATGTCTTCTTTTTAGAAAACAAAAATGTTGCTAATAGTCTATAAATCTACAAAAAGCAAGTCAACCGGAGCTATCTGCTTCATTTTGCTTTAAGGTTAAAATGACTGTCCTATTTCAACTCATATTTCATTTGTTCCCCATTAAACTTTTTCCTCTTATTGCAGAGTGATTGCTTCCTTTCACAATAAGGTTCACATTCGCTATTTTCTTCACTACTTTTCTCATAGTGGTAGCTCATTATTATCAGTTTTTCCACTTCACTCAATGGACATCATGTCATTCTTTATATGTCTTCTAAAGTAATTGGGATTGTGGCTAATAAACCAGAGTAAGAATTAGCATGAGGTGGTGATGCTAACTCTCCCTGTCTCCATCTAAGAATATTACTAGTTACCAGGCTGCCACCCTACAGGATCCTGGAACTGCGCTGTTCCATTCCTGGGGCCCACTTTCCTACCTGGGCATATTGCCCCTGATGGCTACATGCCAAGTGGGAGACCCAGGATCAATGTGGGAAAAGCAAATAGTATCAATGGTGATGATGTCATATGAGAATAATTGAATGTCCCCCCTCTTAGTAAATTCAGTTCTACCTGCCCCAGGCCTAGATTCCTCTATGTTGTATGTCCACTGTTTCCTTTAGAACTTTCCTCTGTTGTTTACAACCTTTCCTTTGAAATGGTTCCCTTTTGTTTTCCTGATACTTTTCCTTCATCAAAATGTAGCTTTCTCTTGAAGGTGTTATAGCTCTTGGCATTTTGTCCAAGACTCGATCTTTCTTATTTCATACCTCTTGATACAAAGAGAATACTCCTACTTTCCTCTGCTGCATCCTAATTCTGCCTATGCCAATGTCACTCAGCAAAAGCCTCTACAATTTTCAAATTTATTGTATGTTATCCAGATCATTGCATTTCTCAGCTCTGTACCTCCAAGTCAGACCACACCTTGAGCATTGTGCCTATGCAACATATATTAGGAAGGGCTCTGATGAACTTGAGAAAATACAGAGGAAGGTAAGCAGGATGATGGAGAGTCTTGAGATTAAAATGAGCCCTGGTTGAAAGAACTGGGGATATTTGACTTGGAGAAGACAGGACTACAGTGTTTTGTAGACCTATGTGGAAGCAAGATATGGTAAATACTATCCTTTCATAGAAAGGGTACATTGAGAAAGAGGAAATATGTCACGTTTCTGGTAAGATAGAAGGAGACGTGGAATTTTGTAAATTATTTTCAAGAGGATTATTCAACCTCCTATATTTTAATAATGTCACCACTATTAATTCACCCCCCCCAATCCAATAATGTGGTTTTGGTATCTAGCAAAATACTGGCCAGCAGGTAGTATCCCAAGAATGTAAGAGTAGATCTGGAAGAGATTTCAGAGGGCAACTACTCCAATTATTTTATTTTACAGACAAAGAATGTAAAGTTAAGTAACCTCTACAAGGACAAATATCAGAAGCAGTAAGCTTGCAGGCAACAGAAATGGGATTTGATCCCAGGTCCTGTGACTACAAAGCCAGAATTTTCCCCTTGTACTAAAAATGCTTAAAATAGATGTATGATTAGATTTTATGCCTTTCAATTAAAAATAAAACCCTCTCCTGAATTCATTCTCTATCTTCTGTTTTACAAATGAACAGACTATTATAGGGATGAGATTGTCCATGACAGAAATTAAAACCAGGATTTTATTGTTTTATTAATCACTAACTCAGTTTCTGACAACTTTATTTAGGATTTATGTAAAACTTAGAGAATCTGTTTCTTGATTTTATGAATCATTTGGCTAATTTTAGGAAAAAAAATACATGAGCCTTCAACTCAATGTACATTAAGTTATTAAGCTGAAATAGATCTGCCATCCTTTTGGACAGTTTCAGGATTGATTCTCAATTACATTATTTCCTAATTTAATAGTCATCAATATACTTTCTGTCATTTATATTTAACAGTTATTAGCCACTGGATAGCTTTCAAGACTAAATTCCTCCAATGGTTAATCTTCCATCTTCAGTTTTGGGTCACAAAATGGCTTCTCCATTCATTCAGATTAAAATGGAAAATGTCAAATGATTGGATCATTTCTGCCCTGATTCATCTCTATCCTTCAAAACTTCATTTCTATCCTTGCCCTGTTTCTATTTCTTTCACATATACAAGCTCCACTTGTGACAATTTTATTGATTTGCTAGTTAAACCCGCACTCTTACAGCCTTAGATTTATAGAAACTATCATATGTATGTACAATTCACCTCGTTTTCTCCTTTAGTTAATTCCTATCACCCATCTGTGTCACAGAGGGCATTAACCATATGGCATTATGTTTTGCCCACATTTCTTATCTGAATTAGTTTTTTAATGTCTTTGTACACTACTATGATTGGGTCACAAAGTAGATCTAGGCCAAGTTTTTGGTTTGTTTTCTATCTTTTCTCTACAAATGTCCTCTTCCTTATGTCTTAAGATGGTATAGACATTCCTGAAGGCTACCCCAGTGAAGTATAAGTTTTGACCAGTACTGTAAGACTAGAATAGTTTTAAGTATTGTCCTGGTGACAGCCTGTGAATAAGTCCTGTTGGAGAGTTACTTAATCAAACTTCTTCTCTTCTCATGTCTTCCTCCATTCCCCTCCCATTTCTCTCTAAGCTAAAGATCTTTCCTCTTTTCCTCTTTTATTTTCCTCTTTTCCCTCTTCTTCCCTTCAAGATCACTTGACATAATCTCTTACTCTGTCCTCCTTCCTTACAGTCTTTGATAAGAAGGTGGTCCTTTTCCTTTCCAAGACCTTTACCTTGATATGTGCCCTTGATATTCCTTCATCTATTTATTTTTAGTTTTCAGCATTCATGTCCGTAATTTTTGTGTTCTACATTTTCATCGCATCTCACCCCTCCTCCTCCCCAAGGTGGCATGCATTCTGAATATTCCTTCCCCTAGTCTGTCCTCTCTTCTATCTCTTCCTCCCCTTCTTTTATCCCCTTCCCCTTCTATTTTCCTGTAGTGCAGAATAGACATCTGTACCCCATTTCCTGTATTTCTTATTTCCCAGTAGCATGTGAAAATATTTTTTTAACGTAAGTTTTTAAAACTTTAGGTTTCAGATTTTCTCTCTTCCTCCCTCCCCACCTACCCACACTGAAAAGGCAAGCACCTCAATATAGGTTGTACATGTGCAGTTATGCAAAACACTTCCAAGGTAGACATGTTATGAAAAATTAACTCTATTTTCCTTAATCCTATCCTGCCACCCCATTTATTCTGTTCTTTCTTTTGACCCTGTCCCTCCTCAGAAGTATTTACTTCTGATTACACTCTTTCCCAATCTGCCCTCCTCTCTATCATCCCCCTGTTCTCTTGTCCCCTTCTCCCTCTATTTTCCTGTAGGTTAACACAGATTTCCATACCCAATTGAATGTGTATTCTATTCCCTCCTTAAGCCAAATACTATGAGAATAAGATTTATTCATTCCCTCTCACCTTCCCCCATTTCCCTTCCACTGTAAGAGCCTTTTCTTTTCTGTTTTTTTGTGAGATAATTTACACTAATCTACTTCTCCCTTTCTCCTTCTCCCAGTATAATCTTCTCTCACACCTTAATTTTATTCTCCAGATATGACCCCTTCATCTTCAACTCTGCCGGTGCCCTCTATTTATCTATCTATCTATCTATCTATCTATCTATCTATCTATCTATCTATCTATCTATCTATACATACATATAATTTTTTCCCTCTAACTACCCTAATACTGACAAAGGTCTCATGAGTTATAAATATCCTCTTTCCATGCAGGAATGAAAACAGTTCAATCTTAATAAGTCTTTTATGATTTCTCTTTCCTGTTTACCTCTTCATGTTCCACTTGGGTCCTGTATTTGAAAGTCGAATATTCTATTCAGCTTTGGTCTTTTCATCAGGAATACTTGAAAGTCCTCTATATCACTGAATGACCATTTTTTCCCCCTGAAGGATTATACTCAGTTTTGCTGGGTAGGTGATTCTTGGTTGTAATCCTATCTCCTTTGTCCTCAAGCATTCCATGGCCTGAGGTCCTTTAATGTAGAAGATGCTAAATCTTGTGTTATCCTGATTGTGTTTCCACAGTACTTGAATTGTTTCCTTCTGGCAGCTTGTAATATTTTCTCCTTGACCTGGGAACTCTGGAATTTGGCCATAATATTCCTAGGAGTTTTCCTTTGGGGATCTCTTTCAGGAGGAGCTCTGTGGATTCTTTCAATTTCTATTTTGCCATCTGGTTCTAATATATCAGGCCAGTTTTTCCTTAACAATTTCTTGAAAGATGATGTCTAGGCTTTTTTTTTTTATCATGGCTTTCAGATAATCCAATAATTTGTAAATTCACTCTCCTGGATCTATTTTCCAGGTCAGTTGTTTTTCCAATGAGATTTTTCACTTTGTTTTCTAATTTTTCATTCTTTTGCATTTCTTTTACAGTGTCTTGATTTCTCATAAAGTCACTAGCTTCCAATTGCTCTATTCTAATTTTTAAGGAAGTATTTTCTTCAGTAATCTTTTGGACTTTCTTTTCCATTTGGCCAATTTTTCTTTTTAGGGCATTTTTCTCCTCATTGGCTTTTTGGACCTCTCTTGCCAATGGGTTAGGCTATTTTTTAAGGTGTTATTTTCTTCAGTATTTTTAGGGGTCTCCTTTAGTAAGCTTTTGACTTGTTTTTCATGATTTTCTTATATCACTTTCATATTCTTCCCAGTTTTTCCTCTACTTCTCTTATTTGCTTCTCAAAATCCCTTTTGAGCTCTTCCAAGGCCTGGGACTGATTCATATTTTTCTTGGAGGCTTTGGATGTAGGAGCTTTGACTTTGTTGTCTTCTGGTTGTATGTTTTGATCTTCTTTGTCACCAAAGTAAGATAATATAGTCTGACTCTTTTTGTGCTGCTTGCTCATGATCCTGGCCAATTACTTGAGTTTTAAACTCTTTGTTAAGGTAAGAGTCTGTTTCCCATGTTGAGAATGTACTGTCCCTAGCTTCAAGGGTTTGTACAGCTGTTTTCAGAGATACTTATAGGAACCTGTAAATTTTCAGTTCTTGCAAGGTGGTATGATAAGTCGCGAGGTGTTTACTCCTTTCCTGGCCTTTGACCACAAGTATTCCTTTCTGTTCTGTAACTGTGAGATGGGGTTCCTCTCACAGCCACTACAAGCTCCATCATGCCAGTGCTCCTCCTCACCCCAGGACTACCACCCAGATGCAAACATGGGCAAAGCAAGAGATTCCTGCCTCAGCACTGGCAAAGAGATCACTGCAATCCCCCTCTGATCAGCCATTTGATTCCCCCTCAGTCTGTGGGCTGGAAGCTCAGGAGGCAGCTGCTCTCCCGTGGCCATGCTCTCAAGGAACTGGAGCTGAGACCCTCCTCTCCTCTCTCAGCACTGACAGAAACAGACTTTTCCCACTGACCTTCTAAATTGTCTTTGGCATTCATGTATTAAGGAGTCTGGAAACCTCCTCAGCTGCCTGCGATTGAGTCCTCTGAGGCCTGCTCCAGGTTTGCTGTGGCCTGCACACCCACACAGTGCTGCACTGCCCTCCTAGCCCGGCACGATACACCTTTCTTATCAATCATCCAGGTTATCTTGGGCTGGAAATTTATTTCACTCTGTCTTTTTGTATGTTCTGCTGCTTCAGAATTTGTTTAGAGGCATTTTTTATGACTATTTGGAGGGGTTTAGGGAAGAGCTCAAGCAAGTCACTGCTTTCACTCCACCATCTTGGCTCTGCCCCACAGTTTTTTCTTCTAAAGTTAGCAATGATCACTTAATTGACAAACCCAAAGACCTTTTATCAGTCATCATTTTTTTGACCTCCTTTCTACATTTGGTACTGCTGACCAACTTCTGGATGCTCTCTCCTCTTGGGGATTTTGTCACACTACTCTCTTCTGGTTTTCCAACCATTCTGACCCCTCTTTCTCAGTCTTTGCTAGGTAATCATTTTATGTTCTTTAATTATGGACATACCCCAAAGGGTATGTCTTGGACCCTCTTAGGCATGACAGAGACAGGAACAACAGCTGAATCACACACTTTCAGCTTTAAGCCACTTCTAGACGAGAGCAGGCCCTGTGTTCTAACATATCCAAAGTTTCAAAGGACCTTGTCCTCCTCCAATGCCAGCCACTTTCACAAGAACCAAAACTAAAAGGGTCAACTACTATTAACAGGCTTTTATAGCTCAGGAATATGAAGATACTGGTTCAAACTAATTGGTAAACTACTATTAATATAGGCTTTCATAACTTTCCAGTTATGATATCACTTTTTTTTGATGATATCCTCCATTCTTATATAAAATTTTAAATCTCTTCTTTTTTTTCAATTAAAAAAAATCAAACTTAAATACACAGTAAGAAAACAAAAAGAAACATTATACACTTAACTGCAAATAAACAAAAAACATTGCCATGAGCACAGCAGAACATTAGAGAGGATTCAAAATACGCAATAAATTTCTATTTCAAGAAAGCCTATGTAATAAATACTATGCATTGTGTTCAGAGCTGTCCATCTTTTCTTTGCTTCCTTGTAAGTTTTCTTTTGTTCTCTGCTATGCACTTTTTACTTTTTTCTTCCCCACCCCTTCCACCTCCTGTTTCCTCAAGAAGATGACAAATATATAAAAGATGAAGGAAGGCAACAGAATTTCATCTATCTTCCTTATTTCACAAGCAGTAATTTACTCCACAGGAATAATGAATTAATCTGTTAATCTTTTGTACTATTTTAATGGGTTTTCCAACCACCTGTAGGCCAAAGGTTGGAGCAAAATGCAATCTTCAACCATTCTTTTCTCCTTTGGTAGATTGTAACACAATGTAGATTTTCTAATTTAACAACTGTAACTCACACTTGTTGTGTTTGTGTTTTTTTTTAATCCTCCTCAAAATCCACTGAGGGATATTGTAAGTGTTGTGGACATTTTACAGATAAGGAAATAGTGTTTCTGAGAGACTGAATCTTGCCTATGTTGACATAGTTTTTAAGGGACAACAATGAAGTAAGATATAAGGATAGTGATTAGGCCTCTGATTTCACAGATATAGAGATTTACTCAAGACAAAATTCCCTTTACCAATGCAGGCCTGGTCCTTCTTTGCATTGTTTTGTCCTGGGGGTCATGAGGTTGAGTGATTGCCCAAGATGACACAGTCAGTGAGTGTGAGAGAAGGGATTGGGAGCTGTGTCTTCCTGTCTTTAAATCCAGATTTCTATCTAATGCACCATGTTGTCTCTGCATCTTCTTTATGTTACCCTCAATCTTGTGCAATTTAGCTTTCATTCTGAGTAAGATTCTGGAAATTGTAGCTTTTTATATCCTTTCCCATAACTCCATATGCTTGGCTCCTGCCTGTAAGTCACCTATTTAATCGGCCCTTTCATAAGACCTCCAAGCTAGCAACACTCCTCATTCTCACTCAGGAAAGAGAAAAAAAGAATCATTGTGCCCTATGATTTCTACTCATGGTGAGTCTGTCATTAGACTACCTTTGGTTCCTTTGAAGCACTAGAGCTTGGTACCTTAGTCTTTTCTGAGTCTTTTAATTAGGCTTACATTGGTTACTTTTCCTATACTTTTTCACTCTTTTGGACTGACACTTTAGAAAGTCCCTTTTTATAGATCCTCTTTAAGGTGTTTATATGTAGAATCATATAATCTTATAGATGAAAGGAATCTCAGAGATCTTTTAGTGCAAGTTCCTCATTTTGAAGATGAAGAAACTGAATCTAAACAGGTTAAATAACTTGGCCACAATTATGCACTTAGCCACTGGTCTATTAATGGACACAAACTTCCACAGCTTTTTCTGGAAGGATGGAGTTTAACCCTTGACTGCCATCATTAATATCTGCTAAGCTTTCTATTTCCCTCCAAATGACTTAAATATTCTTAAATTATTTAATAATTATCATTATCATATTTCATTTTAATAGATTTCTGGCATATATATTTGCAAAAAAATGAAGTCAAATGCCTTAAATGTTTAAAATACATGATACATCCTTTTCTTTTAAGTGATCAGTTTAAACACTTTTCTATTTTTACCTGACAGTTAATCCACTTACTAAGTGTCACTTCTTTTAAAGACAGCTACGTGAGGTAATTAACTGGCACAGTAGATACAGCACCAATCCTGGAATCAGGAGGACTGACTTGAGTTTAAATAAGGAAACTTACTAGCTGTGTGACCCTGGGCAAGTCACTTACCTTGATTGCCTCCCCCCCAAAAAAGATAGATGGATAGATAGATAGATAGGTAGATAGATAGGTAGATAGATAGGTAGATAGATAGATAGATAGATAGATAGACAGACAGACAGACAGACAGACAGACAGACAGACAGACAGACAGATAGATAGATAGATAGATAGATAGATAGATAGATAGATAGATAGATAGATGAAGTAGTTCTGTGGCACCATGGATAGAGAGCTCTCCTCATTGATTAAGAACTCACTTTTAAGTCAAGAAGATTTGGATTTATGAACTCCCTCATTGCATAGTGACTATGTGATTCTAGAGGAAACACTGAACTCCTCAGTCCTTTTGACAATTCTATCAGACTATAAGTTGCAAAACAGTTGAAATAACGCTTTCAAGCTGCAGTAAGAATTGATTTACCTAACTTTTAAAAATAATTTCCTTACTCTAAAAAAGATTTTATTAAGATTTATGTGCCACCAACATTTTATGCCTTATAACAAGATAAGGTCAAAATGGGTCCATGATTTAGACATAAAGGGTAATAGCATAAGCAAATTAAGAAGGCAAGCAATAGTTTACGTGCAAAAGCTATGGAGAAGGGAAGAATTTCTGACCAAGAATTATCTGTCAAAAACTCTTTTGTTCAAATTAATTTTTTGTATATTAGGAATCACAGCTCCAGATTTTATCCTACTGATTCATTGAGTATATCCACAAATATATGATATATGTACATATTTATGAGTGTATATGTATACTGTATGTATATATCATACATGTTTTTCTAGCATGAAGACATAAAACATTTAAGTATTTTTCTAATTTGTTGTTGCAAAGTTGTTTCAGTTATGTCTGATTCTTTGTGAGCCCATTTGAGGTTTTCTTGGCAAAGATACTTGAGTGGTTTGCCATTTCTTTCTCCAGCTCATTTTATAGATGAGGAAACTGAGGAAAACAGGGTTAAATGACTTGCCTAGAGTTACAGAGCTAAAAGTGCCTGAGGTCAGATTTGAACTTATGAAGATCAGTCTTCCTGATTCCAAGCCCAATGCTCTATCCATTGCACCCCCTAGCTGCCCCTGTTTTTCTAATACACTATATATGATTTCTAATATATCAAATTAGTTTCTTACCTGTATTAAGAATCATAGCTGAAGATTTAATAAACCACAGGTAACCTATTAGCAGATTACAGAAATATGTATTGTTATGCATATATATATATATATATATATATAATATATATATATATACACACACACATATATACACACACATATACACATGCATATAGAATATTAGATAGGCATTAAATGCTCAACAGTAACAAGGGCTAATTCTACCGAGAAATATTAAGTTGTATGTCTTGAAAATAGGGAGAAATGTGAGCTATTTGAAAGCATAGTTGAGGATTTAGGGATTTGGGAGATGGAGTTCAGTGGCTGTGGTCACCATCTTTGAATATGTAAAACATTATCATGTGCAAAGGGGAGTTGATAATTTCTGCTTGTGTTTAAGAGCAAAATTAGGAGCAACTGGTGAAAATTTTCACAAACCTTAACAATTTTAGTTGTTGAGAAAGGGGCTGGATTGCCTCAAGAAGTAGATATTTCATATGGAGGCACATAAATATTGGCTGGATGACCATTTTTTCGTGGATGTTACTTCAGATAAATTGATTTAGATTGCTTTTGAGAGTTTACTTCCAACTGTTCAATTCTTTGATCCTAAAGCTCATTGAACACAACTGTGTATGTTTAAATATTTATCTCATTTCTTCTTAGAATTTGGACCTGAGACAGTCGGCAAATCTAATATTTAGGAGTGTCTTGTGCCTCTCAACTATTTCTACTGAAGTGGAAATGTCCTATTTGCCCTTGGTTCAGTTGATGCAAAACAGAAATTTATGAGGGGTAAATTTTACTAAGGAAACAATGGAAAAGAAAATAAATCCAAATACATACATTAAATGACAGAGCCAATATGTAACTTAATTAAAGTCTATCAAATTATTGGTCTAACTCATATGTCTGTGTGTGTGTGTGTGTGTGTGTGTGTGTGTGTGTGTGTGTGTATGTAAACTCAAACTTTTTCTTCCCTCTTTTTTTGACTAAGGAATCCTGTCTAAAAGCCTCCCTTTAGAATTCATGGTTAGAGTTCTCATTGCATTCAAACTTTTGTTTTCATTCATTCCTAAAAACAAATGGTCTAAGGTGGGGTCCCCTCTAACTAAATGGATCAATGTATTATTAAATGATGAATGTCACTATGGGTTGTAGAAAGAAATTATTGTCCTTCTTTAGGTTTATATTAGTATAGTAACAACAATAGAGACCAATGAAGTCATTCAATGAGGCACTACCTTTTCTTCTTTAGAAGAATACATGGTCAACCTTTCCTGCCCATACTTCTTTTATAGAGACAAATTCTCTTACAGATTCTGTGTTTTCCAGGTTTATCTAACAGTTCTTCTGACCTCTTCTATATAATGCTAGTACAGAAAAGATATGGCATGTAGACCAATGGACAATGCACCTAGAATTTCTTGAGGAGGGATGATAGGATTACAACTCCTTTTATATTTTGTTACTCAATCACATCTGCTATGCAGTAGTGCAAAACTAATTAAGGAAATAAAGGGGTTATTTTGATTTAAAAACTGAGCTCAGAGTTTGCTGCTGAAGTAAAATAAAATGGGCTGAGTAGTTTCACTCTTCTGCTTTCAGAACAATTTAATGGGATAGGTTGGGGCTAAAAAATACATAATATAAGTATATTGCATTAGTATGAGTAATATGCCTTAAGGTTTTTTTTTCCTAGTGATGGATCTTATTTTACTAAAGGATTTAAATAATTATTCCATTAACATGGATCCAGTATCTCAAAGTCTTCAGGAACCCTCAGTTTGCCTTTAAGAACAATAAGTATCTCAAAAAGCAAAGTTTAATAAAAATGTTAAAAAATGCTTCAAAAAAAATTTTTTTTATGCTGACAATGAACAAATGCAATCCAACAAAGAATTATTAGGTAGCACTAATGTGTCATTGCTCTTATGTGTGGGCATGTAGCTTCCCCTCTGTGCCTTAATTTCCTTATCATGAAAAAGATATGTTTGGATTCAATCAATTCTAAGGTCCCTTCAAAGCTATAACCCTATGATTATAGGAGGTCAAGGGCAGAATCAAATGATCATATCATTTGTAGTTGCAGTTTAGGATATAGCAAAACTCATGATATTTTTGGGAAAAAAATGGAAACTTTCTATAAGACTTAATTTTTTTTAATTTTCAGAAAATGAGATGAGAGATACATCAGTAAGACACTCAGTCAACATACATTTATTAAGTGCTTAACATGTTCTAGGCATTATGCTTTGTGTAGGGGATACAAAAACAAAGGTTTCTACCTCAGCCCTCAAGTAAGTCACATTCTAAAGGATGTGTCAATATTCAAAGGAATATATATACATACAAAATACAAATAGGGTTAATTCAAGGTAGTCTTAGAGGGAAGGCACTAATAGGGGAGAGGGTTTAAGGGAAAAAGCCTCCTGAAGAGTGTGAGACCTCAGATGAGTCTTGAAAGCACTTCACAAGGGGCAGAGCCAAGATGGCGGAGTGAAAGCAGTGACTTGTTTGAGCTCTCCCCTAAATCCCTCCAAAATACTTATAAAAAAATAGCTCTAAACAAATTCTAAAGCACCAGAACCCACAAAAAGACAGAGTGAAGCAAATTTCCAGCCCAAGACAATGTGGATAATTGATCAGAGAGGTATATTGCAGAAGTGTGGGAGAGGAGTGCAGTGTTGTATTGGGGCGCAGGCCACAGTGAACCTGGAGCAGGCCTCAGAGGACTGAATTATGGGCAGCTGTGGCAATTTCCAGACTTCTCAACCCATGAATGCCAAAAACAACTTAGAAGGTCAGTGCAAAAAGTCTGTTTCTGCAGTGAGAGAGAAGCTAGGTCTCAGAGCCAGTTCCAGAGCACAGAGCGCAGAGTGCGGGTCCCGAGGTGTTGGCTGCATCCTGAGCTTCTGGCCCAGACTGAGGGGGAATCGAATGGCTGATCAGAGGGGGATTGCAGGAATCTTTTTGCCAGTGCTGAGGCAGGAATCTCTTGTTTTGCCCGTGCTTGGATCTGGGTAACAGTTCTGGGTGGCAGTCCTGGGGCAAGGAGGAATGCTGGCATGGTGGAGTTTGTAGTGGCTGCACAGAGCAAACCTTCCTCAGAGGTCTAGGAGAGAAAGGAGTGCTTGTGGTCACTAATAGATCAGAGCACAGGCCAGGAAAAGAGTAAACACCTCACCCCTTATCATACCACCTTGGAAGAACTGAAAATTTACAGGTGCCTACAAGTTTCTCTGAAAACAGCTGTATAAACCCCTGAAGCTTGGAACAGTACATGCTCAACATGGGAAGCAGACTCTTACCTTAACAAAGAGTTTAAAACTCAGGTAATTGGCCAGGATCATGAGCAAGCAGCACAAAAAGAGTCAGACTATATTATCTTACTTTGGTGACAAAGAAGATCAAAACATACAACCAGAAGACAACAAAGTCAAAGCTCCTACATCCAAAGCCTCCAAGAAAAATATGAATCAGTCCCAGGCATTGGAAGAAATCAAAAGGGATTTTGAGAAGCAAATAAGAGAAGTAGAGGAAAAACTGGGAAGAATATGAAAGTGATATAAGAAAATCATGAAAAACAAGTCAACAGCTTGCTAAAGGAGACCCAAAAAACTACTGAAGAAAATAACACCTTAAAAAATAGCCTAACCCATTGGCAAAAGAGGTCCAAAAAGCCAATGAGGAGAAGAATGACCTAAAAAGCAAAATTGGCCAAATGGAAAAGGAAGTCCAAAAGATTACTGAAGAAAATACTTCCTTAAAAATTAGAATAGAGCAATTGGAAGCTAGTGACTTTATGAGAAATCAAGACACTGTAAAAGAAATGCAAAAGAATGAAAAATTAGAAAACAAAGTGAAATGTCTCATTGGAAAAACAACTGACCTGGAAAATAGATCCAGGAGAGAGAATTTAAAAATTATTGGATTATCTGAAAGCCATGATCAAAAAAAGAGCCTAGATGTCATCTTTCAAGAAATTATCAAGGAAAATGCCCTGATATTTTAGAACCAGGGCAAAAGAGAAATTCAAAGAATCCACCAATTTCCTCCTGAAAGAGATCCCCAAAGGAAAACTCCTAGGAATGTTGTAGCCAAATTGTAGAGTTCCCAGGTCAAGGAGAAAATATTACAAGCTGCCAGAAAGAAGCAATTCAAGTATTGTGGAAATATGATTAGGATAACACAAGATTTAGCAGCTTCTACATTAAAGGACGTCAGGGCATGGAATATAATATTCCAGAGGGCAAAGGAAATAAGATTACAACCAAGAATCACCTACCCAGCAAAACTGAGTATAATTCTTCAGGGGAAAAAATGGTCATTCAGTGAAATAGAGGACTTTCAAGCATTCTTCATAAAAAGACCAGAACTGAATAAAAATTTGATTTTCGAATACAATACTCAAGTGGAACATGAAGAGGTAAACAGGAAAGAGAAATTATAAGAGACTTATTAAGACTGAACTGTTTACATTCCTGCATGGAAAGATGATATTTATAACTCATGAGACCTTTGTCAGTATTAGAGTAGTTGGAGGGAAAAATTATACATATGGATAGATAGATAGATAGATAGATAGATAGATAGATAGATAGATAGATAGATAGAGGGCACCGGCAGAGTTGAAGATGAAGGGGTCATATCTGGAGAATAAAATTAAGGGTGAGAGAGGATTATACTGGGAGAAGGAGAAAGGGAGAAGTAGATCAGTGTAAATTATCTCACAAAAAAACAGAAAAGAAAAGGCTCTTACAGTGGAAAGGAAACAGGGGAAGGTGAGAGGGAATGATTGAATTTTATTCTCATAGTGTTTGGTTTAAGGAGGGAATAGAATACACATTCAATTGGGTATGGAAATCTGTCTTATCCTACAGGAAAATAGATGGGGGAAGGGGACTAGAGAGCATGGGCATTGATAGAGAGGAGGGCAGATTGGGAAAAGGGGTAATCAGAAGCAAATACTTCTGAGGAGGGACAAGGTCAAAAGAAAGAACAGAATAAATGGGGTGGCAGGATAGGATTAAGGAAAATAGAGTTAATTTTTCACAACATGTTTACCATGGAAGTGTTTTGCATAACTGCACATGTATAACCTATATTGAGTTTCTTGCCTTTTCAATGAGGTTGGGTGAGGAGGGAGGAAGGGAGAAAATCTGGAACCCAAAGTTTTAAAAGCACATGTTTAAAAAATTGTTTTCACATGCAACTGGGAAATAAGAAATATAGGAAATGGGGTACAGAAGTCTATCCTGCTCCACAGGAAAATAGAAGGGGAAGGGGATAAGAGAAGGGGAAAGAGATGGAAGAGAGGGCAGACTAGGGGAAGGGGTATTCAGAATGCATGCTCTCTTGAGGTGGGAGGAGGGATGAGATGGGGTGAAAATTTGGAACTCAAAATCTTGTGGAAGTAAATGTTGAAAACTAAAAATAAATAAATTTATATTAAAAAAAAGAAAGCACTTCATAAATATTATCTCATTTGAAACTCACAATAACCCTGGGAAGCAGATGCTAGTATTATCCTGATTTCACAGTTAAGGAAACTGAGTCAGAAAGATATTAAATGACGTGCCCAAGGTACACATCTAATTAGTACCTGATGCTAGATTTGAACTTTGGTTTTCCTGACTCCAGGCCCTGTACTGTGCCAGTTAGATGCCTGGGTGTCATGATTTCTGCATTTGAGTGAATACATAGTCCACAAAAGCACGTGGATACTTCTTGTCATGAATGTAATGATCATCACCAAACAGAAATGTTAATAGGGGAGGCAGAAAATACTGTGAAAAAATTAGCAAATATGAATTCCAAATTCCACAAGTGTGATGACCACAGACCAGAAGATGGTCTGAGGTCTTTACAATTCTGATCTTGGTGGGATTAAAATATTTCACTTTAGAGCAGGAAATGGTTTCATTAGCATCAGAAGCTGTTATCTGAATAGAATATAAAATGAAGTGGGATAAAGATGGGTGGTGGTCAGAATGATAAGATAAGACATCTAGCTGAGGTAGGGATTATTTAACCAAGAAAACCATCACTATTGCTTTGGTTTCCTGGCTCATTCTTTTAGGAACTAAATATTTTGATTCTTCATACTAATAATATAACCTTGGGCAAGTCACTTAAATTCTCGCTCCAGTTTCCTCATTAATAAAGTGAAGGTGTTGGATTAGATGAATACTAAATTCTTCATGGTTAAGATGACTTTGAGGTGAAGGGGCTAAAGAATCACTTAAATATAAACACACACACACACACATATATGAGTGAAAGGAACAAAATGAGAAATAATTAACATAAAAATAAATTGAATAATCAATCCACGAGCATTTTTAAGTGACTAGTAAATGTCAGCAATGTTTTGTGTTTGGAATACACAGACAAAAGAGGATCAGCCCTTGCCCTCAAGGAATGTAAATGACAGAAGACAACACGCATGGATAAGCTTATATAATATAGATATAAAATAGAGGGGCAGCTGGGTGGCGCAGTGGATAGAGCACCAGCCCTGTATTCAGGAGGACCTGAGTTGAAATCCGGCCTCAGACATGTAACACTTAATAGCTTTGTGACCTTGAGCAAGTCACTTAACCCCATTGCCTAGCCAAAAAGGAAAAGAAAAGATGTAAAATGGATATAAGATGTTTTTTGAGGGGAATACTAGCCACTTTGGAAATCCAAAGGCCTTCATAATGGAGGAAGAACTTAAGCTGAATCTTGAAGAATGCTAGGGATTCTGAGAGGCAGAGGGGAGGAAGAAATAAGTAGAAAATAGCCATTTCAAAAGTACAGGTTGGGGAGGGGTTGCAATGTGTGAAGAAGAATAAGAGGGCAATTCATCAATAAACATCTATTAAGCACCTTCTGGGTGACAAACACTGTACTAAGTGTTGGAGATATAAAAAAGGTAAAGACAATCCCTGCCTTGAAAGAGCTCACAAATAAGAAATAAGAGACAGGAAATATTAGAACTAAAGGAGGTTAGGGAAATTTCTAATAGAGGAAGAGATTTTAGTTAGGTAAAGGAAGTCACAGAAGGTAATAGTCAGAGACGAGGAGTGAGAGCATACTAGGCATCTGGAACAATAAGTTTGGAGCCTAGCCATGAACTATTTTTTTTAGTGGAACAGGCAGGAGACCAATGTCATTGGATCAAAGAATATATCTCCTTGTGAATTTATTTTTTGCTTTCTTCTTTGTATTTCTAAAAAATGCATTTTATTGATATATTCTATTTTTAAATGGGTTTTAAGGTTCTTTAAATTCTTAGCATGTGTAGTTCTCTGAATTTATAATGTTGATATTGATAAACATCAGTATGGTCAGGAGGAAAATGAAATCATTCAGAATGCCTTACCACATGGAGAATTTATTTAGTTATGTTAAACAACAACAACAACAATAAGAAGCAGAGAAACAAACAAAAATTGGTACTCAGGCCCTTAGGCGGAGGTTGAATTTTGTCTTTTATGGATACTTGGATAAATTTTTTAAAAAGGCCCCTCTTTTCTGGAATCACATAGCTTGGAGACACCTCAGAAAGTCAGCATGGAGAATGAGCTCCCAACCTAAGAGTTATCCTGAATGCCTCACTGTAACTCACCCCCAATGTCCCGTCTGTTGTCAGGGCCTGTCAATTTAACTTCTGCAACATCTCTCAAATGTGACCCCTTCTCTCCTCTGATACTGCCCCCATCTTGATGCATGCCTTCATCATCTCAGGCATCTCAGGCAACTTTGTTGGTTATTTCAATAGCCCGCTGGTGCATCTGCCAGCCTTAGGTCTCTCTCACTCTAATCCATTCTCCATTCATCCACTAAAATAATTTTCCTAGAACACTAGCTCGATCATGTCAGGCCAATAAACTCTGGTGGATTCTTATTGCTTCCAGGAGCAAATACAAAATATTCTGGCATTCAGAGTTCTTCATAACCTAGCTTCTTCCTATCTTTGCAGTCTTCTTAGACTTTTCTTCAATCCCATGAAACTTGCTTTTTGGCTGTTGCATGAACAAACCATTCCATCCCTAGGCTCTGGGGCTTCTCTCTGACTGTCTGTCATACCTGGAATGCTCTCCCTATTTCACTCCACCTACTGATCTCCCGGGCTTCCTTTAAGTCCTAACTAAAATTTTAGCTTCTGTAGGAAGGCCTCTCCCACTGCTCTCAATTCCAGTGCCTTCCCTCTGTTAATTATTTCATGTTTATCCTGTATGTGGCTTGCTTTATATATATTTGCTTGCATTATAATTACATTGTAAGCTCCTTGAGGGCAAGGTCTATCTTTTGACTTTTTATTTCCCTAGTGCTTAGAACAATGTCTGGTACACTGCAGGCAAACAGAGTTTATTGATTGATTTATTGATCATTCTTAAGTCTTTTACCAAAATTTCCAAAGCAGTAAGGTAGCATAAATTTATTCCATAAAACATTTACATAATGTGCACCAAGTTGGTCACTCCCTTTGTACTCTTTTTTTTTGTATCTGCTGACAGTGTGGTATAGTTAAAAAAAAAAGTATTAGAGTTGCAGTAAGGAAACCAAGGTAGGGGCAGCTGGGTGGTACAGTTAATAGAGCACTGGCCCTGGAATTAGGAGCACCTGAGTTCAAATCTGGTCTCAGATCAGGTACTTGGCATTTACTAGCTATGTGACCCTGGGCAAGTCACTGAACCCCGATTGCCTTGCTTAAATATAAAAGAAAAAAGAAAACCAAGGTAAAATTCCATTTTGTCCCATTATCCATTGAACAGTCACACTTGTTTTCCTATCCTTAATTTCATAGCATTGTTATGAGGATCAAATGGAGATGATGTATATAAAGCTCTTCTCAAACGTTAAGGCACCACATACATTATTTATCATGGTAATGATGACTCATGATGATGATGATAATGGTGGAGGAAAAAAATCCACAGGTATGCTAGAACCCATTCGAATTGACTAAAAACAAATTTTGATTTTTCAGCGTGAGTACTCACACCTATGAAATCAACAAATGCCAAAAAATCAGGGCCTGATTTATTCTTCTCTTTATTTTCTAGAGCTAAGAAAAGGATGGAGAAAATATTAATTATGTTGGTTAAAGTTAACTGTATCCCCCTACATACTCCCCTGCCCTAGCAAGCTGTTGTTAAACATTTACCACCATACCACAGAAGAACTAATTCTACTCTTCCCCACCCCCACTTAATAGTATTTTATTTTTCTTCCAATTACTTGTAAAGAGATTTTCAACATTCACTTTTATAAGATATTGATTTCCAAATTTTTCTCCCTCCTCTTTCCTTCCTCATTCCTCTCCCCAAGACAGCACACAATCTAATATAGGTTATACACGTACAATCATATTAAATATATTTCCACATTAGTCCTGTTGTGAAAGAAAAATCAGAACAAAAGGGAAAAACTTTAAAAAAGAAAAAAGTGAAAATAGCATACTTCGATCTGCATTCACATCCACAGTTCTTTGTCTGGATGTGGATAGCATTTTCTATCATGAGTCTTTTGGAATTGTCTTGGATCATCATATTGCTATGAAGAGTTAAGTCTATCATAATTGATCATCACACAGCATTGCTCTTACTGTGTACAATGTTCTCCTGATTCTGCTCACTTCACTCAGCGTGTAAGTCTTTCAAGGTTTTCTGAAATCCCCCATGGTCATCATTTCTTATAGCATGATAGTATTCCATTACATTCTTATACCACAACTTGTTCAGCCATTCCCCAATTTGTGGGCATTCCCTCAATTCTTTGCTGCCACAAAAAGAGCTGCTATAAATATTTTTGTAAATGTGGGTCCTTTTCTCTTTTTTATGATCTCTTTGGGATATAGAACTAGACGTGGTATTGCTGGGTCAAAGCGTATGCACAGTTTTATTGCCCTTTGGGCATAGTTCCAAATTCTTCTCCAGAATGGTTGGATCAATTCACAACTCCACCAACAGTGCATTGTTTTTTTTTCTTCCCCACATCTTCTCCAACATTTATTATTTTCCTTTTCTGTTATGTTAGCCAGTCTGATATGTATGAGGTGGTACCTCAGAGTTGCTTTCATTTGCATTTCTCTAATCAATAGTGATTTACAGCCTTTTTTTTTATATGACTTTAGATAGCTTTAATTTCTTCACCTGAAAACTGCCTGTTTATATCTTTTGGCCATTTATCAGTTGGGGAATGACTTGTATTTTTATACATTTGATCCAGTTCTCTATTTTAAAAATGAGGCCTTTATCAGAAACACTGACAGTAAAAAATATGTTCCAGCTTTTTGCTTTCCTTCTAATCTTGGTTGCATTGACTTTGTATATAATTTTTTTTAAAAAAAATTAATAACATCAAAATTATCCATTTCACATTTTATAATGTTCTCTATCTCTTCTTTGGTCATAAACTCTTCCCTTCTCCATACATATGACAGGTAAACTATTATTTAGCCTCCTAATTTTCTTATGGTACCACCTGTTATGTCTATATCAAGTACCCATTTCAACCTTATCTTGATATAGGGTGAAATTCTTCTGCTGTTTAGTAAAGTTGCATGTTTATTGAGTTTTTTTAACCACTTTTGCATAAAGGGAAAAAAAAGGTTTATGGTCCTGCATCCCATCTTCTACCCAAATAAATAATTAGACAAATTTTGTTAGTTTTGATTTCCTTTATCTATTTGTCTTTCAATGATAAGCTTCTTACAGGATATCTCCAGTGAATCATCATATTTGAATAGTTTTCAGAGCATCAGACTCAGAAAAATAGGTGTCAGACAGCAAAAAAAAAAGTAGTTTTTATTTTCCTTTATTTTTTATTCTATTTTATTGTAGAAGGCTGGACCTGCCTAGAGATTTATTGGTGGCTGCCCTTCCTTTTTGAAGAAAATTGTATGTCATCTACCTTACATGCTATGTCAATTGATTACACTTTTAAAGTTATTTCTTTTTATGTCCTTTTTGGGGAGGAGAATAGTGAAGCTATATTGACTCTAGGATCTTGATGATAAAGCACATCTCCCAACTCTCTGAAGCATGCTAAAATATTTAGAATGAAGCATGTATTGTCATATATCAACAACATATCAGTTCCTGTTCTTTAATTATACTTTAAAAAAAACTTATTCATATGTATGCATTTAAATAACCTTTACTTCTGTATCTCCCCTTTCCTCCCTTATCCAGAAAAACTTTCTTGCAACAAAATTTGAGAGGAAAAAGAAAACAACAGTTTAGTAAAACTTCCCAACATTAACAACCCAATCTGGGTAAAATTTTCAATTGTCTACTTTCATAGTGCCCCTTTTAGTTAAAGGGAGCAAGGAATTATATTTTCTCCTTTTTTTTTTCCAGGGCCAAAATTGTGTTATATGTGTGTGAGTACACACAGACACACATACATACATACACATATGTATATGAATACATGTATATACACGTATGCATATGTACTACATAGAGTATTCAATTTTATTTATTCTTTCTTGTAGCCATTATGTATATTCTTTACTACTTTTGCTTAGTTCAATCTTCATTGCTTCATGTTGTTTTTTTCTCAAGCTTCTCTGAATTATTAATTTCTTACTTTTTCTTTTAATTCAAATTTTTTTAAATATTCTTTTAAATTAAAATATCTTTATATATTTAGTAATTTCCCTTCCTGCAGGCCCTTAAATTGTTTCTATTTCTTTGCTTACACAAAAAGTCCTATGGATTGTTTGGTTTGTATAAGACCCTTTCATTCTTGACTTCCTTAAAGTATATATCTAACAATTGGATTCCCTCTGTCAAAAGGCATTGGGTTCAGTCATTTTAAAGCATAATTTTGAATAACTTTCCATAATATTTTGACCAATTCATGGGATATTATAGAATTTCAATTTTTCAGAGACTGAAGTAGCTATGTTGGGTATAAGGGTGGTGTTTGTGTGGGGAGGAAGGTTGACTGGGAGACTGTTAGTTGGAAGTAACAGCAATGTAATTACAGAGCGTCCAAAGCCTTTCTTTAAATACTGTGGTTCTTGAACTTAAAGAAAAAAAATCATCTCTGATTTTGTATATTATTACCCTATTTATATTCTCTTCTACCTAATAAATTATTTTGTTGCGAATTTATATAATGTTCGAAGGGTTTCTAGACAGCTAATTGACATGTTGAGATTGGAAAGTTGACTTCCACTTGAATCTCAAGTAAATTCTGGCTAGTGTAGTGGTACACACCTGTAATCCTGTTACCAGGAAGGAGGAGGCTGGTGGAACAATTGAGCTAAGGAGTTCAGAGTTGCAGTGTGATAAGTTAATCAGATGTCTATTCTAAATCCACTGCAAATAGAGGGAGTTGGGAGTAGGTGGAAACTGCTGAGGGAGAGGCAAACCAACCCAGAAACAGAGCAGGTCAAAGTTTCCATGCTGATAAGTAGTGGCATTGGGTGCATGAATGACTGTGGAGTTCCAGACTCAGAGAAATAGGGAGATCCCATCTCAAATAATAATAAAAATAATAATAGTAGCAATAATAATTATAATAATAATAATAATAATAATAATAATAATAATATAATTTAAAATTTTTCCATTGGTGCACTGTTATACTCAAATTAATTTACCCTCTCATGGCAATTTACTCAGAATCATAAAACAATTTAACACACACAAAGACACCCACTAGCATTCATCTGTCAATAATCAAAGAAAATGAGCTGATTTAATCTGTTGAAAGACAAGATTAGTAAGACCATACTTCCCTAACTACACTTTGTCTCCTTAGCCCCACCCGCTGCAGTTTAAATTGTAGCTCACATTCTTGGAGTAATAACTATTCAGTACATACACACTATTTCTACACTTAATGGCTTTTCTTAATGTCTGAGATATAAAGACCCTAGTCTACAAAGGCCGAATGCCAAGTTGTTATTACAAGTTAAAACAGAATTTATTTTTGAGATACCACACCTTGACAGTTAACACTAGAAAGTACAGCATTAAATCAAGATATATGGCTGGCTGCTAACGTATGGCACAGTGTTTCATAGACCATTATCAGTGAGAATTGTATTCTCTTTTATTGCCCCTATCTAGCAAGAGAACAACAAAGATAATGTAGCAAATTGCTGTAAGATTGTAAATAATGTTTATTTCAAGCTAACCAATTTTTTAAAATGGAAATAATACTCAAATAACTGTCTTCACATATGGAACTGTCTATGGACAAAGTAAAGTGAGAATCTGGAATTCTTCAGAAATCCTCCCTTCAATGCTTTAGCCATATTGATGCCATCTTTTGTTTCCTCATTGGTCACAAAATCCTCTAGGTACAACATTTTCTAGGGATTGTTCTTTATTTTCATATCCCTCCTCTTACTGTCAGAAATTGCATTGTGGGCTAATCTTTATCAGTTGCTAAGCTTGCTCTCCCTCTGAATCATATGTCTAAGACTTGTCACCACAATGTGCCATTCCTCACTTACAGTTATTAATTCTCTTTTACCTCCTTATAGTCAAAATGTCTATGTTTCCCAAAGTTTTCTTGGGTTAATCCAAATAAGAATATAATTTATGGTAATTGGAGAGGGCCTTTCTTTTTTTATATGCATTTTGAGATTGTCTTCAAAACAAAATAATTCTGCTTTATTTCACCTGTAAAAATGACTAACCAAGTATTTCCAGTTATGAAGGAAAGACCATTGGAAATAGATTGGTCAATGAAGGGATAGATTAAATTATACCATGTGGGCAATTATCTGCTCTGCCAAAACACAGGACTAGTTATGATAATTAGAAATATTTTTAAGACTTCATGGTATGTTCAGTTCAATTCAAGAATGTTTTACAGTACTTTGATCCTTCAATGCAAGCATATTAGATCATACTTACAATGATGTTTTCCCTCAAAGAAAGGTTATATTTATGAAATGTTTTCCTAAAATCTTGGATGAATTGAAAGGCCAATTCAGTATGGAAATATGTGAAGTACATTTAACAGCCAAGGAACAATTTTTGTTCTTAGGAAATTTGTCTAAGAAACTTTACACTTGGACCCATACCAAAGAATATGAATCAAAATAAAAAATACACTCTTAACTGGAAATAAATGAAGGGCTGTGCCCAGAAGAAAATTTGTCTACATTTATTTTTCACTTGGGGGATAGTAATTTTACCAGGAAAAAAATGGAAAAGTCTTCCCTGAAATGAAAATATGATGATGATGTTCTGAAGGGATGAGAGGTAGAAGTGGTGGTGAATAAAATATAACCATTTTATGAACTGGTAGAATTTGAATTTGATATGTATTTATTAGGATTGATAATTTTTCAGTGAAATTGCAAAGAATTTTGTAACAACTAGAGTTGACCAATATTAAAATTTGTGGCCTCATGAAGTAGCCAGTGTCCAAGCATTAAAAATATTTAAGCATCATCATATTCATATACAATTCCTTTAATGTATTATAAATTCAACTGAAGGATCTCTGTGGTTCCTTGTAACACAAATTGTCTCTAATTTGAAAAAATCTTAGCTAATGGATACTGCAATATCCTGACACCTTCTCCCCTATTATTGCACAAAAATTTCTTCTTCTTTGATTTTGTATCTTCCTATTATATTTCCCAGAACTGATATTTGCCACTGTCATTTCTGAACTTCTGGTAAGCTCTCCTTATCTTCAGCTGTTAGCTCACAGTCTTTATGTTCATCCAATTCCTTGCAATCACCCTCGATTACTTTAATTTTCATGTTAATTTCCTTTCTAAAACTTAATGTATGTATTGTACACTGATGGTATCTCAACAGAGCAAGGAATATATATATATATATATATATATATATATATATATATATATATATATACACACACGCACATATACATGCATACATACATACATACATACATACACACACATACACACACACACACACACACACACACACACACACTGTTGTATAGAAATCTGTCTTACCCAGTAGGGAAATAGGGAAGAAGATAAGAGATATGGGGGACAGGTGATAAAAAAGAGGGCAGAATAAGGGAGGCAATGGTCAGAAGTACAACAAACTTTTGAGGGGGGATAGGATCAAAAGAGAAAGAGAACAAGAAATAGAAGAAAATAGGATGGAGGGAAATACTATACACAGGTAATTATCATAGCTGTAAATATGAGTGGGATAAGCTCATCCAAAAACTGTAAGGAGATAACAGAATGGATTCAGAACCAGAATCCAACAATATATTGTATATAGGAGACAAACTTGTAAAAGAAAGCCATACACAAGAGTTAAAATAAAGGGTTAGAACAGAATGTATTATGCTTCAGTGGAAGTAAAAAAAGGCATGGTTAGTAATCATGATCTCAGACAATACAAAAGCAAAAGAAAAAAGACTTAAAAGAGATAATCAGGGAAAGTGCATTTTCCTAAAAGGTATGTAGACAATGAAGTAATATAAAAAAACTTATATCAAGTTTCTTTGATAAATGGCTCTTTGTCAAATATATAAGGAATAGATCCAAATTTATAAAGATAACAGCCATTCTACAATTGCTAAATGGTCAAGGCATGTGAACAGGAAGTTTTCAAAAGAAGAAATCAAAGTTGTCTGTAGTCACACAAAAATGCTCTAACTCATTATTGATTAGAGAAATATAAATTAAAACAACTCTAATGTGCCACCTTACATCTATCAGAAATGACATATGTTAGAGATGATGGGAAAAAGCTGTATGCTAGTGCACTGTTGTTGGAGTTGTTAACTCATCCAACCATGCTGGAGAACCATTTGGAACTATTGCCAAAGGGCTATGGAATTGTATATACTCTTTGCAATAACATTATTAGATTTGTAAACCAAAGAAATCAAAGACAAAGGAAAAGGCCCAAATGTCCAAAAAATATGTTTAGCAGCTCTTTTTGTGCTGGCAAAAAATTGGAAATTGATGGGATGCTAATCAGTTGGGTAACGGCTGAATAATTTGTGGCTTATGATTATGATGGAGTACTATTGTGCTATAAGAAATTAGCAGAGTGGATGGTTTTAGAAAAAGAAAAAAAAACATGGCAAGACCTATATGAATTGATGCAAAATGAAGTTCGAAGAACTAGGACATCATTGTGCAACATGATAAAATATCGTGTAACAATGCTACAGCAATGGTATATTGATGAACAGTTGTGGAAAATTTGGCTACTTTGACCAACATGGTGATCCAAGCCAGTTCCATAAGATCCATGATGAAAAAATGCTATCCACTTCCAGATGAAGAACTGATAAACTCTGAGTGCAAAATGATGTACAATTTTCTTGCTCTCTCTTCTTTTTTGTCTTTTTTGTGATATGGCTAATATGGAAATATATCTTGCATGATTTTATATGTGTAATTGATATCATTTTGTCTTCTCATTGGTTGGGGGAGGGGATAGAGAGAGACAGAGAGATTGGAACTCAAATTTTAAAATGTCAAAAATAAATTACAAATTTAAAAAGAAAGTAATTTCATGGAAAGGTACCATAGAACATGTGAAGGGCAAATATCCCCTTTTTAAAAAAGGCATGGGGAGAAGACAGAGTTTACAAACAATAAACTAGTGATCTTAACTTCAAATCCTGGGAAAACTCTAAAACAGGTCATTAAAAAGATGGTTAATGAATGCATATAATTGGAAGTAGTGATTACAAAGACTGAATACAGCTTCTTCAAAAATAGGTCTTACTAGACTAACTTCTCCCCTCCCTTTTTTAATATAGGGTTACTAAACTAGTAAATCAGGTAAATGCTGAAAACATGGTTTACTTAGACTTTAGCAAAGCATTTGATAAAGTATCTTATAATCATGCTACATAGATTATGGTGAGATATATATATATATATATATATATACATATATATATATATATATATATATATACTAGATGACATCATAATTAAATATTTTTGGTACTAGATGAATGACTGAACTTAAAGATCAGTTGTTGATAGGGAGCTGTGTTATAGTGGGGATAATGCTGAATTCAAATTCCAGCTCAGCAGTATATCTGTGTCATTTCAGACTCTTCATTTACCTATCTGGGGTAGTTTCTTCCACTGTAGTATGTTTGGGATAACTATTAGACTTCTAACATCACTTTGATTTATAAATCTTCACTTGGCAAGATGTCTTTAGTGGTGCATCCCTAGAACCTGTGTGGTTTAACATTTTTATTTATCCCTAAGATTAAAAAAACCACACACACAGGTGCCATTTTTATCAAATTTGCCAGTAACACAAAAATGAAAGGGATAATCAATATACTGGAAGATAGGGTAAGGAACCATAGTGTATTGAAAAGATCAGAGTCCACAAGAAACAGCTTAGAGCCCAATTTAGTCTGCTGACTAGCTAAGTCACCTGCTAACTAAGAATGGTTTTACACTTTCAAATATTAAAAAAAACCACTTTATTTAAACATGTAAAATCATTCTTAGTTCATTGACCATACGAAAACAAGGTGGCAGGTCAGATTTGACTCACAGGCTGTGGTTTGTCAGTTCCAGGTTTGAGTACTGCATTGAATCTCATCATAAATTCAACTGGTGTTAATGTAAAAACTTACGCTTTGGTCCAAAAAATCCCTTTATAAGTTGTTAACTATATAAAATAAAAGCCATCCCCCAACAAAAAAGAGTAATGTTAACTTTGGATTGCATTGAGAAAGGCGTAGTTTCCAAGAAAGTTATATTTTCTTCATACTTTGACCTCGACAGATCACATCTGGAGAACTGTGATTAGTTCTTGTCATTACAATTTAAGGATATAGAAGAGGGCATATAGAAGAGGGCAATCAGGATGGTGATAGATCTTGAATCTATGTTGTATGTAACCTGTTTGAGTATCAGAGATTTAAAATTGAGGGTGAAAACAAAAGAGAGGGGAATTTGCTTCCTTATCTGGCCCCTGCACCCAAAATATAGATGGTTAAATGCTTGGTCCAGACTCTGCCTTTCTCTTCCCACATTGCATAACTTACTCTTTAGTTACTGCCTTAGTCTCTACTTATCTATTTATCTGTGTGTACTTGGGAAGAGGAGATTGAACTACAAAAACAAACACAGATTCCTTTCACACAGCAAAAGCAACTGACTCACTTCAACTAAAAGGAAAAGCCCTAGATCCAGCTCTACTTAGATCTGATCAGGAGAGTGCTCAGTCACTATCCAGATGTACCATTGAGTCATTTTTCACTTGTGTACCTAGAGCAATCACTGCTATTCTCCGTTTGCATCCCTTTATTTATATGTATTGAAAAACACGACTCAAAATAAAGTGTAAGCAATCACATTTTTTCTCTATTAAAGCCCTAATTTAAGTCAGGAATTATGAAATAGAATTTAAACAGAGAAGAGGAAAAGGAATAAATGTTAGCCATATCTGACATGAATACACCTCCCCTGCCCCCCCCATGTATAGAGAAGGGGAGAAGGAAAGCATGTCACTATCTTTCAACTGGTTTCCCAAAGATATTTTATAATTATATATAATTATTTAATTTATTATCACTATTTTAATATTCATTTGAATTTGTTATTTTATATAATTAACAATCTATGTCTTTGGGAAACAGTTCTGTAAATCTTAGCATATTATAGCCACACACCTTCTCAAAGTTTTCTCAAGCAGATATCACGGGTGGTAGAGGAAACATCTACTTTAATAACAGTCCACCAGCACAATTGCCTCAATTTCCCCCAAATTCTAGTCCCCTAATTTCTTTTTATCATGATTGCTCTGACTCTCTTGGTAAAGCACACATATTAAATCTTTTCTCCTACTCTTATGTCCTATATTAACTAATGCAAAGTGAAATAAGCAGAATGAAAAATAATAAGACAATTATGATAACAACATAAACAGAAAAACAACAGAATCAGCAAAATATATAGAAACTATACAATACATATTCATATTATTCAAGATTGTTTCCAGACATGAAAAAAAGGACTCTTTGTAGAGCAGGGCAACTATGGGTGTGTAACATTGATTATAACCGTCAGATTCAAAAAGTAAAGATGGATGTATTTGGAAATGAAGGTAATGTAAAAAACAAAATATATAAATCATTTTTTAAAAAATCTTCCCCCAAATCTTTTAGGATTTTATGAGCCAGAGTCAAAGACGCATTATATTTCAAGTGTGGGGCACAGTTTGTGAAAATTGTAAGAGGTGGGAAATTAAATATCATATATAGAAAATAGCAAGAAAGTATGTTTGACTGAACTGAGGAGAATATGAAGAAGAATAATATGTAATTAGCCTGGAAAAGCAGGATAGAGGCAGATTGTAAGGGCTAAAGTGACAAAGTGAGAAATATAAATGTTGCCACATTCTTTCCACATTTTTTCTGTATTTAGAATAATTTGATCTTGTAGCATCAGAATTTTTTTCTTGACAGTTCCTCATCTTTCATAGGCCAATTCCTTTTTAGAATTTAAGCCCATGAGTTTGTCTGTAGACTACCTGTGTGAGGTTGGGAAAGTCATTTAGCCTTAATGGAGCTTAAGTGTGCTCATCTGTCAATTGAGAGGGTTGAATTAAATGTTTCTGAGGTCCTTTCCAGCTCTAATTCCATAATCTTATGTTTACTCTAGATTCTTTGAATCCTATTCTCCCTAAATAAAGATGATTTCCAACTTTCTTTCTCCTCTTTTCTGATGAAAAACTTTTAAGTTCATATCCTTCCCATTTTCCCATCATTTCTACTTCATCAATCAATTCCTCTTTATTGATCAACCCCAGCCTAGCAGTTCCTTTATCACCTTCACCCCATTAAGTTATACTTTCCTTGAAGGCAGAGACAATATAGTTGTTTATTTTTATTTCCCCAGTACTTAGCACATTGCCTCATACATCATAACAAATAATTCCTGAATTGACTTCAGTACTGGGATTCTGTGCATTGTGGGTGGTTTATAAATCTGAAAACCTTGTTTAGTAAGTATTAATTTTATAATCACGGGTTTATGACCATGCCAAAAATCTGGAGTAACAAGTGAAAAAATACACTGGTATTTTAAACATTCTTAGGGAGCAAAATGATTACTACATTTAGGGACTGTTGCTTTTCATTTGTATCCCCAGTGCCTAGCAGTGTGCTTAGCAGAGAGTAAATGCTTAATAAATAGTTTGAATGAATCAAATGATTGAGTTGTAATTGCTCTTGTGTTCTTTTAAGAAAAGATGAATTAGACACCATTTTGTACACAGGAGACTTATTTGTCCAGTGGGAAATTTATAACCTAATTCACAGCATGATGAATCTTTTTTTAAAAAGGAGAAATTTTCAGAATACACATAAGTAGTGACACTTTAATGAAGATCTAATTGTGTTACCATAGTAATGATTGACACATGAAGCACATTAAGATATACAAAGCACTTTAAATATACTACCTCATTTAAACTTTACAATGCTGTGAGGCATGTATTAGAGCTTTTATTTCCATTTTTCAGATGAGGAAAAAGGATCAGAAAGATATACAGCTTACCTATGATCACATAGTAAATAATTAAATTAATTCATTAAATATTTATTTATTTTTAATTTTATTAATTTATTTTGATTTATCAATAATCACTTCCATATGCTTTTGAGTTTAAAATTTTTCTCCCCCTTCCCCCCCATCACCCTCTCCAACACAGTGCACAATCTGATATAGGCTATACATTTGCATTCCTATTAAATATATTTTCACAGTAGTGGTGTTGTAAGTAAAAATTAAACCAATAGGAGGAACCATCAGAAAGAGGAAACAAAACTCAACAGAAGAGAAAAAAATAGCAATTCAACTTTCATAGTTCTTTCTTTATATGTGGATGGCATTTTTCATCATGAGGCCTGTGGAAATGTCTTAGATCCTTGTATTGCTGGGAACAGTTAAGTTTATCAATATTAGTCATCGCACAACATGGCTGTTATTGTGTACAACGTTCTCTTGGTTCTGCTCATTTCACTCAGCATCAGACCATACAAGTCTTTTCAGGTGTTTTGGAAGTCAGCCTGTTCATCATTTCTTATAGCATAATAGTATTCCATCACATTCATATACCACAACTTGTTCAGCCATTCCCCAATTGACGGGCATCCTCTCAATTTTCAATTCTTTGCCACCACAAAAAGAGCTGCTATGAATATTTTTGTACATGTGGGTCCTTTTCCCATTTGTTTGATCTCTTTGGGATACAGCCCTAGAAGTGCTATTACTGGGTCAAAGGGTATGCACATTTTTGTGGCCATTTGCATATAGTTCCAAATTATTTTCCAAATTGGTTGGATCATTTCACAACTCCACCAACAACGTGTTACTTTTCCAATTTTCCCACTTCTTCTCCAACATTTATCATTTTCCTGTTTTGTCATATTGGCCAACCTGATAGGTGTGATGTGGTACCTCAGAGTTGTTTTGATTTGCATTTCTCTAATCAATAATGATTTAGAGCATTTTTTCATATGACTATAGATGGCTATAATTTCTTCATCTAAGAACTGTCTGTTCATATCCTTTGACCATTTACCAATTGGGGAATGGCTTGTCTTCTTATAAATTTGACTTAATTTATAAATGAGGCCCTTATCAGAGAGATTGGTTGTAAAAATTCTTTCCCAATTTTCTACCTTCCTTCTAATTTTAGTTTCATTGGTTTTGTTTGTATAAAAACCTTTCAATTTAATGTAATCAATATCATCCATTTTGCTTTTTGCAATGTTCTCTATTTCTTGTTTGTTCATGAATTCTTCTGCTCTCCATAAATCTGACAGGTAAACTATTTCTTGCTCTCCCTCATTAAATATTTATTAAGTGCCTACTATGTACAAAGTAATGTGTTAAGCTCTGAGGCTAAAGTAAGAAGAAAAAGTTCCTGCCCTCAAGGGCAGTCTCATGGGAGAAGACAACACACAAAAGGAGGCTAGAAAAGAGGGGAATGGAACATAGTGTAATTGGAGGACACTAGGTAGTTAGTACCAGCATGGGGAGTGACTTGCAAAATCCAAATTTTACCCAGTATAAAAAGAAAGCTTTGTTAATATTCTATGTGGGATTACCTTTATAAAACCATCAATTATAGACATTCACTATTATGCTTACCTTTAATGGTTGTTGAGAAGACATAATTAGCTCATAGTAACAATATGTATAGTGATGATATGGTAAATGCAGTGGCTTAAAAAAAATTCTCATCTAAACCAGAGCATACCGTTCAATAAATATACAGGATCAGGAGAAAGAAAGGGCACACACATAGTATATTGATAGAGAGATAGACATTTAGGAAATGCATTGGCCAAAACAATTCATACCTTTTGATGTTTCAAGGCCTTTCATTCTCTTTTTGTTCTCTTGCTTATCATGGTATCCCGACACTATTTCCTTCAGGTGCCACATCTCTTCTGGCTATGTCACTCTACTGAGCTCCCTGAGCAAGCAAGTTTGGAATGGTATTGCCTACTGGTCAAATACTTCCATTGAAAGATGTTATAGATAAGAGGTGGAGAGAGAGAAACCCAAACATAAAAAAAAATCAAGCAGGCAACAACTTAGAAAAGCTAGGTTCTTATTTGATTTATGGATCTCTTTTTAACTTCCAGAGCTCACACTCTTCAGAGCTGTCTCCTGCCTCAACAGATTCCCTATGAAGTGTGGCCTTTGCAAATACCATGAGGGACATGATAGAGTTTTAAGCATTCAATAGTTAGCTATATTATATTTCCATCAAGTTTGATTTAAGAACTTCACAACTACTAAAGGATTACATTTTCTTCAGATTTCTTTTTAAGTCCTTCAATTTTCTCTACCACCTATCCCTTAGATTCAGCATTTTTCATGAAGTGGCTCATGGGGAGGGGCAATAGATCAGAGGTCCCCTGATCAATAACTCTCCCAAATGGGAAAATAATAATATCTAATATTTATATAGAAAAAATTTGATAAGTCAACAAAAATGTATTAAGTGGGTACTATGTGCCAAGTACTATGCTAATCACTGGGGAGACAAAGAAAGGCAAAAAACTCCATACTCCTATGCCATGGGTAGACAAAAATGCAAGCAACAATGTACAAACCACACACACACACACACACACACACACACACACATTTTAGACTGAAGATAATCTTAGAGCGAAGGCACTAGCATTAAGAGGTGTTAGGGAAAGACTTGCAGAAGATGGGATTTTAGTTAAGAGGTGAAGGAAAACTGAATAGCTAGGAGAGACAGAATTCCAATCATGGGAGAAATCCAGTGAAAATGTATGGTGGAAGAAGATGGTATTGCTTTATGGTAGGAAGAGAAAGAAGGCCAATGTCACTGGATCATATGTGGAGGGGTTAAGTACTAAGACAGGATTTGTAGAAAGGACCCAGTTCATGAAGGGCTTTAAATGCCAAACAAAGGGTTTTATATTTGATCCTTTGAGTAATAGGGAACTACTAGAATTTATTGAGGGTTAGGAATGATATTAAAGTAGATCAGTTGAACTACTTTCTCTAATACCTTTTAGACTTACATTATCAGAAAAAAAATATGAATAAGTTGGCTTTCATAGCATATACCAAGCATCATGATACTCTGAAACAATAACACAGTCTTCAATGGGCATGCCATAGCAATTCTGTCCTTTGCATAGTCTTAGATGTTTTTTACTTTACTGCATAATTGGATATCTTACATAATTTACTTAGTATCATATAGTTAGTAAATGTCTGAAGAGGATTTGAGCTCTGGTCTTTCAGACCAGAAATTTCATAATTGATTATGCATATTTAGAAATCCAATTATTTAGAAGGAAGTGTTTCTGTTAACTAGAGAAGTCAGCAAAGTAAAAAAAAAATACATATACTCAAGATGAATATTTTAGGAGATTTACTCTTAAATTTACCCTAACTAGGTACATTGCTGGATTATTTAGAATGATTTCTCTCCAGATTACACTGTACTTATTTTGAATGTTTGTGTGTGTGTGTGTGTGTGTGTGTGTGTGTGTGTATGTACTTTTAACATGTATGCTGTCTCCTCTAATAAAACATAAGCCCTTTGACAAGGAATGTTTATTTTTTGCCTTTGTTTCCTCAGTACTTAGGACAGTGCCTAATGTATTGCATGCACTCAATAAACAATTGTAATTTCTTTGAGGGAATTTTGGGGAAAAACAACTTGGCTGTTGAAGGAGGTTTTTCATCACTTTATCTTCAAGGCTATACAGAAGTGGATCTCAGATTTAGGACAGACAGGGGCCTCACAGATCAAGTAGCTTAACATCCCCATTTTGAAGGTGAAGAACTAAGACCCAGAAAATTAGAATGGCTCACCAAAAGTCACAAATCTAGTAAACAGTAGTGCTAGGATCAAAACAACATTATTTGATTCTCCAAATCCAATGTTCTTACTATTGCGTTGTACTGTCTGTCCTAAATAATGCAAAAGACTCACTAGTTGCAAATATCAATTACACATATATGATCTTTGCTTAATATGATGATGAATGAATGGAGAAAAAAGCACGTGTTAAATGCTTTCTATACACAGAATGCTGGCAGTAGCTAAATGGCACAGTGGATTGATTGCCTGACCTGTACTCAGGAAAATTTGAGTTAAAATCCAGCCTTGGACACTTAATAGCTTTGTGACCCTAAGCAAGTCACTTAGCCCTGTTTGCCCCAGTTTCCTCATCTGTAAAATGAACTGGAGAAGGAAGTGGTAAGCCATTCCATTATCTTTGTCAAGAAAGACCCGAAAAGGGTGGGTGGAGCCAAGATGGCATAATAAAAGCAGTGTCTTGCTTGAGCTCTCCCCCAAACCCCTGCAAATACCTATAAAAATGGCTCTAAACAAACTCTAAAGCAGCAGAACCCACAAAAAGACAGAGGGAAACACATTTCAGCCCAAGACAGCCTGGATGATTTATCAGAAAGGTATATTGCATAATCCTAGTAGAGGAGTGCAGCTCGGTGTGGGCACACAGGTCACAGCGAAAGTGGAGCAGGCCTCAGAGGACTGAATCACAGGCAGCTGCGGTGGTTTCCAGACTTCTCAACCCACCAATGACAGGGACAGCTTAGAAGGTCAGTGGGAAAAGTCTGTGACTGCGGTGAGAGAGAGAAGCAACATCGTCTTAGCTCCAGTTCCGGAGCTTGGCCCCAGGGCAGCTGCTGCCTCCTAAGCTTCCACCCCACACACTGAGGGAGCATCAAATGGCTGATCAGAGAGGGATCGCAGGGACCTCCTGCTGATGGAGGATTCTCTTGCTTTGCCCGTGCTTGGATCTGGGTCACAGTTCTGGGTGGTGGTCCTGGGATGAGAAGGAGCTCTGGTGTGGTGGAGCTTGTAGTGGCTGTGTAGAGAGAATGCTCCTCACAGTTCCAAGAGAGAAAAGAGTACTTGTGGTCACTCACAGACCAGAGCACAGGCCAGGAAAGGAGTAAAAACCTCATCCTTGATCATAGCATCTTGGAAGAACTGAAAATTTACAGGTGCCTAAAAGTATCTCTGAAAAGAGCTGCACAAAACCCTTGAAGCTTGGGACAATACATTCTCCACACTGGAAACAGACTCCTACCTTAAGAAAGAGTTTATAACTCAAGTAATTGGCCAGGATCATGAGCAAGCAGTGCAAAAAGAGTCAGACTATATTATCTTACTTTGGTGACAAAGAAGATCAAAACATACAACCAGAAGAAGACAATGAAGCCAAAGCTCCTACATCCAAAGCCTCCAAGAAAAATATGAATTGGTCCCAGGCCATGGAGGACCTCAAAAAGGATTTTGAGAAGCAAGTAAGAGAATCAGAGGAAAAACTGAGAGTGATGCTAAAGAAGACCCAAAAAAATACTGAAGAAAATAACAACTTAAAAAATAGCCTAACCCAAAAGGCAAAAGAGGTCCAAAAAGCCAATGAGGAGAAGAATGCCCTAAAAAAAAATTGGCCAAATGGAAAAGGAAGTCCAAAAGCTTACTGAAGAAAATACTTCCTTAAAAATTAGAATGGAGAAATTGGAAGCTAGTGACAATTTGAGAAATAAAGGCACTGTAACACTAATCCAAAAGAATGAAAAAATAGAAGAGAATGTGAAATATCTCATTGGAAAAACAACTGACCTGGAAAATAGATCCAGGAGAGAGAACTTAAAAATTATTGGACTATCTGAAAGCCAACATCAAAAAAAGAGCCTAGACATCATCTTTCAAGAAATTATCAAGGAAAATTGCACTGATATTTTAGAACCAGAGGGCAAAATAGAAATTGAAAGAATCCATCAATCTCCTCCTGAAAGAGATCCCCAAAGGAAAACTTCTAGGATTATTGTAGCCAAATTCCAAATTCCCAACTCAAGGAGAAAATATTGCAAGCAGCCAGAAAGAAACAATTCAAGTATTGTGGAAACACAATCAGGATAACACAAGATTTAGCAGCTTCTACATTAAGGGTAGAGGGCATGGAGTATGATATTCTGGAGGGCAAAGGAGATAGGATTACAACCAAGAATCACCTACCCAGCAAAACTGAGTATAATCCTTCAGGGTAAAAAATGGTCATTCAATGAAATAGGGGACTTTCAAGCATTCCTGAGGAAAAGACCAGAGCTGAATATAAAATTTGACTTTCAAATACAAGACTCAAGTGAAACATGGAAGAGGTAAACAGGAAAGAGAAATCATAAGAGACTTATTAAGGTTGAACTGTTTACATTCCTACAGGGAAAGATGATATTTGTAACTCATGAAGCCTTTGTCAGTATTAGTGTAGTGGGAGGGAAAAAATTAAATGTATGTACAGATAGATAGAGGGCACAGGATGAGTTGAAGATGAAGGGGGTGATATCTGGAAAATAAAATTAACGGGTGAAAGAGGATTATACTTGCAGAAGAAGAAAGGGAGAAGGAGAATGGGGTAAATTATCTCACATGAAACAGACAAGAAAAGGCTTTTACAGTGGAGGGGAAATGGGGGAAGGTGAGAGGGAATGAGTGAATCTTATTCTCATAGGATTTGGCTTAAGGAGGGAATAACATACACAATGGGGTATGGAAATCTATCTTACCCTACAGGAAAATAAGGGGGGAAGGGGACAAGAGAGCAGGGGTTGATAGAAGGGAGGGCAGACTGGGGAGGGGATATCATGAACAGCAAACACTTCTGAAGAGGGACAGGATCGAAAGAGAGAGAGTAGAATAAATAGGGGTTAGGATAGGATGAAGGGAAATATACTTAACTTTTCACAACAGAACTGCTATGGAAGTGTTTTGCATGACTACACATCTATAACCTGTATTGAGATGCTTGACTTTTCAATGAGGGAGGGTGTGGAGGGAGGAAGGGAGAAAATTTGTAACCCAAAGTTTTAAAAACATATTTTAAAAAAGAAGAAAGACCCAAAAAGGATCACAAAAAGTTGGATGCCACTGAAAAGAGGCTATACAACAACAAGTAAGCAAAATAGGGGGCAAATATAGAAACAAGACCTTTCTCCCAAGTAGCTTATATTCTGATGGGAGGAGTGCACATAAGAGAGTGGTAGCCAGAAAATACAGCTTTTATCCTGTTGGGGTGATGAGCAGGGCAATAGGTAGGGGAGTTGAATGACACTAGTCATCCAGGAAAAAATGGCACTATTGATTTGATCATGGTTCATGATCTGAGAAGAGGGATGAGAACAGAAGTGGTTAGAAAGGAAGCCATGTAGGAGCTGATAGGAGAGCAGGGAGTGGCTTGGTTTTAATTGACTGTGGCTTTTGTGAATTAGCATTGTAGGAGACTCAATTACCTATTAGGAGTTCAGGAACTTGGTGGGAATTTCAAATGATTCTTGATGAACTTAGTGTTAAGATAATTTAACTTAACAAACATTTCTTAAGGGACTCCTAAAAGCATTGTGCTAGGAGACAGAGAAAAAGAAAGAGAGAGAGAGAGAGAGAGAGAGTGAGACAGAGAGAGAGAGAGAGAGACAGAGAGAGAGACAGAGAGAGAGAGAGAAAGAGAGAGAGAGAGACAGAGAGAGATAGAGAGAGAGAGAGAGAGAGAGAGAGAGAGAGAGAGAGAGAGAGAGAGAGAGAGAGAAAGAGAGAATCTCTGCAAGGGATTTACGTTAGGCTAATGCTCCACTGTCCAGTGAGATGGCAAGGTGTGTGAGTGTAAACTAAATTAATAGTAAAATCATACAATAACTTAGGACAAATACTTTGGAGTATTTGCATTCAAGTCTCAGGCGTTATCTAATAATATCTATCTGAATTTACACAAGTCCTTTAGCCTCTTTGCTTCTTATTTTCTTGACCTCTCCAGTGAGGGGCTTGGACAAGATACCTTGGGAGGTCCCTTACAACTTTAGAGTTTTAATCCAGCTCCTTCATTTTATAGATAAGAAAACAGAGGACCAGGTTGATTTGTAGGATAATAGACCTGGAACTGGAAGACATCTCAGAGGCCATGGAATCCGAATGAGTTATGCATAGATAAGGAATTAAGGCCCAGGGAGGGTGTGATTTGCTCAGAATAAGAGGGATATTAAAACTGAGGCTGTATTTGAATCCAGTCCCTTTGACCCCAGGGCCAGGGCTTTTTCTATTATGCCATATTGATTCCCATTCCATGGTTTGCTTGGGTCTTTCTTTTCTTTCTTTCTTCCTTCCTTCCTTCCTTCCTTCCTTCCTTCCTTCCTTCCTTCCTTTCTTTCTTTCTTTCTTTCTTTCTCTCTCTCTTTTTCCCTTCCTTCCTTCCTTCCTTCCTTCCTTCCTTCCTTCCTTCCTTCCTTCCTTCCTTCCTTCCTTTCTTTCTTTCTTTCTTTCTTTCTTTTTTTCTTTCTTTCTTTCTCTCTCTCTTTTTCCCTTCCTTCCTTCCTTCCTTCCTTCCTTCCTTCCTTCCTTCCTTCCTTCCTTCCTTCCTTCCTTCCTTCCTTCCTTCCTTCCCCCTTATTTTGGAGTCATAGGGAAAAAAATGAAATTTAAGGGTACGGCTTAAAAGACTAATAAACCAGCAAGACTTTCACATTCTGCGGACACAAAAGGTTACTCTGTGAATTGTGAACAGGGCTGTTTTCACAGTCTGTCCTTGATTGAAGCTCTGCTCCATGGGGATCTGGAAGCATTTGTACAAACAGGTCCTGCCTGACTCTGGATTTCTGATTGTTCGAATAGGAGTATTCAGACTCCCCCTGGGATTGCCAGGATGCCAAGTTACAATCAGCATGAATATCCTCCTCAAAAGGCCCTTCTATTGGTTCAATTGGACATATTTGTTCTTATCATTTCCTACCTGAATCTGCTAAATATTCACATAAAAAAAAGAAAATTAGTTGTTTCATTTGCTTTTCTGCCTGTAAAATTTATGGTTCATGCACATCATTTTATAGTTTTTGTTATAATAGATGCCTTTGAGTTAAAAACATAGTGTGTTGATATTTAAGTGGCACAGATATCGTCACTGATAATGATAATCATGAAAATAATAACAGCTGATAATAATAATAATGTAGATAATAATAGTGTTTCAAGCTTTGCAAGGCATTTTATGTACATTGCTCCATGAGAGTCAGAGTACTACAAGGGAAAGAAGTTGCCATCAAAGGACCTGAATTTGAATCTTGCCTCTGACATTCATTACCACCATGAGTTCATACAAGTCACTTAAATATCTTGGAGAGTCATTTTCATTATCTTCCAACTGAGGGGTCTGAATTCAGCCAGTTACACCCCTTCTAGGCAGGGGTGTACTGGTAAACCTTTAACTACTGGCTCTCCAAAAATCTTCAACATGTTTTAAGTTTAATCTTCTTTATCAACATTTATACTACCACTTTTTAAAGTCTAGATGATTAGCAAAACTTTAAATTAAACCCAATTTGTAACATTTGCCAGTTTCCAAGATGTAAATGCTCATACTGAAAATTTAACAATCAGCTCACTGGGTATGAGATGGACCAAGGTCTGCTTCCAGATCCAACTTTCAATTGTTCTAGGATTTTGGCTTTCCTTCCTTTTGAAAGACCAGTTTAATGAGTTATATTTTAAATTATAGAAAAACTAGAAAAATCACAAGATCATAGGTTTAAAATTAGAAGAAGCTTCAGTGATTAGCTAGTCTAATATTTTCATTTAGAAGATGAGGGCCCTGGTGCCCAGGGAGATTACACTAGTAGCCCATGATCAAAAGATCGTGAGGTTATGCCTTAATGTTCACAGTTCTCCTTGTGTCCTGAAATCTTGTCCTTAAATCCCAGGTCCAATGGCTGGGTCTCATATAAACAAAGTCAAATCTTGCTGATAGTAATTACCTACGTGGACCATGAGTTTCCTAAGCCTCTTTCCTGAGTCATTTTCTCTTCACTCTCTCCTCTCTCTCACTCTCCCTCTTCTTTCTCTCTCTCTTTTTATTCACCATCTCTCTGTTTCTGTTTCTATTTCTTTATCTGTCTCTGTCTCTCCCTTTGTCTCTATTGTGGTCACTGATTCTCTGTATCTCTCCCTCTTTGTATAATTCTGTTTTTCTATAGGCCTCTGTCTCTGTCTCTATCTGCTTCTCTGTCTCTGTCTTTGTCTCTGTTTCTTTCCTTCTCTCCTTTGATGGCTTCATTACTTTCCAAGGGTTTAATTATCATCTTTATGCAAATGAGTCAAGGATCTATATATGTCCAGCCCCATGATTTTCTCTGAACTTCAGTCCAAGAACACTACCTACATAATTAGACATTTCAAACTCAATATTTATAAAGAAGAAAATCATTAGTATATAACCCCAAACAACTCCTAGCAGTTCTATTTCTGTCAAAGTCATCACCATCTTGCCATCTGCCAATTTTATAACCTTAACATTATCTTCTACTCTTCATTTTCCCTCACCTCACATATCCAATCAGGTAACAGATGTTTGTGTTCCCACCAATAAACGTCTGTCATCTGACCTCTTCTCTTTACTCACAAAGCTATCCTGTGAATTCAGATCCTCAGCATTACCTGCCTATACTGTTGCAATGGCCTCCAGTCTCTTCTCATTCCTATCCATCCTTCATACATTTGCCAAAATGATTTCCTTTAGCCCAAATCTAACCAAGTCATTACCCTAGTCATTAAATTTCAGGGGCTCCCTATTGCCTTGAGGATCAACTATAAACTCTCCTTTTTTGACTTTAATGTCTTTTACAAACTGCCATCCATCTATCTTTTCTGATTTGTTTTATATTAGGTCTTTTATCATACTCTTTGGTTCAGCCAAATAGGCCTTCTCTTCATTTCTCATGCATGATATTCCATATCCCATCTCCATGACTTTGCATAGACTTTTCACATGCACGAAACATACTTCTTGTTCATCTTCTCATCATAAAATCTCTCACTTCCTTTAAGATGTGTATCTTTCTTCATCAAACCTTTCCTGATCCCTTCAACTGGTAGTGGCCTTCCCCCACTCCAACTACATAATTTTCATTTTGTATTTATTCTGGTTGTATTGATTTTATTTATACTTACATATGTCCATGCTGTCTCCTCATTGGAGTGCAAACCACTTGAGAGTAAGGATTGCTTCTTTTTTTCTATCCCTAACTGGCTAATGCAATGCCTAAAGTGCTAATTAACTTCTTGGTGACTGATAAGACATCTGGTTATTGTTAGACTATCCTGATATCTGAGTGAAAATTCAAACCTTGGTCCTCTGATTTCAGATCCAACTCTCTCTTGACTGCACCATACTGATTTCCTTATTTGTTCCAACCCAAACAATTAAAAAGAATGCTAATAATAAATTTGGGGTAGTGCAATTCCCCTTAGAAGTTACCTCTGTGCTGCTGATATGGAAAAAATAATAATGGTAATTGGAGTGTTGTGATCTGCTGTGATGTCTGGATAATTCACCCCAGGGGAGGACAGCTGTAAGTCATTGAGGGTAAAGATGTGTTAGGTACTTTGGCTTGGGACCAAGATTTGCCTTTTTCAGATCTGGATGGTAATGCGTGGCATGTGGAGAAGTACGTCCAGCTCTTCTATGTTTTAAAGCTCAGTCACTCAGGGCTATCCCATTTATTCCTCTGCCAGAAGGAATACTCCATCAAATGTTTAGGTTAGCAAGACTCCAACCATTCTGTAGACTAGGCAAAGAGCTGTCACTGTACTTTGGAGGGCTCTAAAAATGCCATAATCCATAAACACTGAGGGCTGAGTCAAGGCCCTATTTGGATTCTTAAAGAGCACATTGTGTTTAAGGCTCTCCAGATGCTTTATAAACATTGCTTTTCTTTCACTCCTTTGATAAATTAGTTTTTTGGTGGTATGTGGCACCTACTACCTGATTATTATCCGACTCAACTTCAAGTGGGCCTTGTGACACTTTCCACTTTTGTTTCAAATTGGTTTTGACCAAATTCTTTGAAAACTTGGATTTCATTCAAATCAACCTAGTTTTTGACTATTCCTGCACACCTCCCCAGTCCAGTGCTCTTTAGACCCATTTTGGCTCTTGAGACATCTAATGGAGGCATTAGAATTAAAGTCAATGTCCTCTTGGAAGCTTTGATAATAATAGAAGAGCTCCCCTAAGGTTGTTCCTCCATGTTTGAGTAGGAACTAATACTGAATTATTTCAAGTCTCTGGTTCAGTGTTGGAATTAAGAAAAACTGAAAACAAAAACAAAAAAACAAAAACAAGGAATGGTTCTGTCAGAGCTTAGAAACATCCAGAGCCCAGGGAACTCTCACCAACAGCTCAGAATTGTCTGTTACATAAACACCCAGAACTGTTTCTTTAGAGAAATGCACCCTAAGGACGCCAAAATGATTTGAGCTAAATTAGAATCAAGTATGCCCAAAATAAATATTAGGTCATGACTTAAGAATGAATTCACCATAAGTATTTATAAAAGTAGACTCTTATAGCAGCCCTTGACTTTTACAAAGGTAGAAGTTTGTCTGTAGGTGGGGAAAAGGGGATTGGGCTGAGATTCTTATCATTATGTATTTAGGGCTTGGTAAGGGCAGTGAATAGAGCACTGAACTCTGAGTCAGGAACACTGAAATTCAAATTTGAACTCAAATGTTTAGTAGCTATGTGTCCCCTGTTAAGTCACTTAAGTTTTATCTGTTTTCTTAATTATAAAAGGGGGATAATAATAGCACCCACTGCCACATTTTAAACTAAATGTGCATTTAATATTCTTGTTTGTTTTCTTCTTTCTTCTCTCCCGCCCTCTCCCTTTTATTTCTCTTCACTTCTATTTTCTTCTCTTCTTTGCTTGATTTTTCCCCTCTCTTCTATGTTTCCTTCCTTCTCTCTATCCTCCCTCCCTTCCATTTTTTTTCTCTTCCCTTTCCTTCACTTACATTCTACATTCCTTTCTTCCTTCCTTCCTTCTTATCCCAACTATTTAGGAAAAATTGATTGATTGCCTGCTTGGGACTTCAGTTATCAGGGTAGACAGAAAAAAAAAAGGATTTGGAAACCAGCTAAGCTTTAGGGCTAAATCAGTGGTCTCTTGTGTATGTTACTGTTGCCTAGGATCTACCATTGGTCCCTTGTCTTATCCTTGAGCTTGGTCTCAGATTGAGGCTAAAATTGATGGGGTGTGGCCCAAGCTGAGGTTTTACCCCCTTATACCAAAGGGAATCTGGCTCCCCTTTGTCTACAGGCCCCAGCCCCTCATCTCCCTTTGAAAGCCTTAGCCTACCTTTTAATCTCATTCAGATGCCTTTCAGTTCCCTCATTATCTATTCTCTTAGACATTCCAATTGGAATTCTCACCCAGACCATTTTCCCAGACCATTTTCCCAGACCCTTCCCTGGTCACCCAAAGTATATAAGATCTAATCTGGCCCCCATTCGGGGCTGAGCATCTTAGGCCCACAAGACTGAGCCTTTCTCATGCCTGCTTGTCCTTACGGGCATCACCTGGCCTATGTGTTTTATCACTAATAAACTTTTCCTCTGGCTAGAAGAAGATTTGAGTTGAATTCTTTCAGGCAGGGCTCGGTACAAACCTCTTCAAAAGGACCCCAGTGATTTGAGGGTGGAGAACTAAGATGGTTATTACGTTTACCTTTGCTACAGTACTCTGCCCAGGAATCCCTCATCACAAGAAGGCTGAAAGCTAAACCTGTATAATATATAACTAAAATGGGGTAAGGATAGAATGTAAACTTTCATGGGTACAGGGAATTCCAGGGGGAGGAAACGTCCTTTGCTGATTCAAATTGTCAATCTTCGTGTGCTTCTAGAGAGTTGCCTAGAACACTCAGAGGTAATGGGACTTACCCAGAGTCACACAGTGAATATCTATCAGAGCCAGCTCTCACTCCCAGGTCTTCCTAGTTCTGAGGCTGGCTCTCTCTCTCTCTCTGTTATACCATGCTGCCTCTCCCACATTTTTTAATAGCTTCACAGAAATCAAATTTTTCCACTGTAGCATGGTTTATGCATCTTTGTATTTATTTCTGCTTCAAAATTTACTAGGCTTGTTTTTTCTTCTGTTTTCCAAATGGTCACAACAAGGTTGCCACATGCCAGCTTTTATTTAATGTTTTACTTAACTTGGGACCCACATAACAAGAGTTGTGTGAAACTTGATTTTTTTCCTATTCAAGGCAGAATTCCTCATTTTTGCTTTCTCTGTCACTAAAAATGTCTCTGGCTCACACATTCCACCCCCCTCACCCAACTCCCACATTGACAGCTATTTTAAAAAGTGGTTCTCATGGAATTGCTTTTTTCCCCCAGATATCCGCTGCACCCCCCGCCACATGCTGCTCTTTGCTTTAATCATATTCAGTTCTAGGACAACTTCATCTCCATAAAATTTCTTGGATTATCATGATAATAGTGTCCAAGCCAAATTTTATTGTATTTTTTAGTTATTCTAAAGCCTCTATTTGCAATTGAAGCAAAGAAGGTTATTATATGTTAATAGAACTTCTTGAATAATGTGAAAGACAAGAGTTGGGATTATTCCTTCCAAGACCCATTTGGTTATTTTCACATTTTTTCCCACACTCTTCAAAGAAATCATAGAATCAGAATTGGGACAGTTGTCTAGATAGTCATGTCAAAATATGATATTGCCTATTTTTTTGATATAGGTCCTCTATATTGAACAATCAACAAGCAACATTTGCTTTGCAGCAGATGCTTGTGATACAAAATGAACTAACAAACAAAATAAACTTCCCCTGCTTTCAAGACCCTTACATTCTATCTGTTAATGTTGTTGGGTGATCTGATCTATTAAATTTACTGTCTGAAGCAGCATGCTCTAGCCATCTGAATGGTGGAATTAAAGTCAGAGAGCCAGGTTCAAATCCACCTTTGCCACTTACTATCTGTGTGACTAGGCAAATTCCTTCCCCTTTCTGATTCACAGTTATCTTATTTATTAAATGAAGAGATTGGACTACATCACCTCTTAGGTCTCTTTCACCTTGAAATCTATGATTTTTCCTCTGGTTTGCCTTGCCATTAAGTCATACAACTGATTGTGAACCTCTCCACCAGATGATGAATAGAGCAAGTCAGAATTTTAAATTAAATTAGTTTTTCTTTCTGTAATTAGCAACAATGAAGAAAGTTGTTTGGTATTGGAGAACTTTGAAAGTTATTGCTTAAAAACAAGGTATGAACATGACTAATATGGAAATAGTTTTACATCATTGCACATATATAACCTATATCAAATTGCGTACTGTGAAAGGTGGAGAGGGAAGGAAGGGAGGGAGAAATTTTGGAACTCAAAACTGTATAAAAATGAATGTTAAAAATTGTCTTTATATGTAAGTGGAAAAATATTAAAAACAAGGTATGGTACTAGTACAAATTATGACATGGTAAAAAAATACACATAAAAGTTTTAGCTATAAAAGAATGCTACTTTTAACCTCCAGTTTTGTTGTTGTCTTTTTTCTTTTCGATGTGGAAAACAAGAATGTTTCACCAAATGAGTGAAACTTGGCAGGACTTAAATGGAAAAAAAAAATATTTCATCAGCCAATATGCTTTGGAGGCATCTGAGTGTCTAAATAGATGACACTCCGATGAGTATTTTTGGCATGAAAGTGCCTCCAAACATTTTGATCAGGAATTTGATGGCCATATGTCCATTTTTTCCAACTTGCTTCATAAACACACAGCAGCTCTCCTGAGCCTGGAAATTCTGACTTGTTCTGTTTAGAATTGTGCTCTGCAGATTTTGTCCTTTCTTGTACTGCGACCCTCAACATATTGATTCTTTCAGCAACACTCTTTTGGATACTTCCATAGTATTATAATGTACTGAAATATGTTGTTGGGTGCAGCAGACCTATCTGAAAGATGTCACTGTTTTTCACATTTACTCAGAGCCATACCTACAGTAAAACATTTTACGAACACTTATAGCACCATCCGAAGAGACACTTTCACTCTTGTCCTGGGAGGAAACTTGATATTCCAAAGATATCTCAAACTCAACATAGCAACTGAACCCATGATCCCCACCTCCCTCATCCCCACCACCCCTCTTCTATACTTTCCTATCACTTTGGAGGGCCCTGTCACTTAAGCAAGTACAAAATCTCACAATCTCAGTGACATTCTGATCACCCTCACCTCACATACCCATTAGCTGTCAAATCCTGTGAGTTTTAATTCCACAATACGTCTTATATCTGTCCCCTTCTCTTTACTTACATAGTTATCATTATAGATCCGGTTCTTATCACGTGCTTGCCCTGCCCCACCCCCACCCCCTTAAGTCTCTCCAGTCTCTAATACATCTGCCCTGTAGCTGTCAAACTGATTTTTAATAAAGTTTGGATCTGATTGTGTCACTCCCTATTGAATCTCGGATCATATATAGGCAATGTTTAGCTTTTCCAGCCCTTCATAACCTGACCCTAATGTACCTTTCTACTTTTATTATTCATTGTTCCCCTTGACACTTTCAAATCCTCATCACCATTGTTCCTCCTATCTTCATGCTTTCGCCTGGCTTTCAACTCTGCCTCCTAGAATCCCTTTCATTTCTTCAAAATTGTGCTTATATGTTATCTTCTACATGAAGCCTTTCCTGATCCCTCCCTTCCTAAACTTAAGTTGTATTTATGTAGTGCAGGGGTAGGAAAGTTGTAGCCTTTCTTTTTTTTTAAGGCAATTGGGGTTAAGTGACTTGCCAAGGGTCACACAGCTAGTAAGTGTCAAGTGTTTGGTCTGAGGCCTGATTTAAACTCAGGTACTCTTGACTTTAGGGCTGGTGCTCTATCCACTGTATCACCTAGCTGCCCTGAGGGAACTTGCAGCCTTGAGGCTACATATGGCCTTCCAGATCCTTGTGTTCAGCCTTGTAACTGAATCCAAGTTTTACAGAACAAATCTTTTTTATTAAGGGGATTTTTTTTTCTGTGAATTTTGGATTCAGTTAAAGGGCTGCACTTGACCTAGAGGGCCACATGTGGCCTCAAGGCCACAGGTTCACCATCCGACTTACTGTGTATTTTTTTAGCTTTATATACATGCTGTCTCTCTCGGGAGGCAGCTAAACGGCACTATAGTGCACACAGTGCTTGACCTGGAGTCAGGAATGCCTAAATTCTAATTTAGCCTCAGACATTAGTTGCACGACACTAGACAAGTGACATAAACTGTGTTTAATGCAGGTTCCTCAACTGTAAAATATAGATTAATAATATAATCTACTTTACAAGGTAATTGTAATGATCAAATGACATATTTTTATTTTTTAAAATTTTTTAAAAATTCATTTATTTATTCATTCATTCATTCATTTATTTGTTTATTTATTTTGGCGAGGCAATCGGGGTTAAGTGACTTGCCCAGGGTCACACAGCTAGTGAGTATCTTGTATCTGAGGTCGAATTTGAATTCAGGTCCTCCTGACTCCAGGGCTGGTGCTCTATCCACTGTGCCACCTAGCTGCCCTGAAATAAAATTTTAAAGTGAATGCTTAACATAGAGTCTGGCACACAGTAAATGCTTAATAAATCTTTGGTGATTGATTGACAGATTGTCCACGATTATCACTAAATTGTTTGTTTAATTTGAAGTGCATCCTCTCCCCATTAGCAGCTTACAAGCTTTGTTGTGTCCTGAGGTTGCTATGATTCTTCTCATTTGCAGGTAGCCTAGATGAACCCCACTCCCACTCCCACTCCGACTTGTCTCAGGTATTCAAATATATATTCATATCTGGACCATATCATATGTTTTTAATGCAGTGCCTTATCTTATAATATTAATAGTTATTGTTGTCATGCACTGCAGAAGACAGCGGGACCTGTGAATTTTCTGAAGCACTAGAGGCTTTCAAATCATGTTATTTCCTGATAAAGGAAACTTTTAGTATTTACCGTGCATTTCTCAAATGATTCTGACTTCACATTTGTCATCATTAATACTTTCAACTCTTAAATATGTATATGTAAGTCATCTCATCAATGGAAGATTCAAAAACAATTCTTTGTCTCACCTGAGCAACCTTTATGTTTCCAGTGTCCCTAGATGTACATTGGCAGAAAGTGATGGTGGCATTTGAGAGGTTTTTAAATACTTATTTCAGGCTTCAATGAGTTATTCTCCTTCCTTCCTTCTCTCTCTTTCCCACCTATTCCCTGCTGGTTTGGGAGAATTTTATGTCATCTTTTAAGTCAAAATACTCTTTGTTATGTTGTTAAAGTATCTTACTCTCAAACAGGCACACTGTTAATTTGAATTTCTTGGTGAAATACCTTGGGAATTATGGAGCAAAAAGAACCATCAAGATGGAATTTAATTGATCAATTTATAGTAAAGGGTTAGGTTGGCGTAGCACCTAGGTTAAAATGGAGAAGGTTCAGTCAGAAACTCCAGTACCATAATTGAAAATAAAGGGTTTTTAAAAAAAACATATTTAATACTTCACCTAGTGCAATGGAGAAGTTCCCTTTTTGTAATGGATAGCTTGAGGCCTCAGTCTCATATCTGAAGGCATTTAGGCCTACTAAGATTATATATATCAAGTTAAATAGCTCCCTGGCTGTTAGACATTTATGAGGAGAGTTTTGAATGATCTCAAATTTTCAATTTAATAAAGGGGATGGTATATTTTAATGGCTTCTGAGTATTCAAAGTCCTTTATTGAGCTCAGAGATGACCCCATAGAAAGTACTTGGCAGGAAAGCAACTTTGCTGCTTTCATCAGAGATGCATCAAAAGTAGCAGCTACAAATGTGGACTTCCCCACCCAGATGCACCAATATCTTGTAGTTACTTAATTTCATTTTTTGGGATGCAATTTCTCTCCATTCCTCTTTTATTCTTTGGAGCAATCACTATGCTAGACTCTGGAAAGGTAAAGGTGAAGCCTGATGAAGGCTATCCCCTCATGGAGTTTATAATCTAATGGGAGGGATATCTACCCATCCATCTATCTGTCTACCTGTCTGTCTATCTATCTATCAATCTATCTATCTATCTATCTATCTATCTATCTATGTCCCTCTAAGATTATGACTTATAAATAATATAAATGTATATTTTATAATCTGTAAAATTATAGACACATAACTTTTATAGTATTTAACATATGCTTACATATTACATATTTCCAAATATCTATATGTGGGTATGTACCTATTCCCTCCCATGCATAAATATATATGTGTGTATATTATACATATATGTAAACTATATATGGGTATATACATATTGGGTGTGTGTGTGTGTGCATATATGTATATATATATATATATATATATATATATATAGAGAGAGAGAGAGAGAGAGAGAGAGAGAGAGAGAGAGAGAGAGAGAAACATGTAATACTTCTTCACATTTATAAAACTGGCCAAAATGAATGAAAGCAATGGAATTTCATGGTGGCAGTAAAATACACACACGCACACGCACACACACACACACACACGTGTGTGTGTGTGTGTGTGCGTGTGCGTGTATGTATGTTACACATAATCCAATAATTATTCTGTTGAGTATACCCCGAAAACATTATAAAGCCAAAATGAGAAAAAAAATTACTGTTGGTTTTTTATAGCAGTATTTTTTGTACTTGTAAGAAAGTGAAACAAGCATATAACAATACAAAAACAGTTAAATGAATTGAAGTACATAAATGTAATGAAACACTATAATGCAATTAGGATCAGCAAGTGTGAGGAGCAGAAAGAAATCAGGAAATAGTTTTACAAAGTAGTTAAAAGTGAAAAAAAAAATGGAACCAGAAAAAATATGCAGACTATTATTATTGTTTATGTGTGTCGAGACCTGAAATCTCATTGTATAAGGACCTCCTGGTAAGAAATTCCTTCTGCTAAGTAAGGTCAGCAATGCCTGTGCAATTTGTGGCCTGAAAGAATTGGGTAGATGTGTTGAGAGAGCTTAAGTGACTTGCCTGGGGTCACCCAGCCAGCATAGGCAAGAGGTAAGACTGGAACCCAGTTTTATGTTCAAGGTTGAGCCTCTACCTTTTATGCCACTAAGAGTTAGAATAAATGGATGGAGAATCCTGATGGAGACCTAGAAATGATGGGAAATGTATATGTTTTAAATGCAAATAAATTGATTCAAATATAAATGATTATAAAACAAGTTCAATTCATTGTATTATTATCCAATATTTAATTTGCAATTAAATAATCCCACCCCTTGTCCCCCAGAAAATGGAAGAGACATGCTGTTTCAATCAATTGTGTGTAACAAACTCTCACAATCTTAGGCATCTGTTCCTGACTGTGACAAAAACTGGTTGAAGTTTATTGTGGTGAGACTCTTACTGTCCCTCCCCCTCCACAGGTCCTGATTCTGGCAATACAACAGAGAATAGCAGCTGGTGGCACTGTACCTAGGTTGTCCCCAGTGGTACAGAAAACACAAGATGGATTTGGGGAGTTTAGCACAAAAGTCTAAGCTCAACTCTATCATACACTGTTCTTTATGAGAACTTGGGGAAATCACTTAAACTCTTTGAATATCAGCTTCCTTTACCCATAAAATTAGAATAATAATTTGTTCTGTCAACTTCATAACATTATTATAGCATTTACATAATGTGCGGGTGAAAATGTTTAGAAAAAATTCATAATGTGCTATAGAAATATGAGATGTTATTAAAAATAATGCTAATTTATTGCCAAAAGGTGATAGGTTTGTTATAATGACTATACACAGATATCTTTCATCTTATTCTATTTGCACTATTAACTTTTTGCTGTGATAGATAGATAGAAAATATATAATACAAATTATGAGCTAAGCACTGGACAAAGTCCTGGTGATGCATATGCAAAGAAAAATGACAATTCATACCTTCAAGAGATTACATTCCAATGGAGGGAGATGACACCTAAAAGGAATATGGGAATGGGAGGATGGCAGTAAGGGTAGCCTTGTAGAGATAAGGCTGCTGTGGAGAAGGTGGGGAAATCTGGAGAGTGAGGCAGGGAGCCAGGAATGAAGTGGGTATGGACTGAGTATCTCATGAAATGAAGGTATGGGCCAAGTAATTATCAATCAGAAGATAGGGAGGCCAGAAAGACACATCTCTAGGTTGAAAAAGCGGTTCGTGTGAAGGTGGGGAAAAAAATCAAACCATGAAAAGTGGAGTTAATAGTGAAGTGAGCATAGTCTGGATATGTCATGAGATATTTTACCTAAGTACAGATAATGACAAAAAGGGGTCTAAAAATACTACATTAGCTTTGTAAATCTTTCATCAAAAAAGGAAGCCTTTAAGGGGATAGGAGTTTTCATCATAACTGATGACGATCAAAGGTAAGGTCTTGAGAAATGAGAGACAGATTTGGAGTTTGAATGGCTGGTTAAGATGACTGAGTTATGGAAGGAAGATTGGTTGGCTAGTAATTGAGATTAAAAATAGAAAAAAAAACGAAGAAGAAGAAATATGCCAATGAAATTTTTTTTTAAGTAGAAAATAGGGAAGTTTGGAAAGCAATATAGACAAGGATAATTGTGCTACAAGTGTGTTAAATTTAATACACACTTTACAAATTCCAAACTGTACATAGTAAAAGTTAATAGTCATCAAAAATCTTCTTTTTATGAACTGTGTATTTTGAAATGTTCATGTTTTTAACCTCAAAATCAAAAGAAAGGTAATTTTTAAAATAATACTTCCTGAGAATGGGTTTTTGATTTTTAGACTAAAAGATGAAAAACGCGATCCTTACAACAAATAGTCACAATCAAGCAAAGCAAATGTATGCCTAATTTATCTAATTTTGCCCCTTACGTATACCATTTCTCTGTGAAGAGGTGGGAAGCATCTCAAAGTTCTATTTTTTTTCCTTTTTAGACTATATTGTTACTGTATAAATATTATCTTGGTTCTACTTACATCTCTCTGCATCAGTTGACATAAGTCTTCCCAGATTTCTCTGAATCTATCACTTTCATTATTTCCATTAACTTTTCGAATACAACTTAGAGAAGACAAAGCCAGATTACAATTAGTTCAAAAAAAAGTGTAAGAGGCTTTTAGAAGACTGAAAGCCTAGCTTAAGTAAAAAATGTGATATTGCAGGCAAAATAGGTAATATAATCTTAGGTAGCATTCACAGTGACATTGTGTTCCTCACTAGAGAGATGATAGTCTTGCTGTGTTATAGCCTGGTCAGACCACATTCAACATACCATGTTCATCTCCGGCCACTTTTGCAGACAGACATCACTAGAATAGAAAGGAATCAATGGAGCATTATGAGCATGTGGTGTGTGCAATCAAAGCCAAAAACTATGTGAACAATAGTGAAACAACTGAATATATACACCTTAAAAAAGAAGATTTTGGACTATATGCTACCTCTCTTTAAGTATTTGAGGGATTGTCAAATGAATATAGACTTAGACTATTATCCTTGGTCATGGGGGAAGAAATGAAAACAATGAGGAAGTTGCTGAGAGGCAATTTTAGACTTTATGGAAGGAAAATAAATCTTTCCAAAAGTTGGATTCTTTGGGAGCCATTGTTTACCCCTACTAAAGATTTTCAATCAAAGTCATTTAGTTCAATTTTTACCTACATTTTAAAAGGGATTCATATTTATCTATGTGCTTAATGAGATGGTTTCTAAGAATCATTCACAACTCTGATGTTCTGCATATACTTATTTCTATCTAGGGAAATTTAGGTGAAACAAGCCCTTCATTCAGTGTGTGTGTGTGTAAGCCCCTGTGGAGAGATAAGAAAACTGAGGCTCAGAAATGTTTTCTCACTTGCTTAATATAACAAAGAGACAGGATTTGAATCTATGTCAAACCAGGTGCTAGTTTTAGACTCACTCCAGAATGCTCACAAGAAGGCACTGCTAATTAAGCAAACTCCTATCCTAAATTTCAGGTCTTCAGTCCTAGTTTATATCTAAATATTGCTCTGACAACATTTCCTGTACATGTGTTCACTGGATAAATTTCTTACAGATATGTCCAGGTTAATTACTAAATTCATCTCTGCCTTCCACATTTTTTCTTCAGTGTTTTACGGTCTTCTGACACCTGCGTTGGTCCTCACAATGTAATCAAGTGTTTGCTTTTTAATATGCTAGTTTGGTACTTCTAGTATATCCTGTCTGTAGTCATCTGCTTGTCACCTGAAATATATCTGTACCATTTGCAAAAGAACCACTTCTGTCAGTTTTTCTTCTTGACTTCAAAATCTCTTCTTTGAAGCACCTCTTAACCCTTGACTACCAATCCACACCTAATATTTACTCATATCCAGTAACAGATGTTTGGGCTTTTCCCCACAGAGCATGGGGGTCAGGATGTCTCACTGTGGCAAGCTGTCCACTGTTTTTATCCATCCTGGGCACAGTGTCAGGAAACTGCTGGAGCTTGGTGTGCCATGGGCACACTTCCTACTAATCTCCTTGGCATAGTTTTGACTACTGAGTTAGTAGAATCTGTATGCAGAGACATTTTGAAATTGAAATGCTAACAGTTTAGGGGCATTTAAGTTTTCAGAGGAAATAGTGTATATTTTAAAAATGATTAGAATAAGACTTGAATTTAAAATAACTTCAAGAAGTATTTCAAATATAAATATAAATCATGTGTTACTTTAACATAGGAGAAAAGAGATGTACCTGAGTGCTCAAGTTAAAAAGGTATGGAATGAATATTAAAGAATTATAGATTGTCAAGACGGAAAGAGAAGGAACACATAAAATAAGGGATCATTAATCTGGGGACCATAACCTTAGATTTTTAATGTTTTGTTAACTCTGCCCCAGTATGATTGTTTTCCTTTATAACCCATTATATTTGATTACATTAATTTTACAAATCTTATTCTTTACAACTCATTCCCCAACTGATAAATGGACAGAGGATATAAATAGGCAGTTTTCAGACAAAGAACTCAAAGCCATCTGTAATAACATGATAAAATGCTCTAAATCACTATTGATTACAGAAATGAAAATTAAAACAATTCTTAGGCACCACCTCACACCTATCAGAATGGCTAATATGACCGAAAAGGAAAATGATAAATGTTGTAGAAGATATGGGAAAATTGGGACACTAATGCACTGTTGGTGGAGTTGCGAACTGATCCGACCATTTTGGAGAGCTATTTTTAACTATATCCAAAAGGGCGATCAAATTGTGTATACTCTTGATCCAGCAATATAATTACCAGGTCTGTATCTCAAAGAGATCACGAAAAAGGGAAAAGGACTTCTGTATTCAAAAATATTGACAGCAGTTCTTTTTGTGGTGGCAAAGAATTGGAAATTAAGGAAATGGCCATCAATTGAGAAATGGCTGAACAAGTTGCAGTGTATAAATGTAATGAAATACTATTGTGCTATAAGAAATGATGAGCAGGGGGATTTCAGAAACACCTGGAAAGACTTACAAGAACTGATGCTGAGTGAAGTGAGCAGAACCAGGAAAATATTGTACACACTAAGAACAACACTATGTAATGATCAACTATGATAAACTTAACTCTTCTCAACAATACAATGGTCGAAAACAATTCAAAAGACTCATCATGGAAATACTGTCCTCATCCAAAGAAAGAACAATGGAGTCTGAATGCAGATCAAAGCAAAGTATTTTCACTTTTTTTTGTGTGTGTATTTTCCCTTTAGTTTTGTTTCTTCTTTCACAACATGACTAATGTGGAAATATGTTTACATGATTGCACATTTATAACCTATATCATATTGCTTGCCATTTTGGGGAGGGAGATGAAAGGGAGGAAGAAAAAATAATTGGATCTCTAAATATTACAAAAAATGAATATTGAAAACTATCTTTACATGTAAGTGGAAAAAAATCAAATATTATTTACCTCCCAAATATTATTCTTATAGGTGATTCATAGATCTCAGACTGCTAAAGAGGTTTACATCCATACCTCCCCCACAAATGTTAGGAAGCTCTGCTTAAAAATAATTCTCCACTTTCCTCATTTAGGAAATAAGGAAATTCAGAGAACGTAAGTAAACTCTCCAAGGCAACAAAGATAATAATTAGCAGAGATATTACCAGAATCTATGATTCCCATATCAAAATCAAATAATATTAGAGTTTCATCAATCTTCTTTTTCCTGTTCTATCAAGTATGGAAGTACTCATTTTATCAAGTATTTCTTAAGTTCAGAATAAAAAACAGTAGCAACAACAAAACCATTCCCACAACGAAATAAAAAAAAATCAGATTTTAGAATGGAAGAAGTTACTAATAATCCTTGTTCTTACGGTATATTCAGTTGATTGGGAAGGAGGATCTCGCTAGGTCCTAGGGTAATTTGAACACAGTTGTAGTTGAATTTCTTAAAGAGTTTAACCTATGGCTGGCTGCACATGATAGGGGATGGGAAAGGAAAAGTCATACCATACAAGGAAGGTGTGAGATATGGGGATTATGATCACTTCAGGATGGAAGTGCCTCCCACCCTAGAGACTGGGACCTTGAAGAAAAATACTAATCATTGTGCCCTTGTTATGACTGACTTTAGATATCATCTACACCAATATCTACCCTATGCAAAACTTCTCTTCACTTCATGCCAGATCAATAGTTTTAACCTCTGCTTAAAAATCACCGTTCATGGGGAAGTCACTAATTTATATAATAGTATTTTCATTTCAGAAATGTCTAATTGTTAAAAATGTTTTTTTCTTATATTGAGCAAAAGCCACATTTCCCACAGCTTTGACCCATTGGTCTCCATTTTATCTTAGGCAATAAGAAACCATTAGATTTTATTGAGTGGAGGAGCAACATGGTCAGAAATGCCAATCAAATTATTAAAGGGATAGCTAGACAAAATGATAACAAAATTTAAGTTTATTTGAGGGAACAAAAATCTAGATTATCAAGAAACTATTTTTAAAATTTTTAATAAAAGTGAATAACACTCCCAAAACTCAAATTATATTATAAAACTGCAATCATCAAAACCACTGAGTAGTGGATAAAATATAGGAAAAAAAGTTTAATTGAAGAGACTAAATGAGAAAAAAATCAGCAATAATTTTATTCAATTACCCAATGCTTGATAAGCTTCCAAATATAAATTATATAGGAAAGAACTCCTTATTTAATAAGAACTGAGTATAGGAACCCTATTTGATGGAAACTGTCTAGCAATCTGGGAGAAAATTGGCTCAAAGAAAAGCAACTGTATTCCACAACAAATTCATACTGAATATGTGGACTCAATATCAAAGATACTACTATTAAACAATAGTATAAGGACAGAATATAAGCCTTTTATAGCTGTAGTTAAAGAGTGAATTCTTAAAGAAAAGTTGAAGACAATTACGAAAGATAACATATATTTTTATAACATGAAATTGATGAACTTTTGAACAAACAAAATTAGCTCAAATAGGATAAGAAGGGAAGAATATAACTAGGGGAAAATAACTTCATATTAAATGTTTCTGACAAGGGTCTCAAATCCAAAATTACATAGAAAATTTGCAGCAATATATGAGACTAAAAGCCATTCTCCAAGAGAAATATGATTGAAGGATTTGAAGCATTTCTCAAAGTTGCAAATTAACAAACATTTGAATGAATAGTCCAAATTGCTAATAAGAAAAATAAAAATTTAAACAACTATAAGATTTTACCTCATACCCAGTCAATGACGAAGATCACAAAATATGATATTGTCAGTGTTGAAGTTAATATGTAAAGATGGGCATATCAATAATTTATTGAGGGATTGGTGAATTGGAGCAACCACCTGGAAAGCAATCTGGAATTGTGAAAACAAAGTGAGTTAAATATCTTTACCCTTTAACTATGAATTCAACTCCTAGATATTTAGCCCAGGGTGATCAATATGCCTCAAATATTTATAACAGTATTTTGGGGGGGAGGTAAAAAGATCTGGAAACAAAGCAGATGCTCACTGATTGAAGGAATGCTAAATACATTGTAGTCAATGAATATAAGGAAATATTAATGTGCTGTAAAAAAGAACAAACACAGTGAGAAAAGAGACATAGAGACTTACATGAACTAAAGCAAAGTGGAAACAGAGACACAATTACACAATGACTAAAACAAAATAAATAGAAAGAACAATCAAAAATGAATAATGTGAGATGACAGTAACCAAGCTTGTTTAAAGGAATGATATGATGATGTGAGAAAACACTTCCTTTTCAGTATTGGGGAATAATAGTTTTAGGATATTTTATATAATTACTAAGGTTGAGTATTATTGATGTATTGTTTAGTATTTTGATTTTTTCTTTTTTTTCTTCATATTTTACTATTAACAATGACTCTCTGGGAAGTAGTTGGGGAAGGAATAATATGCCAAATATAAGTGCTATAAAAACCAAAATATACTAATAAAATTGCATTTTAAAGATTTTGTTCCATCAATGATTCCCTCTCTTATTTTCAGTTTCAAAATTTGGATGGGTTATATCCCTCTGCCTATAAACATAATCAGGTTTTGTCTGTCCTAAAATGAAATAAAGCATTTCTTTCCTCTAAATATGCCAACCCCCTTAACTATTGCTTCATTTCTCTATATTTGCTATTCTAGGAAGTGTATGTTGTGAGGATATAATGAGGTACCATTTGTAAAAAAAAAAAAAGTGCTTACCACAGGGCTTTACATGTAGTAGGTACTATATAAAAGCTTATTTCATTCCTTCTGTTCTTGTGAGATGTAGATTTGTTTTTTTTTTCTTTTTTCAACCTTTCTTCACAGGACAAGATGGAGAAACTATCACAAATTGAGGGTATGATTGGAACTTAGAGAGACCAAAATAAGTTTGGAACTAGAGAAAGAAGAGTAAGCTCTGTGTGTGTGTGTGTGTGTGTGTGTGTGTGTGTGTGTGTGTGTGTGTGAGAGAGAGAGAGAGAGAGAGAGAGAGAGAGAGAGAGAGAGAGCTGGCAGAGGATAAATAAAGGAGAACTAACCCAAAGCAAATTGTTATAGAGAGACTTCTGGTTGTTGTCCAGCTGATGGAATGATCAGAAGCTTTATTCATTGTAGATAGGTAGGTCAGCAATTACTGAACTTGGGGAATGGGAGGGGAACACAAGTTCCACAATCTGTTGAATGTCCCCTGGCTGCAAAATTCAGCTAACCAATTCCACTCTCTACTCCAAGTTCCTCCTTTCAGATGAAGCTGACAAAACAAACAAGCAAACAAAAATGCTATTTTAGCCCATACCTCAAATTCCATCTACTTGGGACTCTCTTCATTCATGGAAATTGATTATTCAATACTCTGTTACTATTTGAGGGAGGGAGTTCATGAGAGATCCTGGACTTCTTGCTTCTAGTTTCAAGAAAAAAGAGACTTAGTCCCCTGAAAGGGAAAAATGATTCTTTTTTTTAATGCCACAAAAAGTACTTTATTAACATTTTCAAATACTTTACTAACATTGGACTATCTTAGGAGATATACTTAGCAATAGAATATCTGGATATGGACATTTTGGTCACTTTTAAAAAAATTATTTTTAGTTTTCAACATTCACTTCCTCAATATTTTGAGTTCCAAATTTTCTCCCCATCTTGTCCCTCCCCCCACCACAAGATGGCATGCATTCTGTATACCCTTTCCTCTAATCTGCCCTCCCTTCTATCTCTCCCCACTTTCCCTTATCCCCTAAACCTTCTATTTTCCTGTAGGGCAGGATATATGTCAATACCCCCTTTCCTGTATATTTTATTTCCTAGTTGCATATGAAACAATTATTTTAACATGTGTTTTTAAAACTTTGAGTTACAAATTTTCTCTCTTCCTCCCTCCCTGCTCATCCTCATTGAAAAGGCAAGCAACTCAATACAGGTTATAGATATGTAATCATGCAGAACACTTCTGTAGTAATCATGTTGTGAAAAACTAAGTGTATTTCCCTTCAACCAATCTCGCTCCCCATTTATTCTATTCTCTCTTTTGATCCTGTCCCTCTTCAGAGTGTTTGCTTCTAATTATCCCCTCTCCCAATCTGCCTCCCCTCTATCATCTCCCTGCTCTCTTGTCACCTTACCCCCTTATTTTACTGTAGGGTAAGATAGATTTCCATTACCAATTGTGTATGTTATTCCCTCCTTAAGCCAAGTCCTATGAGAATAAGATTCACTCATTCCCTCTCATCTTCCCCCATTTCCCTTCCACTGTAAAAGTCTTTTCTTGTCTGTTTCATTTAGACAATTTACCCCGTTCTACCTCTCCCTTTCTCCTTCTCCCCAGTATAATCCTCTTTCACCCCTTTATTTTATTTTCCAGATATCATCCTTTCATCTTCAACTCATCCTGTGCCCTCTGTCTATCTATCTGTCTATCTATCTCTCTATATATCTACATACATATAGTTTTTTCCCTCCCACTACCCTAATACTGACAATGGACTCATGAGTTACAAATATCATCTTTCCATGCAGGAATGTAAACAGTTTAACCTCAATAAGTCTCTTATCATTCCTCTTTCCTGTTTTCCTCTTCATGTTTCACTTGACTCTTTTATTTGAAAGTCAAATTTTCTATTCAGCTCTTGTGTTTTCACCAAGAATGCTTGAAAGTCCTCTATTTCACTGAATGACCTTTTTTTTTAACCATGAAGGATTATACTCAGTTTTCCTGGGTAGGTGATTCTTGGTTGTAATCCTATCTCCTTTGCCCTCTGGAATATTATAGTCCATGCCCTCTGGTCCCTTAATGTAGAAGCTGCTAAATCTTGTATTATCCTGATTGTATTTCCACAATACTTGAATTATTTCTTTCTGGCTGCTTGCAATATTTTCTTCTTGACCTGGGAACTCTGGAATTTGGCTACAATATTCCTAGGAGTTTTCCTTTGGAGATCTCTTTCAGGAGGTGATCAGTGGATTCTTTCAATTTCTATTTTGCCCTCTGGTTCTAAAATATCAGGGCAGTTTTCCTTGATAATTTCTTGAAAGATGATGTCTAGGCTCTTTTTTTGATGTTGGCTTTCAGATAGTCCAATAATTTTTAAGTTCTCTCTCCTGGATCTATTTTCCAGGTCAGTTGTTTTTCCAATGAAATATATCACATTCTCTTCTTTTTTTTTCATTCTTTTGGATTAGTGTTACAGCGCCCTTTATTTCTCAAATTGTCACTAGCTTCCAATTGTTCCATTCTAATTTTTAAGGAAATATTTTCATCAAGAAGCTTTTGTACTTCCTTTTCCATTTGGCCAGTTTTGCTTTTTAGGGCATTCTTCTCCTCATTGGCTTTTTGGACATCTTTTACCACTTAGGTAGGCTATTTTTTAATGTGTTATTTTCTTCAGTATGTTTTGGGTCTCCTTTATCAAGCTGTTGACTTGTATTTCATGATTTTCTGGCATCGCTCTCAGTTTTTCCTCTGATTCTCTTCCTTGCTTCTCAAAATCCTTCTTGAGCTCTTCCATGGCCTATGACCAATTCATATTTTTCTTGGAGGCTTCAGAAACTTTGCCTTTGTTGTATTCTTTTGATTGTATGTTTTGATCTTCTTTGTCACCAAAGTAAGATTCTATACTCTGACTCTTTTTGTACTGCTTGCTCATGATCCTAGCCAATTACTTGTGTTATAAACTCTTTGTTAAGGTAGGGTTCTGTTTCCAATGTGGAGAATCCACTGTCCCAAGCTTCAAGGGGTTTTATGAAGCTGTTTTCAGAGGTACTTGTAGGGACCTGTAAATTTTCAGTTCTTCCAAGATGCTATGATCAAGGATGTGGCCTGCCTTGCCTAGGTGCCCACACCAAACTATGCTCTCCTCCCAGCCTGGCATGATATACTTTTCTGATCAACCATCCAGGTTGTCTTGGGTTGGAATTTGTGTCACTCTGTCTTTTTGTATATTCTGCTGCTTTGCAATCTGTTTAGAGCCATTTTTTATGGGTATTTGGAGGGGCCTGGGGGAAAGCTCAAGCAAGTCACTTCTTTCACTCTGCAATCTTGTCTCTGCCCATCAAAAAAAATGATTCTTAGAAAAGGACAACATATAGAAGAGCTGGCACCTCAATCATGTCTCTACACTGAACTTATCACTCTAGGGAATTGGGGGAATTTCTCTTTGGGTGAGATCATTTACTCTTTCTTGGCTAAGCGGTTTGTTTGTTGTTTGGATCAATGTTATATCTAGATGATTTTAAGTAATAGGTCAATTTGTAAAAAATATTCTGCTTTTAGTATAATTTTATTGATTAAGGTCTCATGTAGAAAGCTGATTTATACTCTATTGTTTGATATATATTCTCTTTCTCTTTGTTCCTGCCTTGATTAATGAGGTGTGTGTATCTGTGTGTGTGTGTGTGTGTGTGTGTGTGTGTGTGTGTGTGTGTGTGCGCACGCACTATTCACTCTATGTATATTATTTGTGGAACTGGCATTTGGTGGGAAGGATGGTAAGCCTTGGATATATGGATTGAGTCACTCCTATCCTGCTTAAGAAAAGCAATCAGGAGAACAGCTTGAACTTAAAATTATTTCCCCTAGACTAACAATATTTAGTGGTACAAATAGAAATAATTTTAGCTTGGCACCTTTTCTCTGAAGAGAGAGCAGAGTGGCTAGCTTCTGTCCCCAGCATTTTTCTGCCTCCTGTAGGAGATGGAGATGACTGAGTGGGGAGACTGAAGATATGTCTACTTATGCCTCTCTGTAGGTCACATCTAGGTATATGTTTGTGGACACAGTCAGTCAAACACATATTAAGTGCAAACTATTTGCCAGGGATTGTGTTAAATGAAGGTGACACAAAGAAAGGTAAAACAGTCCCTACTCTTGAGCAGCTCAGAAACTAAGGGGGGGGAGATAAAATGCAAATAACTACATAAAACCACAATATATACAGGATGAACTGGGAATAAAAAATACAGAGAAGGTAGTAGAATTAAGAGAGATCAGGAAAGGCTTACTGTGGAAAGTGGGACTTTCATCTAGGACTTAAAGGAATCTGGGGAAGCCAGGAGATAGAGATGAAGAGACAGAGCATTCTAGGCATGGAAGACATCCAGTGAAAATGTGGAGAATCAGGAGATGGATTGTCTCATGTGAGGAATAGCAAAGAGCTCGGTGTCAATGGATTGCAGAGTACATAATAGGGTATAAGCCAGTTTGGGGTGAGTGGTGGCATGAAGGCCTTTGAACACTAAATAGAATATTTTATACTTGATCCTAAAGGGCACAGGGAGCAACTGGAGTTTCTTCAATAAAGGGAATGACAACATCAGACCTGCACTTCAGGAAGATAACTTTGACATCTGAGTGGAGGATGGACTGGAGTAGGGAAAGAGTTGTGACAGGAAGACCAACCATTAGGTTGTTGCAAAAGTCTAGGTATGAGATGATGAGGACCTATATCAGGTCTTGGTGATGTCAGAGGAGACAAAGGGATACAGATGAGAAATTTTATGAAGACAAAATTGATGGGACTTGGCAACAGATTGGCTATGGGAAGGGAAAAGCTGAGGAAGATGCCTAGGCCCTCTATGGTTGATATCTATGAAATCAGTCAAGAACAGTATGCTGAAACATCAAAAACATCTCTAAATCTAATCTAATATTGCAGCTTGTAAGAATTTACAGTAGTAACTATAAAATTCTTAGTTAAGACATGATCTGTTGTATAGATTTCTACATGAGAGCTTAATCAATACAAATTTACTAAAACCAGAATTTCTTTTTTAACAAACTGACCTATTACTTAAAATATCTGGATATAACATTGATCCATAAAACAAAGAAACAAACAAAAAAACAAAACCCAATATTTTAAATAGATATTTCCATGCCAAAGACTTATCATCCCCCAAATCTATGGGAGAAAATTAAAAAAAAATGTTTCAAATATAGAAACTTCTCATGTAAATCAAAATCATGTGAGATCAGGATAATCTAAGTATCATTCCTGTTATGCTCTCTGTTATTGGAACTATACCAAGGATGCTTTCAGTGGGCTTAAAGATAATCAGTGTATATCCTAATACTTTTATTCAGGAAAAATAAGTAATTTTATGCAGTTGTTCAATAACTATAAACATTAGATGTAAAATAATGTAAGAAGATAGTGACTTATCCTAGTACTGTTTCTATATAAGCTACATTGGAATAGATAGAGGAAAAAAAGGTTACAATAATATTAAATTTAGACATGTTGATAGAGGCCAATTATATAAGAAAATGATGGATACTATGCAACACTTTATTGTAGACTGCAAAAAAAAAATATCATATGCAGAATACCTACCAAGATTCAATCTTGTGGCTAGAAGCACATTATCTCTCATAAATGACCAGGTAACAATAAAAACAACAATATACTACTAAAATATTATTGCAAATTTAACAGTTAAATTGTAACTGAATTAGAACATTATCACAGGTAATACCCAACAATTTTCTAGAGATAACATTGATTCATAAAAATTAAAAAGCAGCATTTTAGTAGATATCTCCATAACAAATACTTTAATCTGCAATGTATGAGGAAAGAAAAAAATTCAAAATACTGTGACAGAACAGAAGAAATCAAAATTATATGGGAATAGTATGAGGTAATTTGATCAACATCATCTTAAATCCTACTGGTATTGTAATGAGGAAGTTTTTCAGCTGACCTAATGAAGATGAGTATATATCATAATCTTTTTATTCAACTACAAAAAGAACTTATCTTGCCCAATTATGGCATATTCTATAAAATACTACACATAAGTGGATAATAGTAGCATAGTAATTTGGCACTGGACAGTTTCTATCTGGATTCACTCCAAGGAAGAGTATGATAAGAATGAAATGACAACAATGATGACAATATTTAAGAAATACACAATCCCGTGAAGTTAAATTCATTCTGCATAAATGGACCTTGCAAAAATTGAAGCCCATTTGTATCAATGAAGGAATCTTAGACTAATAATGAGACTTGTAGATCTTTCATTCTGTCTCCCATGTGAAATTTCTATTTGAATTTAGATTTAAAAAAACCAAACTCTGTGCCTCAATTTTCCAACTATAAATGAGAAAAATATGGATAAATATATGCAAAGGAAAATGTGGACAAAATAATTTTGCATTAATAATACATCCTGCAAAAAAAAAAAGGTTGCTTAAAAAATCCTTGCTTGGTAAGTACAAAAAAATGTACATTTTTGTGCACCACGGTTTCTTACTGTCACCAAGTTGCTATCCTTCTATTATTGATTTCTTGGCTTTTGTCTTACCTTTCAATCATTGTAAATTTAAATATAGAAAAACAAAAAAGGGAGTACAACTATCACCAATTATTTCTACCCACCCTTATCTCTGACTACTTTCAGAATTTTGGTAAGCAATCCAGTATTTGCTTTTAAAAATCTTTCTTATATTTTCCTTATTGTTAAAATATATAGAAAATACCATTTCTGTATGAATGTGTAGCATATATAGATTTTTTGTGTGTTTCATTGAGTCTACTTCCTGTCACATAAATTCTGTCTTAAAGATAATTGCTTTGTCTTATAGAAATAGTAAATGATCTTCCATTTGATTTTTTAAATTTTGTTTTAATATTGTTTCTTCAATTCCAAACCTCATTTAAAATTCAATCTCTGAGGCTCTTTTTTAGATGATACATTGTTTTTGAGAGATGTGCCATAATTGTTCATATATGTGTGCGTGTGTGTATGTATATATACACATATATACTTGTAAATTCTTTCTTAAAAGTTCTAATTTTTATCTTTATGTCCATTTGTCCATTTTAAGATCTTCACTTATTTTTTTTTAATTCATCTTCTAAACCACTCTGGAGATTATTGGTGATGTTTTGTTTTTGCCACTGGGTTCATCACTTTCATTCCAAATAGTTACATTACCCATCTTTGCAACAGCATATAGATAATTAAACTTAAAAGCATATCAGCAGGATAATGACTTGACCTAGGGCCATTTCTAGCTCTATTCCATCACAAGATTTAATGATCTCATGTTGCTAATGTTATGATAATTAGAACATAATAAGAAGAATAGCATAACACAAGCTATGATTTATATGGCCATTTAAAGTATGTTAAGTACTTTCCATTCATTATTAAATTTGAGCCTCAGAGTAACCCTATGAGATAAGTAATATAGGAATTCTTCCACTTGTGCACCCCATCTAACTTATTAGAAAACTAAGCCCCAGTGTGGTTCAATGTCTAACTCACTTTTTTAGAATCAATATGTATCAGACTAGTACTGAAATAGGATCTTATGCATTTATGGCCCCCTTGTACTCTCCCTTATGGCATGGTCTCCCGTGCTCCAATACTGAATCATTTCCCAACCCTTTAGTTAGTTTTTGGGTTTTTTTTTTTTTACATCACATTGAAATTTCTTACACTGACTTGTCTTTCTATCCTAGTTTGTAACACTTGGAAATGATACAACAGGCATTTCTTGCGTTTAGAAAGTTATGACTAGGTACTCCAAGTATATAAATGTGAACGGTATGGCCAGTATGGGACATGTGGCTCACTGACTTCTTGCTTTGCTTAAAAGGATCCTTTAGTGGCTTACATTTTTGTACATAAGACTCCATTTCACACTCATAATAACTCTCCGGTGAAGGGAAGGCATCATATTACTTTAACTTAGTGGATATGATTACCAAACCCCTACAGATAGTAAGAGGCAAAGTCAAGACTGAAAGCCAAGTCTTCTAAACTTCAACACTAGTGGTAAATCGATAAGCACCTTCATATAATCATAGCTTTAGAACTAGAAGGAAACTCAAAGGTCATCTATTCCAACCCTTTCATTTTAATGACGAAAAATAATCAGTCCCAGGGAGGGGAATGGCTTGCTCAATGTCACACATATAGTAAATAGTAGAATTATGGATTCAAGCCAGACCCTTTCACTGTACACATAGTGGTTTTTCTTCTGCATGATCACTACTTAATATTGATATTTCTTATGCTGAAACAATATTCTGTACAAGCTATGTACCATGATTTGTTTATCCATTTCACAAATGAGGAATATTTGTTTCTTTCCAATGTTATTTCATGACTATTATAAATAGTGTTGTTAAAAGTGTATAATACACATACAGATCTCTCTCTTTTACTTTCTCTCTGCAAACACACACGTGTGTATGTGTGTATGTATACACACACTTATACATGCACATATATATACATATATATATATGTACACATATCCATATGTATATTTTAGGTATAATTTACCTATAACATTTCTTAAGATTTTTTTTTCTTCTGTAGAATTAACATTGTTTCGGATGATATAACCTTTCTCTTCCATTATTAATTTAACGGCATATTACAATCATCTTAAACAAAAGTCCAGTGACACTACAAAGCATTTATACTCATGGTCTGATGTGCATTGTACATTCTCTGGAGCTCAATTTGCACCTGAGGGTCTATAAATATCAGCCTTATTAGGCTTTCTATTCATGGCAATTGGGCAGATGTAGGATAATTAAAAGACAAATGATTATTATGCCTACAGTTTTTTTCTTTATTGACAATACATACATTCATCCATAAAGAAGTAGAAAAGTTTCTATTGTGAACAATAAAGGTCACACAGGTTTCTTATTAGTACATAGCTAGGTTGAAATATAGAAAGCTACCTTTACGATAAAGATGGAACAGACTCTTTGAATTAAATGGTGTATGACCCAAACAAGCTTCATTCATTTGATTTCCCGGACAGCTGGAGTTGAATTCAGAGGCAGCTAATTGCCTCAGGGATCTTGTTCTGGCATTTTGCCCATTGGTGCACTTCAGGGGAGGAAAAGCTTCTCATGGAAAGCTTAAAAGCATCTGGACTATTGTTGTACAGAATGCTACCGCTGACAGATTCACCATCTGTCTTTGAGAATGATGGCAGTTTGGTTAACTTGGCCAGTACCAGTCTCCAGGATGGCCTTGGCCATTCTCAACCCAACCACCTCTAATAGCCAAGGGAACAACATCTGTATTATGGCTAAGGTTACATCCTCCCAAATGAAAGAAAAATAGGAAACTGGTTTTATTTGGATTTATTTTTTTTTGTAAGTAGTAAAAAAAAAAACCCTGTAATTCTAAGCTATTCTAATATTAACTCATATTTCTGTGTCATTTACAGTTTATAAAGGACTTTCTTCAAGACAGCCCTTCTATTGTAGCAAGGTACTATTATGATGATGATGATGATTATGCCCATTTTATGATTATGGACATGGAGACTCTTGCTATGAGAGCTTAAGTAACTAATGGGTGATTACAAAGTTAATAAATGTCTGAGACTGTGCTTTTACTCTTCTGACTTTAGTTCACTAAATCAAGCAGTCACTTGATACTAATACTTTAGTTTTAAAATGGCCTATGAAAACACTCTTATTTAAGCCCCATAAAATATTTCCTGGTCTTCCTAGCTGCCCTCCTGCTCACCTCACCCTACCTCATTTAATTTAACATATTATTTTTATTGTATTGGTATTTGTATTGATTTATCTTATGATTAATCTACATTTTCTGTCCCTCAGTTCATTGTAATATCCTTTAGATGAACACATTTTTTTTCTTCTTACTTTACCCCACTTTGTGTCCTTAGTGCCTAGAATAGTGTTTGAAACATAACTGTTTTGATTGGTTGATAGTAATTATTTTTTCAGGAGGATAATATTTCAGTACGAGACAAGACATATGGATAGATGGCCAGAGCTAGAATCACAAAGGCCTGAGATCATGACATACCACTGACATGTACTACCTATGTGATCATAGTTAACTCATTCAACCCCTTAGTTCCTCAGTCAAATCTCAGATATTATAAGGTTTTGTTCAGTATAGCTGCAGGGAGTTTCCATATTAGAACTTCCCCATACTAGCACAATCTCAGATTTATATCCCTTATTCCCCTCTCCTCCAAAAAATATTCTTGAAAAGTATAATATGGATTATTTGCATCTGGGATATGCAATAGGGTATTCATCAGTGTAATACATTTACAATGGGATGGTTTGATAAAGACATGTTTTCAAGGAAGCCAAAGTTGTTTCTTTGATCTCAAGGTATACTAGTTCTCTTATTCCAATTGAGAGCTCTATCCCAAGACCATGTAAACAACATTGCTTATGCTGGGCGGAAGTCTTGTAATTTATATTATGAGTAAAAAATGATGTAACAAATTTATATTTCAGTACAAGTGTACCCATATGTAGCAGGGAGATAGTTGGTTCCCACCCCCACCACAACAAGTCTACATCATCACAGAAAGTAAGGGGGAAAAAAAGAGCGAATGAGATATTAATATGTTAACAGAGTACAATGAGTGTTCCCTATAATTCTTTTATGGGACATGAAGGTGTTCTCTGATTGAATTGGAAAGACAGTGGACATTGGCTGAGTAAAGGTTTACCCTACCCCTGGATACTTTTAGAAAACTATGTAAGTAAAACCTTAGAGACAAGGACAGCTAGGTGGTGCGGTGGATAGAGCACTGCCCCTGGATTCAGGAGGACCTAAGTTCAAATCTGGCCTCAGACACATAATGCTTCCTAGCTGTGTGATACTGGGCAAGTCACTTAACTGCACTGCCTAGCCAAAAACCAAATCAAAACAAACCAAAACAACACAAAACAAAAAACAAAACAAAAAAACCTTAGAGACAGTTGAAAAGTTTGTCAGCTCTAGGCCATTTAAATCATAGTTGAGATATATTGAGTGGGGAAAAATACTCTCTGTGGAGATACAAATCACAAAGGAAAGTAATATTCCAGCTAGGAAGCAGCTATAAGGAATGAGAAGGGAATAGAGAAGACAGCCTCCTACATCAAGAGGAAACCTGGCAATGCAGAGTCTGTACCTGGAGAGGAGTAGATATAAAGAATCCAAATGAGTGATGAGCCCATCAGAAATGGAAGTATGAGAAGAAAGGGATCAGTGTATGCATTCTGCGAGAAAAAAAAAGAACATTGGGGCCCTATAGTATGAGAAGTACAGATTGTCTTGGTTACATATGTTTTCCACATATGTGCCTTATTGCCAATATACTCTAAGTTTGTGTCTTCTCTTCCTATGTATTCTATATATATTTGAGGAGGGAGTGGTGAGCCCCAGGTGTATGGGAATGGGGAAATGATTTGTAAATCTTTTTCTTAGTATGACATCTTAATAAATTAGTTTGAGGTAGACCAATTGTGGTTACTGAGTGATCGATTACTAGAGGTAAGCTCATCTGTGGGGATTTTTCAATTATAGTATTAGGAATGCAGACTTATAGGGTACCCTCAAAACAAGGACCTCAGGTAATAGTTTTCCTGTGAAAGAGTCAACCTGCAAAAGTATGAGTAGGGAGAATAGTAGCTACCAGAAGGGGTGCTAGGTTTATTTTAGATCAGCTCAAAGTCAATTGTAGATGAGCTTGCGGCATTAAGATGTGATAGTACTTTGAAGAGATGAAGGCCTTTTAAAACTACCTCATATATGAAGCACACTTTAATGGTTAGTATAATGCTTGCAAATATATATGTATGCAGTGGATTACTAGCATTACTATATTTAAGAATCACTGTGGCCTAATAAAACAATATGCTCCTAGTAAATGTTATGTGAGTGGACACATATAGTAAGAGCAAAATCTGTTCCCTGGCTGTAACATGTGGGCATCTTGTATGGCTTGAAGAGTACAAGAATAAATATCTTTAGCTTCTTCTCCCTCCATGCTTTTCCAAAGGTGATTTTAATTCCTACTAGGAAGAGACACAGGATGTTGGGGCCAGGGACCACTCTATTCCTAGAGAGAGGGAGTACTGGACTAAAATTTTACTTGTCTACTCCATCAAATATTGTTAGTGTAGTAGATATGGTAAGAATTCATCTAATTTCTGATTACTGTGTCTGGAGCAAAGGAAGGGGGCCCTGTACTCTATATTCAAAGATTGACCCTTTCTAACCTACTACCAGTTCTAAAATGAACATACATAGCAAATAGAAATGAAGCAAATTTATCCAAATCATAGCAAAACAGAAATCAGGGAAGATTCACATAGGAAAATATATACTATAAAATACAAAGTGAAGAAGGTCTTCTATTGGAAGGAAAACAACTTAGCTCAAACAGGAGGGAGAGAGTTTCACCCAAGGAAAAAAAAAACCCTGAAGTCTCTAGTACAGTACGCTAGGGTGAAGAACAAGATGGAGACTTGCGAGTTCCTCTCATGACTTCCCAATCTTTTACTTCAGTAACCTGAAGTAAGGTTATCATCTTTCATCTTTCAGCTGGAAGCCAGAAACATGCAAAATAACTTGAATCTTGAAGGGTCCCAATGAAGATCAATAAGAATTGAAACTCTCTGCCTCTTGCCAGCTCCTCTTAACCCATATGTGATGGCAGAACATTCATTCCCAGCAAAAAAGACAGAGTCCCAAACCAGTGGGACAAGAATTAATCATATAATTAAACTCATAAAGAGATATTGTTAAATACAACCTACTACCTTTCTAAAACATCTTTATCTTATTTCTTTTTTTATTAATTTATTGTGATTTATCAACAATTATTTCCATAAGCTTTTGAGTTTTAAATTTTTCTCCCTTGCCCTCCCCCAAGAGAGCTCACAATCTGATACAGGCTATACATATACATTCTTATTAAACATATTTTCACATTAGTGATGAGGTAAGGAAAAATTAGAACCCATAGGAGGAACCATGAGAAAGAGGAAAGGAAACAAAGCAGAAGAAAAAAATAGCAAATAGTATGCTTTGGTCTGTATTCAAACTCGATAGTTTTTTCTTTGGATGTGGATAGGATTTTCTATCCTGAGAACTTTTGAGATATCTTAGATGCTTGATTGCTGAGAAGGGCTGTCTATCAACGTTAGTCATTGCACAGCGTGGCTGTTACTGTGTACAGTGTTCTCTTGGTTCTGTTCACTTCACTCAGCATAAGTCCACACAAGTCTTTCTAGGTTTTTCTGAAGTCTGCCAGCTCATCGTTTCTTATAGCACAATAGTATTCCATTACACTCATATACCACAACTTGTTCAGCCATTCCCCAATTGATGGGCATTCCCTGAATCCCCAATTCTTTGCCACCACAAAAAGAGCTACTATAGATATTTTTGTACTTGTGGGTCCTGTTCCCATTTGTATGATCTCTTTGGCATACGGTCCTAGAAGTACTATTACTGGGTTGAAGGGTATGCACATTTTTATAGATCTTTAGGAATACTTCCAAGTTACTCTCCAAAATGATTGGGCCATTGCACAACTCCACCACAAATGCATTAGTGTTCCAATCTTCTCACATCTTCTACAACATTTATCCTTTTCCTGTTTTATCGTGTTGGCCAATCTGATAGGTGTGATGTGGTGCCTCAGAGTTGTTTTGATTTGTATTTCTCTAATCAACAGTGATTTAGAGCATTTATTCATGTGACTATAGACAGCTTTAATTTCTTCATCTGAGAACTGCCTGTTCATATCCTTTGACCATCTATCAATTGGGGAATGAGTTGTGTCTTATAAATTTGACTTAATTCCCTATATATTTTAGAAATGAGGCCCTTATCAGAGAGACTGGTTGTGAAAATTCTTTCCCAATTTTCTACCTTCCTTCTAATCTTATTTGCATTGGCTTTGTTTGTGAAAAAACTCTTCAATTTAATGTAATCAAAATTATCCATTTTGCTTTTTGTAGTATTTTCTATCTCTTGTTTGGTCATGAATTCTTCTCTTCATAAATCTGATAGGTAGACCATTCCTTGCTCTCCCAGTTTGCTTATAGTATCAGCCTTTATATCTAAGTCATGAACCCATTTTGACTTTATTTTGGTATATGGTGTGAGATTTGATCTATGCCTAGTTTCTGCCATACTCTTTTCCAGTTTTCCCAGCAGTTTTTTTAAAGTGGGTTTTATCCCAGAAGCTGGGGTCTTTGGGTTTATCAAATAATAGATTACTATAGTCATTGACTACTGTGTCTTGCATATTTAACCTATTCCACATCCACTCTATTTTCCAGTACCAAGCAGTTTTGATGATTGCTGCTTTATAATACAATTTAAGATCTGGAACTAGGCCACCTTCCCCTGCATTTCTTTTCATTAGTTCCTTTGATATTCTGGACCTTTTGTTTTTCAAATGAATCTTGTTATTATTTTTTCTAACTCTATAAAATAATTTTTGGTAGTTTGATTGTATGGCACTGAATAAGTAAATTAGCTTAGGTAGGATTGTCATTTTTATTATATTAGCTCAGCCTACCCATGAGCAACTGATGTTTTTCCAATTATTTAGATCTGATTTTATTTGTGTGAAAAGTGTTTTGTAATTGTGTTCATATAGTTCCTGGGTCTGCTTCAGTAGGTAGACTCCTAAATATTTTATAATGTATGCAGTAACTTTAAATGGAATTTCTCTTTCTGTCTTTTGCTGTTGGGCTTTGTTGATAATATGTAGAAGGGCAGATGATTTATTTGGGTTTATTTTATAGCCTGCAATTTTGCTAAAGTTGCTTGTTTTTTTCAAGTAGTTTTCTTTATTTGATTCTATGGGATTCTCTAAGCATATCATCATATCATATGCAAAGAGTGATAGCTTTGTTTCTTCTTTGACTATTTTATTACTTTCAATTTCTTTTTCTTCTCTTATTGACAAAGCTGATGTTTCCAGTACTATATTGAACAACAGTGGTGACAATGGACATCCTTGTTTCAGCCATGATATTATTGGAAATACTTTTAGCTTGTCCCCATTATGTATGATGCTTGCTGAAGGTTTTAGGTAGGTGCTACTTATTATTTTAAGGAAGACTTAATTTATTCCAATGCTCTCTGGTGTTTTTAATAGGAATGGGTGCTATATTTTGTCAAAAGCTTTTTCTGCATCTATTGAAATGATCATGTGGTTTCTTTTAGTTTTGTTGTTGATATGATCAATTATGCTGATAGTATTCCTAATATTGAACCAGCCCTGCATTCCTGGTATAAATCCTACCTGGTCATAGTGTATTATTCTTGTGATAATTTGCTGTAATCTATTTTCTAATATTTTATTTAAAATCTTTTTGCATCTAAATTCATTAGGGAAATTGGTCTATAATTTTCTTTCTTCAGTTTTGATTCTTCCTGGTTTAGGTATCAGCACCATATTTGTATTATAGAAAGAGTTTGGTAACACTCCTTCTTGGGCTGTTTTCCCAAATAGTCTGTATTATTGGAATTACTTGTTCTTTAAATGTTTGATAGAATTCACTTATAAATCCTTCTGGCCCTGCAGATTTTTTCCCTAGGGAGTTCATCAATGGCTTTTTCAATTTCTTTTTCTGAGTTGGGGCTATTTAAGTATTTTACTTCCTCTTCTGTTAATCTGGACAGTTTATATTTTCATAAATATGTATCAATTTCACTAAGATTGTCAAATTTATTGCCATACAGATGGGCAAAATAATTCCTAATTATTGTTTGAATTTCCTCTTCCTTGGTGGTGGATTCACTCTTTTCATTTTTGATACTGGTAATTTGTTTTTCTTTCTTTTTTTTAAATTAAATTAACCAGAGCAACTAGGTAGCACAGTGGGTAGAGCACTGGCCTTGGGATTAGGAGGATCTGAATTCAGATCCTCGGACACATAGCATTTACTAGCTGTGTGTCTTTGGGCAAGTCACTTAGCCCCAATTGTTTCACCAAAAATAAAAAATTTAAATTACAATTAGTCAAATGTTTATATATTTTATTTTTCCCATAAAACCAGCTCTTAGTTTTACTTATTAATTCAATATTTTCCTTAATTTCAGTTTTATCAATTTCTCCTTTAGTTTTCAGTATTTCCAATTTGGTGTTTAATTGAAGATTTTTAATTTGTTATTTTTACAGTTTTTTTACTTGTATGCCCAATTCATTGATCTCTTTCTCATGTAAGCATTTAGAGATATAAAACTTCCTGTAAGAACTACTTTTGCTGCATCCCATAAGTATTGGTATGTTGTCTCATTATTGTTATTCTCTTAAATGAAGTTATTAATTGTTTCTATGATTTATTATTTGACTCATTCATTTTTTGGGATTAGATTATTTCATTTCCAATTATTTTTAGTCTATCTTTCAGTGGCCTTTTATTACATATAATTTTTACCACATTATGCTCTGAAAAGGATGCATTTAATATTTCCACCTTTCTGCACAGGATTGTGAGGTTTTTATGCCCTAGTACAGGGTCAGTTTTTGCATATGTGCCATGTACTGCCGAGAAAAAAAGTATATTCCTTTCTATTTTCATTCAATTTTCTCCAGAGGTCTACCATACCTAACTTTTCTAAAATTCTGTTCACCTCCTTAACTTCTTTCTTATTTATTTTGTGGTCAGATTTACCTAGTTCAGAGAGGGGGAGGTTGAGGTCCCCTAGTAGTATAGTTTTGTTGTCCATTTCTTCCTATAACTCCCTGAACTTCTCCTCTAAGCATTTGGATGCTATACCATTTGGTACATATATGTTTAGTGATGATATTACTTCATTATTTATGGTGCCTTTTAGCAGAAAGTAGTTTCCTTCTTTATCTCTTTTGATAAGATCTATTTTTGCTTTTGATTTCACTGAGATCAAGATTGCTACCCTTGCTTTTTTTTACATCAGCTGAATCATACTATATTCTACTCCAGCCTTTCACCTTTACCCTGTGTGTGTTTCTCTGTTCCAAATGTGTTTGCTGTAAACAACATATTGTAGGATTATGATTTTTAATCAATTCTGCTATCCACTTCCATTTTATGGGAGAGTTCATGTCATTCATTTTCAGTTATGATTACTATCTGTGTCTTTCTCTCCATCCTTCCCCCCACCCCTGTTTATGCTTTTCTTTTTCCATTTTCCCTTTCCGTCCTCACTACTGTTTTGCTTTTGACCACCCTCCCTCAGTCCTGCCTCCCTTCTATTATCCCCCTCCCTTTTCTTTCCCCTTTCCCCTCCTACTGCCTATAAGGCAAGTTAGATTTCTATACCTAACTGATTATGTTATTCCCCCTTGAGCCAAATCTGATGAGAGCAAGGTTCAAACAATGCTCATCTCCCTCCCTTCTTTCCCTCGATTGTAATGGGTTTTTGTGCCTTTTCCTGTAACATAATTTACCCTTGTCTGCCTCCTCCTTTCCTTTTCTCTCAGTACATTTTCTTAGATCAGATTTATCCACTTACTTAGATCCATTTAACCCACTTGATTAGATATATTGTTATCATTACATCAAAGTCAACTTATACCCACTCCTCTATGTATACCCCTTAACATGATGTAATAACAATACAGCTCTGAAGATTTACAAGTGGTCTTCTTCCATTGTAGGGATATAAACAGTTTGCCCTGATTAGTAACATGTTGTTTCTTTCTGTCCAGTTTACCTTTTTATGTCTCTCTTGAGTCTTATATTTGAAGATCAAATTTTCTGTTGAGCTCTGGTCTTTTTATCAGCAAGGTTTGGAATTCCCCTATTTCATTGAATATCCATCTCCTCCCCTGAAAGATTATACTCATTTTCACTGGGTAGTTGATACTTGGCTGCAATCCAAGCTCCTTTTGTCTTATAGAATATCATGTTCCATGCCCTGCGGTCTTTCAATGTAGAAGCTGCAAGGTCCTGTGTAATCCTGACTGTGGTTCCATGATATTTAAATTGTTTCTTTCTGAGTGCTTGTAGTATTTTCCCTTTGACCTGGTAATTTTCGAATTTGGCTACTATATTCCTTGGCATTTTCAGTTTGAGATCTCTTTCAGAAGGTGATCAGTGGATTCTTTCTATGACTGTTTTACCCTCTGGTTCTCAGACCTCAGTGCAGTTTTCCTTGATGATTTCCTGAAAGATGCTGTCCAGGCTCATCTTTTCATCATGGTTATCAGGTAGACCAATGATTTTAAAATTGTCTCTCCTGGATCTATTTTCCAAGTTAGTTGTTTTACCAATGAGGTATTTTATGTTTTCATCTCTTTTTTCATTCTTTTGTATCTGTTTGACTGATTCTAGCTCTCTCACAGAATCATGAGCTTCCACTTGCCTAATTCTAATTTTTATCAAATTGTTTTCTTCTGTTATATTTTCTACCTACTTCTCCATTTGGCCAACTGTATTTTTTAAGGACTTGTTTTCTACAGTCAATTTCTATCCTTCCTTTTCCAAGCTATGGACTCTCTCTTGCATAATTCTCATTTCTTTTCCCAATTTTTCTTCTACCTCTCCTATTTGACTTTTAAAATCCTTCTGGAGCTCTTCCAAGAAGGCTTTTTGGACTTCAGACCAGTTCATATTACCTTTTGAGGTTCCAGATGTGTTGACAATGTGGTCCTCTTCAAAATTTCTGCCTTGATCTTCACTATTCCCATAATAAGAATCTATACTATGTTTCTTTTTGTTCATGGTATTTGCTTATTTCTTGGCCTTTAAAAAGATTGAGCTTTCCTGCTGGGGAGCAGAGGGCACTGACCTAAGCTTCTTGTGTTGGGAGCCCGGGGCCTGATCACAGGCTTTCTGTGCTGGGGCCTTAACTGCTGGCAGTTGGGGGCTGTAGGGTTCTGGCAGGTTACCTGGTGTTGGGTTGGAATCAGCAACCCTGGAACTCTAGGGGTAGGATTGGGTAGTCTGGCCCCTAGAGGTTGCCTGCTCACCTGGGCCTTTCCTTTCCCTCCTCTAGCTTTCTCAGACTTCTTTCAGATGGATGTTTTGCTCCTGAGGGATGTTTCTCAGCCTGGGATTTTCCCCATTGGAGAACTTCTCAGAGTTTTGCTCAGACACTGGGAGACTTGACTGCTATACAACACTGAGGCACATGGTGATTTTCTGAGCTGGTTTCCACTGGTTCCGCTGCCTTTACTGAGATACTTGGGAGTCCTGTTGTTGGTATTTGTCTGCTCCACCCCCTGGGATTCAGGATCTCCCCCTTGTATGCTGAGATAGAGCTCTCTGTTAGCTTGCTGGGACCACTCCCATTCTCTACTGTTCCGCTTCCCCCAGGGCAAGAAGGGCCTTTCCTGTTAATCCTTCAAGCTACCTGGACTACTGGACTGTTGCACCCTATCTTTCTGCTGGCTCAGCTGTTCCAGGGTTTTTCCTATGGCAATATTTTCTAGGCATTCAGAGGTTAGTAAGGGACAGTGAGAGCCACTTACTTCTTACTCAGCCATCTTTGCTCCCAGAAGTGGAACTCCCCTCATCTTATTTCTTAAACAGTCAGACATTGATAATTCAATGTTGTTAACATGATAACCCATCAGTTTTTGATAATACTATTGTATTTAAAATAATGTAAGTAGAAATGCCAAGAGGAACTTTGAATGAGTTGCCTATATAAAAATAGCTCTCAGTGTTCTTCTCCATAGGTCCCTAAAAGGCAAACACATCTCAGCTACAATCTTGTGGCTAGAATATATTCTGCGAGTGGTAATTGCCCTATCTCCTTTTCCCTTGGGGAATCTGCTGACCTGGTTGTAGACTGATGGTTGGAAAATAGATGGAATGATTTATTACTAATCTAGAACTCTCAGTATCAACATATACAATCAAATCACAATAGAAAAGGAAATGAAGTCATAAGTGATTCATTTGTGGAATGACCTGATCTAAAAATCAGTAGGAGAATCAATACCAAGAATCTATTATTTCTGAATATTCTGAATTCTAATGATGAATGGATAAATGGATACCGTAAGCATTCCTTAAAGGTGTGTGCCCTATCAAAATGTCTTGCAATATTCTAAAATGCATGATTTAAGATTATATGTTGTAGATGAGCACAGTCTCATAAGTTATGTTTTAAAATATCATGGGGCTGGCAGGATATATAACAAATGTGATTTTAGACCTCAAGACAGGCACCAGTAGAACAGGAGGAGACTAAAATCAAAACTGTTGATTGATAATTTCATAGATCATCAAACAAAGGTAATATTTGCTCTGATCATGCTTTTCCCTGCCATGAAAATTTCTGGCATCTCCCAGTGGTCTCTTGAACAATATTTAAAACCTCTTAGCCTGGTAATTTAAGGTTTTATACAGTCTGCACTAACTTGTTCATACAATTTTACTTTTTGAAATCACCTTATAATTAAGGTTCTTCACTTTTCTCTATTCCTTTATTCATGTATAAATTCTTGGTCAGTCTGGTGAATTCTATGGAAACCTCAGAATAAGGTATGTTACATGCATAAAATAAAATACATGGGATTATTAAAAAGTGATTTATCTTGAAACATAGTTATCAATTAAAAAAATCATGATTTCCTGGTTAAGAAAGCTTGACTACAAATAACTCTATATTCAATACACATTGAGCTAGTCATAATTTCTTAAATATACCCTATATTTATTTGTCTCCCATCCATTAATCATGCTAATCAAACTGTTAAGAATGGCTTCTCAACTCCCACTCTTGCTCCTTCCAACTAATGAAATATTTACCAGTTTCTCCAGGGCAGGGAATATGCCTTATCATTTTATTCCCAAGTTATATTGCACTATCTCTTGTATACACAGATTGGTTGCTCAATGTATGAATCAGTGAATCATTGACTGACATTTATATAAAGCAGAAATTGAGGGCTGATGTTCTTTATGCTTTAAAGAATCTCATTGCCTTCCATGTGCTAGACACTGCTAACTGTCATGCTTAAGAAAAGACAATCCCAGAATTCGAGAATCTCACAATCTGATAGGGGTAACAATATGTAAACAAATTTATACAAAGCAAGCTAGATAGAAAATAGAAAAATAGAAAATACTTAACAGAAGGAACCCACTATAATTAAGAAGGGTTAGTAAAGGCTTTATGTAAAAGAAGAGGCAAACCTCATGTTATTATGCTTCACATATAATGCATTTTTTTTCCTGTTTACCAATTGAACGTTTGTGGCAACCCTGCGTCAAGCAAGTTTTGGGTCTATTGGCAACATTTTCTAACAGCATATGCTCACGTCACGTCTCTGTGTCACATTTTAGTAATTTTCAACATATTTAAAACTTTTTCATTATTATTATTATTATATCTTTTGTGGTGATCTATGATCACTGACTTTTGATGTAAGTAGTGTAATTGCTTTGGGGCACCATGGACCATCTCATATAAAATGATGAACTTAATTAATAAATGTATGTGTGTGTTCAGACTACTCTATTGAGTGGCTATTCCCCCATCTCTCTCCTTCTCCTCAGGCCTCCCTATTCCGTGAGACACAACAATATTGAAGAATATTGAATAAACAGAGTTGATAAAGCAGTAGCAGGTTTTGAAAGGATTGACTCCAATTTTGAAAGAAGTTCCATTGTTGGTAAAATTCTGTCTAACAGCATTGCATGCTACAGAGAAATCTTTCGTGAAAGGAAGAGTCAATACATGTAGCAAAATTTATTGTTGTTTTATTTTAAGAAATTGCCACAGGCACCTCAACCTTCAGTAACCACCAATCTGATCAGTCAGCAGCCATCAACCATTGAGGAAAGACCCTCCACAAGCAAAAATGATTACAACTGGATGAAGGTTTAGATGATGGTTAGCATTTCTTAGCAATAAGTTTTTTTTTTAACGAAGGTATGTACATTGTTTTGTTTTTTAGACATAATACTATTGCACACTTAATAGACTACAGTATAGTATAAACATAACTTTTATATGCACCAGGAAACCCAAAAATTCATGTGACTTGATTTATTGCAATATTCACTTCATTGCAATGTTCTGGGACCAAATCTGCAATATCTCAGGGCTATGTTTATATTACTAATAGATGTTATTTGTGTAATTGTATTTTAAAAACCAACGTGTGTGTGTGTGTAAAAAACAGCTTTTTTAGGACTGAATATGTAGGCGTCGGTTTAACATAATAGAAAGAAGTCTGGATGTAGAGCAGGGCTTCTTAAAATTTTTCCTCTCAAAAGTGTTTCATCAGCCTTTGTTGGAGTTGCATGATCTGAGGGCATGCACAGTGCAGTGTTCCCGCTTTGTGTTCAGTACCAAGGCTGCAGTAAAGCTGCGTGAAGCCAACAGGGACAAGCAGGGCTAGAAGCACCTTGGATTCATTATAGGTTTGAATTATAATTACTTTTTGGTCTTTGTGCATTCAGAAACTTTTACTGTTTGCAAATTTTTGTGACCCCTTGACTCAGGATTTAAGAAGTGCTAATCTAGAGTATGGCAACATGTGGATGACAGTATCATAGAAAAGATCCAGAAAAGAATTTATAAGCCAGCAAGTCTAATTCCCATTTTACAGATGAACAAACAAAGGCTTAGGGAAGTTAAGTAACATGCCTAGGATCAGAAAACTAGTAGATATCTGAAATATGATTTGGGCCCAGGTTTTTCTGACTCTAAAGCTATCACTCTTTTTACTACTCCATCCTGAAAATCCTTTCTCCATGTTAACTATATGACCATGAATAAGTCACAACCTTTGAGAAACTTTGTTTCTTAAAATGCTGGTTTCAAAACTCACTGACTGGGATAAGGCAATATGGAATCTCATGCAAATGAATGTGGCAAAATTTCATTCATTTACCCAACATGTGTTTGGTATGGATATCGTGGGCATAAAATTAAGCACCAAAATACTCTCGTGGAATATTCTAATTATATTAGGGAACATGGGATGTGAACATAAATGAAGATATTTGGATAGTGAAAACAAAACAGCCAAATACCAGATTTGGAATTTGAGGAACTAGGTTCAAATTCAGACTCTGAAATGCTTATGAAAAAAAGCATGATGAGTTTGGGAAAGTCACTTAACATCTCGAAGCCTCTGATGCCTCATCTGAAAAATGGGGATAATAGTAATTTAATGTCAATCTCACGAAGTTTTTTCAAGAAGGCAAAGATCATAAAGTGCTATATAATGGGAATTCAGAATAGACTCTAAAGTGCATTTTACACTGAAGAACAACCTAACAGAGTACATGATGTTTGTCTCAGAGTCATGTAGATTTTGATTTAAGTACATCTTTGAAAGTTATGTAGTATGTGACCCTGGGAAAATGGGTATCTATGCAAGTAAGGTAATTGCTCAGTCATCCTAGGAAACTCACTAGGACTATAAATTGAAAAAGCAGATGCTGTTCCATATGGATAAAGAGAGTTTTCTTACTGGTAGTTTTCTATGCCAATGAAATCACAAGTCGATCCCATACACCATTTATTTTGTAAATAATCACACAAAAAAACACCACAAAAAGATAAAAGTGCTATGGTTGAGGAGTAAAAGGCCAATACAAAAAATTACCAAGTATCTCTTGTTCTATCAGTACCAAATCTCAAACTGTACTACAAAGCAGCAATCATTAAAATAATTTTGTGCTGTTTAAAGAATCAAATAAACCAGAGATCAAATGGTGGAACAGATTAGATCCATAACATACAAAGGCAAATAAACACAGTAGCATAGTGTTTGATAAACTGAAAGACTCCACTTACTGCAGGGAAGGACTGACTCACTATCTGACAAAAATAAAAAAGGGAAGGAAGGGAAGGAAGAAAATGAACGTTTATATGGCGTGCATGATGTAACAAGCACTATGCAAAACACTTGAAAAAATAAGTATCTCATTTGGTACTCACAGCAAACCTTGCAAAGTAGGTGCTATTATTACAGTTGAAAAACTGAAACAGAGTTTAATTAATTTGCCGAGAGTCCCATAACTAGTAAGTATCTAAGGCCAGATTCAAATTCAGGTCTTCCTGACTCAAGACCCAGTGCTCTGTCTGCTGTCCCATAACTGGGAGAACTGCACGGTAACATGACAGAAAATACATTTAGTCCAACACCTCACACGACACTCCAAGATAAGCTCCAAATAGATGCATGACCTAGACATCTTTAAAAATCACGTCATTAAAAAGTAGCAAAACATAGGAAAAATATAAATAAGGAAGGAGTTAATAACTAAACAAAAGGTAAAGAGGATCATAAAACATAAAATGAACAATTTTTTAAATGAAAAATTTTTAAAGTTTTTTTCTTTGTAAACAAATATAAAAGTGAAGATTGGAAGAGAAATTGCTAACTAAGGAAAAATTTGGGCAATACATTTCTCTGATAAAGGTTTCACATCCAAAATATATAATGAACTGTTTCAAAATATGTAAGGTTAAGAAGTATTCTCCAAATGAATAGCACTAATGATTCTTGTAATATTCAACATAAGTGAGTTGGCCAACAATGTGGAAGTTAGAAATAGGTTCCCTGAGTGTATAGTTCATTCCTTGTTTTATCTCTACTTTGATATCTTGAAGAATTGCTTTTTTAAATTATTTCTAGGGAATTTCAATGATGTCATAGACATTTGCATAAGAAGTGAGATGATCACAGTCTGGATTTAGACACTGGGGAGGCATATTGAGAAGTTATCCATTTTCAAAGTTAAAAGTTATTATCTTTCAGAATTTGTTTCTTAAGAATGAGAGTTTCCTTTTTTTGTTCCTATTAAAAATACAGATTATGTTATCAAAACAGTTGTCATTTATATTAGTGTATTTTTCTTCCAGGAAAGTGTGTATGATTGTCTGAATGATACTGTAATTCTTACTGTTTCTCTTCTACAATTATCTTTTTATATCATGTGCTATATTTATGTTGAGAGTATCCTATCCTAATCACAAATTAGAAATGCATTTGTAAGCAATTTTAACCATCATTCTGGAAACATGTTCTTCAGACCTTTCTAAATTTTTCTCTTGTATCAGCACTATTGGCAGCATACAGCAATAAAATATCCTTTATACTGCAACTTTAGTTTCTCCCAAACTTTACAAGGTGTTTGATGATAATAATCACTCAACTTTAATTGGAATTATTTATTAAAAAGCTTTTCCCACATAATGTATGTCATTCGGTCTGCAAAGCAGTCCTATTAAATAGATAATATGTATATTATCCCCACATTAAGAAATACATTTTATTGATATCTTTTGTTTTCGCATCGCCTTTATTAAAAACAAAACAAAACAAAACAACTTCCCCTCTCTAGAGCTATTATTTGCAAGAAAGGAAAAAAGGGGAAAGAGGAAAAATATAGCTAAATTAATCAACACATCATCTGAGTCTGACAGTATATATAATATTCCCTACCTCTAGTTTACCACCATTTCCAAGAAAGGTGAGACACTCATTTCATTTCGTTATGTCTTCCTCTGGCCAAGGCTGATTACTATAATTATACAGCTTTTCATTTTGCTGTTTGCTATTGCTGTTTTTCATTCCATTTGCCTTATTTTTAGTCATTGTACATAGTATAAATCTAAGTCTGTTAGCTTCATTCTGCACCAGTTCATTTAAACTTTTTTTATATTTTTTCTGTATTTTTCATATTCATCATTTCTTACTGCTGAAAAAAGCCCCATATATTAAAATATCAGGCTTTATTTTGCCATTTCCCAATTAAGAAGATTTACTCATTATCTGTTCTACACTCATTTTATAAATGAAGAAATTCAGGCTCAGAGAAATTGTGATCCTGTAAATATTTAAACAATCAGTAATTAATAGAATATGGACTCAGGGAGTTTATAAGTTGCCATTCCTACAACTCCCATAGTCATTATTTGATATTTAATCTCTTTGAATTTATCATTTCCTGCCTCCCTTAATTGTAGTGCCCTTTCCAAATAAATGTGGTTTTTTTTGTAACTACCCTGACTATGCTCATTGTATGATGCCCTACTAAAATGTAAGCTGCCTCCTTATTATTGCCTCTATAATCACTATAAAAGGGTTTGATTTACCTCCTTGAGATGAAAAGCCAAAAGTATAAAGAATTCATATTGTCCCATCCAGGCTATGCCATCAAATATACAACTCAGAGTGTTGGCCCACATGAGATGAAAATGAACTGAGGCCATGTAAGAATAGGAAGAGGAGAGCTGACTGAATTGCTTTTGGGGAACTGCATGGAAATTTGAACAATAATCATTAAAAGCCACAGAATACCTTAGTCCCAGAAGAATCAAAGTTAAGAATCATTTATCTGACTACCTACAATGGGGTATGAGTAAGTTGTAACATATTACCAGTGAAGAATTAGAAAAATGATGTCAAGGATGTTATTGAAGGAATTTGTGACCTGTAAAAGAAACTAGTCCAATAACGTAGCAAGAGTAAGGAATATCTGATAGCCGGCCTCTATGCTACATAGGCCCACAATCAGTGTCAAGAACTGTAGAGTAAGTTTGGTGGATCTCCATGATGAACTTATGGGAAGACCAAAATAAACATTTCACAGAATAAGAAAATGTGGCTGACTGTTAATCTGTATTGTTGTAGGAAAACTGAAAACTAAGAGATCACAAGTCCAACAAGGTATTCAAAAAGTGGAAGGGGGAAGGTGTCTCTTTATGATCCTGAAATCAAAGTACATAGGACTACTGGTCCCACACCTGGAATAATTCTTGGGCATGGGGACTCAGAGGAGAATTTTCACAGAAGCAATCACAGTTTTGCCCATCAAGGGCTTATTATCTTGTAAGTATGGTGTCTATCCCCCACTCTTGAATATCACAAATACTCTATGTCTTGACAGATGGTCTTTGAGCATTACCTTGATGTAAAAATTTATCACTTTAGCCAACCCAGTGATAAGTTGCTTCAAACTTACCTAGGCCGATCCTAGGTTGACAGACATATATTCTCTACCTGGACTACATATGAAACCTTTTTGACGTGAAGGAGCTTTTAGAACAAATGTTGTTATGTATAGCCTGTTAAGAATTGGAGCTACTACCAAGCCATGGCAATTTATTGGGGTGTGAGTAGAATGGAGCCTGGAACTTTATTTAACTTAAAAACATTTTTTTTTTCAATCTGATCCTTCCCCTAAAAAAAAAATCATTAAAATCCTGTTTTTGTCTTCTAAAATAATTTTGGGTGTACTATTTGAATTTTTCCATGGGATGAATATTTATGAGTATCATTTTTTTCAAGTGATGATTTTTGCTTTGTGGAAAAAAAATGCTTTAAATTTTGTAACTTCCTTATTTAGAGTTGAAAGGACCTGAGAGATTATCAAGGGTCTTCCATGTAGGTTTAAAAGATTCTAAATCCTGTACTCCATAGTCTCTCTGAGTTTTTTTCTGGGAATATCAGTAATGAAATCTTAGTATGTCAAGATGATGGAGTAGAAAAAAACACTAGAATTTGGGGTCAAATTCCTGGGTTCAAGCTCCAGTTTTGGCATTTATGGATTGTGTGACCATGGGATAGTCACTTCTATCAGCATTAATTTCTTTTTAACTAAAACAGGGAAATAATATAGGCTTCCTTTTTCACAGTGTAATTTTCGTGATCACATTAGAAAATTTCTATAAATTATTTAGTAAACTTAAACTTTAGTAATATCAGGGATGCCTCATTTAATGTGACAGTCTCTAAGCCCCAGTGACAGTTTTCTTAATTGGGTAAAGAAATCCAGAGGCTCCAAAGTAGTACATTTTCCTATTATTCATAAGTTCTAATAAAATAATAATTAATGAGTATAACAATAACAATAGCTAACATTAATATAGCACTTATGTGTCAGGCACTGTGCTAACTGCTTTACATTGTTTTATTTAATCCTCACGACAACCCTGGGACTTAGGCGTTCTTATTTTCTCCATTTTACAGATTAGTAAACTCAAGCAAACAGAAGTTAAGTGACTTTCCTAGTGTCAAACATCTGGTAAGTGTCTGAGACTACTTTTGAGCTCAGGACTGCTTGACTCCAGATCCAGCTCTCTATCCACTTGTGGCACCTAGCTGCTCATAATGGTTATTCTTTATTCGTGACTATCCTAATCCATTAGGTGGAGTGGAGTAATTCATCTTATTCTTTAATGATTTAGGAATCACTTCAACCTTGTATTAGTAGTAAAGAAAAAAAAGCAATAATTAAAATAGCAAGCATTATGAGATTGAGGTAATATCTCAGATGTAAGCCTTCCACCAAACCATGTCCTATCCTTCTAACACTTTTCCCATTCCCTTCCCCTCATCAAACTTGTACACTCAGCTGATTCAGACTTTAGGGTCCAGTCCGAGTTCCAGGGTTCATCTAAGGAACTTGGAGACACTTGTGTATTAACTTGCCCATCACCATGGGAACACTGGCTCTTCATGTTTTTTTGACAAATAATCTTAGTTCTCACACGCGATATGCTATATGCCTAGGACCAAGATGTACTACATCAAATGGCAGTGGCCTAGGGAGCTGGTGACAGACTTTGTGGTGTACTGAGACTTCTGGAATAGCAACACAAGAACAAACCCAAGTACTTTAGCCACCAAAGGTATATGAAAGAGATTACTACTTGGAAGGCTTGTGTGGATTACAGAGCTCCCAGGCCAATATCACTTTTTCCATCTCTCCTCATCACTATTCATTTCAGCTTTGGTGCCTCTCTGTCTTCCCAAGGAAATCTCCTTCATCAGAAAGTTCCTTTGATGCTAAAGTTATCGTGAGACTATAACATAGCTCAGGACAGTCTCCTAGGGAATATATTTCCTTGACTCTAAAGCACAATGGCATCATGGCAGATCTCTGAAAATGAATTTCCTGAATGCCCTTCTGAGTTAACTCTGATTCTGTATGAATCATGGTACACAAAACCAAATAGATTTTATTGACAAATATGTTTTAACTGGAGTCAAGGCTATCGAGTACATCTAAACAAAGAGAGTTATTTATCTCAATAAAATGTGGACAGAGTTTCTGGATTATTTTGTCAAAGCCATTAATATATTTGTCAATCTATAGCAGATATCCCGGGGCACATATGGTGGGCATATAGGCAGCTAGGTGGTACAGTGGATATTGAGAGGACTCTTCTTCTTAAGTTCAAATCTGGCCTCAGATGGCTATTAGTTGTATGACCCTTGAAAGTCACTTAATCCTGTTTGCCTCAGTCTCCCATATGTATAATGAGCTGGAGAATGAAATGGCAAAACAACTTCAGTACCTTTGTCAAGAAAACCCCAAAAGGAACCATGAAGAGTCAAACACACCTGAAAAATGAATAAACAACAACAACTATGACAGATATTTCATGCTTAAGTATATAGAGTTAATGTATCAGGATATGGATACAAAAGAGATGAAGGCACAGTACCCAACCTTGAGGGTATTATTGTCTACTTAAGGAGACAGAATATAACTTACTTTTAAAGATTAAAGAGTAAGAAAATAATAGTCTGAAGTGTGATTAATTCGATGCTTGTATAGTAAGTCTATAACTGCTGAGGGGCCCAAAATGATGGAGTGATTAGAAATAGATGGCATTAATCCATCAGAACTGCCTAGAAGAAGTAGGTTTGGTTGCTGGTAATACTTTCAATATATGCTTGAGGGAATCTCATAAAAAGAATGCTTATTCTCTATTTTTATTTTAGACAACGAGAAAATTTCCAAGGAAAATTATTTAAAATTTTTAAAAATATTGATCGATCATCTCAATTTAGAAAGTGGAGATATATGAAATTCTTGATTATTTGCTATTGGACATAAGTGGTGGAGATAAAGAAATAACTTCATTATGAGTGTAAAACAATACTATGGATTCTTCTGCCCTCCCTCCCTACCTGTTCAGATTCTTGTCTTAAATAGAGAGTTATTCAAAACTGGAAATATTTTGCAATAGGAAAGGGGAATATGAGTTGTTATGACTCCTCTCACAATACCTCATCTTGAACAGCATCAGACAATCTACAAACATTGGTTAAGATACTACACTACTAGACAAAAGTGAAATAGTACCTGCCCTCCAGGAGTTTCAGTTATACTGACAAAGAGAACATGTGAATGTGTGTATAGATATAGATAGATAGATATGTACATATATGTATATGTATATGTATATATACACATATACATATATGTACATATATATGCATGTATATATATATATATACACACATGCATACATATCCATATATATTGCTATATATATTGCATATATATGTGTCTATATGCAGGGACATATATAGTTGTCACTTTGTTCTCTACTAATAGTAAAGAAAAAGAATATTTAAAATAGCAAGGGTTATGTCATCAAAGAAATGCTTCAGCAGCAGATAATCTAAACTCTTGTGCTCCCCAGGAAATCAGTCATCTTCCCACTCTCCCTGCCCCTATAATGGAGAAGATCATGAGCTTGGTCCATCCTGATTGTAGATCTATCTATCTATCTATCTATCTATCTATCTATCTATCTATCTATCTATCTATCTATCTGTCATCTATCTCTATACTGTATTATGCATATACACATGCATGTATCATTATATATGAATTGTATCTATAGACAATGCATTGTGTGTGTACTATGTACACACATACATGGATGCATACTGAATGAAAATTAAATTCTTTTAATATACTCTCCAGAATATTTCTTCTGAACAGGAATGAGTGAGAATAAATAAATACTTCCCATTCAAATAGCATGCTGAGTTTTGCATATGGATTTTACTCACATTAATTTCGGGAGCTTTGGTCTTTTTACTGAGAGTAACTGATGATCCTATAGTCACTTTGCTAATAAGTATCTAATGCAGATTCTAAATGTTGGTTTATTTTATCACAGACCAACACATTATTCACTATCCTCAACTGAATGCAGTTTCATGAATTTACTGGCTCACTAAACCTGATTAGGTCACTTGACCTTTCTGCCTCAGTCTCTTTATCTATAAAATGCCCATAATAATGTATTTAGTTCTTACTTTACAGGATTCAGGTGAAGATTGAATGAAATAATGTATTCATGTGTTCTGCAAGTCTTAAAGAGCTGTGAACACTTAAGCTTCAATTATTATCAGGACCAGAGACTGAACTTTTTCCATTGTATAGAGTATGAATGTCCCTATACTGGGTATAAATGTCTCTGTGATCGCAATATTTCCCTTGAAAGAAAGGAAAGAATTGCATATTATCCTAAACTGTTCTCAGTGCATTAACTGCACATTTCTGGTTTCTAGTGCAATAATTAACAGCAAAGTGTTTAACAATGCTTGACAATGCTAGAATGTATAATTAGACTTCAAATTTAACACCCCATTAGGATGAATAAAAGGGAATTTCACACTTGTCTTGGTGCTGTTGTTTCAATCTATTTGGCAGTGAATCAAAATAGACAAAAAGTGCATCAATTTATGTGGTCAAGGTTATCTTGACAATAAGAAAGCTCAGAAATTTAATTTTTAAGAGATGAAAGCTTAGATTTCTGTAGATGGAAACTTGCGAATATATATTGTGCTGACACATGAGTGCCTTTGTTGTATTCCATTATCAATGGATCCTTATCCCTCTTTAGAATCTATAATTTGGTTTTCTGATTACACCTTATGGAAGCTTGATTCTTCTAAACTGAGGGATACAAAGTTCCTCCCTCTCTCTCTCTCTCTCTCTCTCTCTCTCTCTCTCTCTGTCTCACACACACACACACACACACACACACACACATACACACACACATACACACACCCACTCAAACGTCCACAATATGTCCCCAAACAAAAACATATTATATAGTATCTAGAAGTGGAAGCATCCTTTAAGAAAATCTATTCCAGTGGTTCTTATTCTTTTCCTTTAGCAGTCTGATGAAGTCTATGGACAGCTTCTCAGAATAATGCTTTTAAATTCATAAAATAAACTATTTAAGATTACAAAGGAAACCAATTATATTGAAATAAATATGAATTTTTTCCATCCAAATTCACAGACACACAGAAATATATCTATGGACCTTCTCCATTAACTCAATTGATCTAGTCCAATCTCATTTTACAGAAGAGAAAATTTTCAATTAGAATGGCTAAGTTAACACACATTCTTAGGAATAAAGCAGATATTCTAATCTGATCCCTCTAATTGTAAGTCTGCTAAATCTTACATTCTTTCTATTAGATGGTCAGTTGTGTATACTGGGAATATCAGATATACATACATACATACGTGTATATATATAAATATATATATACACACATATGTTTACATATATATAATATACATATACATAATATAATATACATATATATTATATATATATGTATATATATATATATATATATATATATATATTATATATATATATATATATATTATATATATATATATAAACTATTTCCCACTTACGGTAAAAAATAATATTAACATTATTTTTAAAATTCTCAAGTTCTAAATTATCTTGCTCCTTTGGCTGCTCTCCTGTCCTTCAGAAGGCAAACAATTGATACTAATTATAAATGTGAACTCATGCAAAACATTTCCATATTAGCCATGTTACAACAAAATAAAATATAGACAACAAAGGAAGAAAAAAAAAGAAAGATAAAAGGGTATGCACCAATTTTCCAGAGTTCATCAGTTTTCTCTTTGGAACTGGATAGCATTTTTCTTCATGTTATTGTCTTGTTATTGTCTTGAATCACTGTCTTGGTCAGAGTAGCTAAGTCTTTCACACTTGTTAAACCTTACATTGTTGCTCTAACTCTATACAATGTTCTCATGGTTCTGTTCACTTTACTTTGCATAATTTCAGATAAGTCCTTCCAGGTTTTTCTGAAAGCATCTTGTTCATCATTTCTTATAGCAAACATTATGCCATTAAAATCATATAGCAAAATTTGTTCAGTCATTCCCTAATTTCTGCTCATTTTCACGATTTCTAATTCATTGCCATCACAAAAAGTGCTGTTGTAATTATTTTTTTTTCTTACAAATAAGTCCTTTCCATTTTTCTTTTATTTCTTTTGGATATAGAACTACTATTGACATTTGTATGTCAAAGGGTATGCACAATTTTATAGCACTTTGGACATAGTTCAAAATTGTTCTTCAGAATGGTTGGAGTAGTTCACAACTCCACCAACAATGTATTAGTGTTCCATTTTTTTTCCCAAGTCTCCTCCAATGTTTTCTGTTTTCCTTTTCTACCATGTTAGCCAATCTGATATGTATGAGTGGTATCCTAGAATTGTTTTAATTTCTATTTTTCTAATCAGTAATGATTTAGAGCATTTTTTCATGTGACTATTAATAGCTGTAACTTCCTCTGAAAGCATCCTGTTTGTATCCTTTGAACATTTATCAACTTGGAAATGGCTCTTATTTTTATAAATTTGACTCAATTTCCTATATATTTGAGAAATGAGGCTTTTATCAGGGGAACTTGCTGTAACTCTCCACTCCCACTTTTCTGTTTTCCGTTTAATTTTAGCTGCATTGGTTTTGTTTCTGCAAAAGTATTTTTTTAAATTTCATTTAATCAAAATTATCTATTTTACTTCCCTGATCCTCCCTAGCTTTTCTTTGATCATAAAGTCTTCCCTTATCCAGAGATATGTCTGGTACATTTTTTTTTCTTGTTATCTTAATTTATTTATGGTATTACCCTATATATCTAAATCATTTATCCATTTTGCCCTTATTGTGGTGTATGGTGTGAGATATTGGTCTATGCCTGGAATCTACCAAACTACTTTCTAGTTTTCCCAGAAATTTTGCTCAAATGGTGAGAGTTCTTACTTTAAAGTTTTAGTCTTTGGGTACCTCAAACACTAGATTACTATGTTCATTTACTATTGAGTATTTTGTATCTAACCTATTCCACTGATCCACCATTCTATTTCTTAGTAACAGATTGAATTGATGATTACTGTTTTCCAATATAATTTGAAATACAAAACTAATATGATGCTTTCCTTCACATTTAAAAAAATGATTCTCTTGATATTCTTAGCCTTTTGTTATTAAATTTGTTTTTAAATTATTTTTTCTTGCCCATAAGATAACTGTTTGGTTGTTTGATTGATATGGAACTAAACAGGTAAATTAATTTAGGTAGAATTATCATCTATATCATATTGGTTTAGCCCACCTGTGACCAATTAATATGTCTCCAATTGTTTAGATGTCTTTATTTGTTTGAAACGTATTTTGTAATTGTGTTCACGAAGTTCCTGAGTTTATCTTGGCAGGTATACTCCCAAGTATTTTATATTGTCTGCAGTTATTTTAAATGGAATTTATCTTTCTCCCTCTTACTGCTACTCTATGTTGGTAATATGTAGAAATGCAATGATTTATTTAGTTTATTTTATATACTCTAATTTTGCTAAAATTTTAATTATTTCAACTAGTTTTTATTTAACTCTCTATAGTTGTCTAGGTAAGAGCAATAGTTTTGTTTCCTCATTGTCAATTTTTATTCTTTTAATTTCTTTTTTTTTGTCTTGTTGCTATAGCTAGCATTTTGACATAATTTGGAATAATAGTGATGATAATGGTTATCCTTGCTTCATTTTTGATCTGGCTAGGAATGCTTCAAGTTTGTCGCATTACAGATAATGCTTGTTTTTCATTTTAGACAGATATTACTTGTCATTCTAAGAAAGATTACAATGATTTGTATGCTTTCTAGTGCTTTTAATAGGAATGGGTGTTGTGAAATGATTTTTAAGTATCTATTTGTGTAATCACGTATTTTGGTTCCTTTTTACTATTAATATGATTGATTTTGCTGATACCCTACATTGTTGATATAAATTCCATTTAGTCATACTGTACATTCTTGATGATATATTCCTGTAATCTCATTGCTACTGTTGTATTTAATTTTTTCTTGCATGGAGATTTTTTAAGTAAAACAGCTTGTACTTTTTTCTGTGTTTTGCCTATCCTTGATTTTGGTCTCAGAACCATATTTGTATCATAAAGATAATTTGGTAGGAATCCCTCTTTACTGTTTTGAAAATAATTTACATAATATTGGAATTATTTTTTTCCCTTAAATGTTTGGTAGAATTTACTTGAAAATTCATTCTGATTCTGGGAGATCTTTCTTAGGGAACTCATTGATGACTTGCTCAATTTATTTTTCTAAGATAGTGACATTTAAGTATTCCATTTATTCTTCTGTTAATATGAACAGTTTATACATTTATAAATATTATTCCATTTCACTTAGATTATCAGTTTTATCAGCATATAATTGGGTAAAATAACTACTACTGTTTTAATTTCATCTTCATTAATTGTGGTGCACTCTTTTCATTTTTGATGTTGGTAATTTGGTTCTCTTCTTTTTTTTTAATAAAATTAACCAGTGGTATATATATTTTGATGTTTTTTTTAATCCCACAAATTTTGTGAAGTTGACTCATTGTTTTATTCTCTTTTTTTTAAATTATTGAATGCTCCTATGGCTTGTTCTTTGACCCACTAATTCTTTAGAGTGAGATTATTTAATTTTCAATTAATTTTATATTTATGCTTCCATAGCACTCGATTAATGTGATTTTTATTGCATTATGTTCTGAAAAGGGTAAATGCAATATTTCTGGTTTTTTGCTTTTATTGTGGTTTTTATGCAGTAGTACATAGACAATTTTTGTGAAGGTGCCAAGTATGGCTGAGAAAATGGTATACTCCTTTGTATTCCTATTCAATTTTCTCAAGCAGTCTATCATATCTAAATTTTCAAAGATTTTATTTATCTTTTTGACCTCTTATTTATTTTGTGGTTAAATTTATCTAGCTCTAAGGGGGAAACTTGAGATATCCCACTAATAGGGTTTTACTATTGATTTCCTCTTCTAATTCACTTAACTTTAAGAATTTTTGATTCTGTGCCCTTTGGGGTACATATGTTTCACATTGATATTTTTTTTCTATGGTTCTTTTTAACAGTAAGTAGTTTCCATGCTCATCGCTTTAAATAGGAGTAGTTTTTTCTTTTGCTTTCTCTGAGATCATGATTGCTTCCTCTATCTTTTTCACTTCAGCTTAACCATAATATATTGTGTTCAACCCTTTATTTTAACTCTGTATTTCTCCCTGTTTCAAATGTATTTCTTTTAAACAACATATTGCTGAATTCTGGTATCTAATTGATTTTGAGCTAATTCACTTAACTTTAAGAATTTTTGATTCTGTGCCCTTTGGGGTACATATGTTTCACATTGATATATTTTTTTCTATGGTTCTTTTTAACAGTAAGTAGTTTCCATGCTCATCGCTTTAAATAGGAGTAGTTTTTTCTTTTGCTTTCTCTGAGATCATGATTGCTTCCTCTATCTTTTTCACTTCAGCTTAACCATAATATATTGTGTTCAACCCTTTATTTTAACTCTGTATTTCTCCCTGTTTCAAATGTATTTCTTTTAAACAACATATTGCTGAATTCTGGTATCTAATTGATTTTGCTATCCAGTTCTGTTTTATGGGTAAGTTCATCTCATTCACATTCAAAGTTATGATTGCTAACTGTGCATTTTACTTCATCTTATGTCTTTTTCTCTCTCTGTCTCTCTTTGTCTCTCTCTGTCTCTCTCTGTCTCTCCCTGTCTCTCTCTGTTTCTTTCTCTCTCTTGTGCCTCCTCTGAAGTCTGTTTGCATCTGACCACTGCCTTCTTTTATTTTCCCTCCCTTCCCTCTTCTTCCAGGGCATCCTTCTTTCTCACCTATCCATTTTTTTTACATCACAATATAATTGACTCACTAGCACACTCTCTTTTTATATAGACTCCTAATTGCCTTAATAATGATAAAGTTATTTGAAGTTACATGCATCATCTTTCCATATAGAAAAGTAAACCATTCGATCTTATTGACTCCCTTATGATTTCATGTTTACCTTTTTATGCTTCTCTTGAGTCATGTATTTGAAAATCAAATTTTCTATTCAGCTCTGGTCTTTCCATCAGAAATCCTTGAATGTCCTGTTTTTCATTAAAATATTCATTTCCCTTTAAAGGATTATACTCAGTTTTATTGGGTAGGTTATTATTGGATGAAATTCCAGCCCTTTTACCTTCTGGGACATCATATTCCTCTGCTCCTTTAACATGATGACTGCTAAATCTTCTGTGATCTTGACTGTGGCTCAATGGCATTTGAATGGTTTCTCTCTAGCTGCTCACAATATTTTCCTTTAGACCTGGGAGTATTGGAAATTGCCTATAATACTCCTGAAAGTTTTCATTTTGGAATCTCTTTAAGGTGGTGATTGATGGATTATTTCAATTTTTATTTTAGCCTCTAGTTCTAGGATATTAGGGCAGTTTTCCAAGGTAATTTCTTGAAATACATTGTCTAGGCTTTTTCACTGATAATGACATTCTGTTGTCTTATACTTTTTAAGGTATCTCTGCTCAATCTAGTTTCTAAGTCAGTTGTTTTTCTAATGATATAGCCAACATTTTTTTTTCTATTTTTAATTTTTTAAAACTTTGTTTCATTGTTTCTGGATGTCTTGTACTGTCATTATCATTTATTTTCCCAATTCCAATTTTTAAAGACTTATTTTCTTTAGTGAGCTGTTTTGTTTAAACTTCTATTTACATTTGGCTAATTGTGCTTTTTTTAAATTTTATTTTATTAATTTATTTTGACTTATCAACAATTTCTTCCATATGCTTTTGAGTTTAAAATTTTTCTCCCCCTTCCTCCCCACCACCCTTCCCAAGACAGCACACAATCTGGTATAGGCTATACATTTACATTCCTATTAAACATATTTTCACATTAGTGAAGTTGTAAGTACAAATTCTCACTAGTGTTTTTCTTTTGACTGCCACCTCCCTCAGTCCCTCCCTCTCTTTCCCTTTTCTTCCCTTATAGCCTTACTACTTCTTTTCCTTCTGTCCCCCCTCCCTTTTCTTTCCCCTTTTCCTTCCTACTGCCTATAGGGCAAGTTGGATTTCTATACCTAACTGAGCATCTTATTCCCTTCCTGAGCCAAATCTAATGAGAGTAAGGTTCAAACAATGCTCACCCCCCTCCCTTCTTTCCCTCTGCTGCAATAGGATTTTCTGCTTTTTCCTGTAATGTAATTTACCCTCCTCTGCCTCCTCCTTTCTCAGTACATTTTCTAAGATCAGACTAATTCACTTACTTGAATCCATTTAACCCACTTGATTAGAGTTTTTTTTATCATTACATCAAAGTCAACTAATATCCACCCCCTTTAACATAGTGTAATAACAACACATTTCTCAAGAGTTGCAAGTGTCATCTTCCCTTGTAGGGATGTGAACAGTCCTCCCCTATAAGCAACATTTTGTATCTTTCTGTCCCATTTACCTTTTGATGTCTTTCTTAAATCTTGGACTTGAAGATCAAATTTTTTGTTGAATTCTGGTCTTTTTATGAGAAAGCTTTGGAAGTCCTTCTATTTCATTGAATATCCATCTCTTCTCTTGAAAAATCATGCTCATTTTTGCAGGGTACTTGATCCTTGGCTGCAATCCAAGCTCCTTTGCCTTAAGGAATATCATGTTCCCACCCTGCAGTCTTTTCATGTAGAAGCTGCAAGGTCCTGTGTAATCCTGACTGTGGTTCCGTGATGTTTAAATTGTTGCTTTCTGGCTGCTTACAGCACCTTCTCTTTCATCTGGTAATTTTTGAATTTTGCTATTATATTCCTTGGTGTTATCAATTTGGGATCTCTTTTAGGTGGTGAGTGGTGTATTCTTTCTATGGTTATTTTACCTTCTGGTTCTAGGACTTCAGGGCAGTTTTCCCTCATGATTTCCTGAAAGATACTGTCCAAGCCCTTTTTTTCATCGTGATTTTCAGGTAGTACAATAATTTTTTAATGTCTCTCCTGGATCAATTTTCCAGGTTGGTTGTTTTACTGATGAAGTATTTTATGTTTTCATCTATTTTTTCATTTTTTTTGTTTCTGTTTGACTGATTCATGCTCTCTTATAGAGTCATTAGTTTCCATTTGTCCAATTTTAGTTTTTAACAGATTGTTTCCTTCTATTAGTTTTTGTACTTCCTTCTCCAATTGGCCAATTGTATTTTTAAGGGATTTGTTTTCTTCAGTATACTTTTTTCCAATTGGCCAATTGTATTTTTTAAGGATTCTTCTACCTCTCTCATTAAACTTTTAAAATCCTTCTTGAGCTCTTCTAAGAAGGCTTTTTGGGCTTCAGACCAGTTCACATTCCCTTTTGTTGTTGCAGATGTGGATTTGTTGACAATGTTGTCCTCTTCAGAATTTCTGTCTTGATCTTCACTCTTCTCATAAAATGAATCTATAGTATGTTTCTTTTTACTCATTTTTTTTTTTTATTCCTTGGCCTTTAAAGAGACTGAGCTCTCCTGCTGGGGAACAGAGGGCACTGATCCAAGCTTCTTCTGTTGGGAGCCTAGGTCTTGGTCACTGGTTTTGTGTGCTGAGGCCTCTTGTATTTGCAATTGGAGGCTGTAGGGTTCTGGCAGCTTACCTAGTATTGGGCTAGAATCAGTAAGGCCCAGAACTTTCTGGCAATTCTAGGTTTTCTGCTTTTTCTTTCTTTAGCTTTCTTCAGCTCCTTTCAGATAGGTGCTGCATGGTGTTTATCTGCCTGGGGCCTCTTGCAATGCTGCCTCCCTCGTTTCTGCTAATGCACTGGGAGATTCCTTTGCAGTAGAGCACTGAGGCACCTGGTGGTTTTCTGAGCTGGTTTCCACCAGTTTTCCCACCCTCACTGAGGCACTCGGAGGTCCAGGTGTTGGTGTTTGCCTGCTCTACCACCTGGGCTTCAGGTCTCCTCCTGGTTGACAATTGGAGGCTGTAGGGTCTTGAAAGCTTACCTGGTGTTGTGTTGGAATCAGCAAGCCTGGGACTTTAGGAACACTCTAGATTGCTTTCTTCAGCTCCTTTCAGATGAAGGCTGCAGGGTGCTTATCCACCTGGGGCCCTTTGTAGTGTTGCTTCTTTTATTTTTGCTGAGGCACTGGGAGACCTATTTGCTGGGCTATTGCACTGCTGTTCCCTGTCTTTCTTCTAGTTCAGCTGTTCCAGGTTTTTTTTTTTTCTGGGGTAATATTTTCTGGGTTTTCAAAGGTTGATAGGGGAGGGTGAGAGCGACTACCTTTTTACTCCACCATCTTGGCTCCCAGAAGCAGAAGTCCGGACCTAATTGTGCTTTTTAAAGAGTTATTTTCATCAGTGTATTTTTGTAGCTCTTTTTTCCATTTGGCCAATTCTGTTTTATTAAGGTATTCTTTTCTTTAGTATTTTAGTGTCTTTTTAACTAATCTGTTAATTGTCTTTTCACATTTTTTTTGCTTTCATTCCTTTACCTATTATTGTAGTAATTGTTGTTGTTTATTCTTGTTCTTAAAGAGGAAAAATGACTTCATGAAGGTGATATCTTGACTTTCCTATGAATTTAATTGAAGTGAGGCAGAACTGTGTAGTCATCAGCCTCACTCTATTCTCCAGTGTTTTAGGAATCCAGTGGCAAGACTAAAGTCAAGATGACTGGCAATGTCCCAGGATACAGGGGGTAATCTTGGCCTTTTTAAGTTAAGGTCTTTCCCAGATTTCTGTTAGTCTGAGGGAATGCCCATTCAATGACTAGAGACTAGATAAGAATTGAGGCAATAATAACCTAGTTTACCATCACAAAACTATCAGTCTTGGAGGGGAAGATGCTTAGAATTTCTAGCCAGAAGAATAAACAATTGCTATTTGCACTCACTCTAAGCTATCAAAACCCAAACAATGAGCAGCAGAGTCTTGGCTAGGGCCAATAAGTAGCTGTTCAAAGAAATCCAGCATGATTTGGGTTTAAAGGCATAGTCAAGTAGCTCCATTTGGATCACAGTATTTTTTTAAAGTTTGTTTTCTTTTCAAACTTATAGTTCAAGAAATCACAAGTAAACCTGTGTAGAACAAAGAGTAAATTGACCTAGCTTTAAAAAAAAATAAACAAAAAAAATAGGAAATTTAAAAACAATCTAGCCTTCAAACCCCAAGATATCTTATGAAATATAAGCAACCGAAAGTTATATTCTTTTGGACAGAACATCCACAGGTAAGGGTCAGATACCTCAAGTGAAGAGAGGGACTACATGTGGTAAAGAAGGAAGAGGAGAAGAAGAAGAAAAAAAATGAAGCATTCTCCAACTTGAACTGTTAGATAGGGTCCCCAAAGGGCAGGTACAATTACTCACAGATAATTGTTTGTCTTTTGTTCTCAAAGAAGACTCTTATTCTTCTACTTAATATTCCCTTTATCAATTTTGTTATGAAAATAATTTAGCTCCCCCAAGAATTTTTGTTGAGATTGTGTCTAGTGCACAATTTTTTTTCCTTCTTTTGAAGCTTTGCTTACAGCTGTTTTGATTTTACTTTTCTGAGTTTTTCTCTTGATCTTTCCTTTCACTATAGCAACTTTTTATGGTCAGGTTCTTTTTGTTGTTGTTTGCTAATTTTCCCACGCTATTTCTTGATTTAGAACTTTGTGCTAAAGTTTGTCTATATTCTTGGAGGGGGGTGCAATGGGGGATGGGGGAGGTCACTGACTTACCAAGCTTTAGATATTTTTGCACTTCTGTTGGTTTGGAAGGTTGTGGTGCGTCCAAAGTGGTGTGATCTGGGAGGAAGTGTGGTTACTGTTATACTGATCTGCACTCTGCTCCTTACTCAGGAAAGTGCCCTGATCCCTTGGGATTTCAATTGATATTGCTCCCTTAGGACCAAAAAGTACACTGTTTCTCATGGTCGCTGAATCTTTGTGACCAAAGGCAGTAATGCACTTCAAATCTTCTTTCGCTTGACTGATAATAGTCCTCTTCTTCCTTGAACTATGAACCAAAAGTGGGCAATAGGTTTGCCAAGCAGCATCCATTCCTTCATTTAGTCCTAGCATGGGTCCCAAGTAATCTCTTTCTGATAGGTCCCCTTACCTTACCTGGCTTGAGAGCTCTTAAAGGTACTGTGCTTCTTGTACCACCATCTAGTCCCACCACTGGTGTTTATCTACATGAGCTTGAGGCTAGCCTCCATCCCAATGTTGTAGATCTCTCTTTCAGATCTCCTAAGATGTCTTGAAGAAGGAAATGCCAAACCACTATAGTATCTTTGCCAAGAACAACCCAAATGGGGTCACAATGAGTAAGACAAAACTGAAACAATGGAACAACAAAAAAAGTTGTCTTGGGTTAGAAGAATGTCCTACTCTGACCTTTTGTTGGCTCTGCTACTGCAGAATTTTATTTGAGACATTACTTTAAAATGTTTGGAGGGGAGCATTGGTAGAGCTCTACTCTGCTATCTTGGCTTTGCCCCTGGAAGTATGAAGACACTATTAACTAGTGAGTCAGAAGTCTTTAGTGGAAAGACAATCATTGGAATCTGAAATCAATAGACCTGGCCTCAATATTTGAAGCCATGTGAGAGATTTCAAAATCTGATCATAAGTTGTAGCTCAAATGGCCAGGCTAAAAAAAAAAAAAGGTAACCTGCAAGAGCTCAAAAGTGTTTTGGCAGCAGACTTAATGAGAATCAAGCAGCAGTCTTGAATATATCCTATTGCTTTATAGTCCTTCAGGTTCTATGAAAATTAATAATTTTTGGGAAATAAGATTGAATCAATTCCTACATTCATGTAATATATTAGTATTATTCTGACCATAACTTCTGTCTTACTCTAGCTCATTCTATTAATTAGAAAATAGTAATAATCAATAAATCTAATTAATAAATGACTATAGCATAGACAAGTGAAACTCATAGCTTCACTGAAAATTTGCAATAAACATAATTTGGAGAAAGTGTCTATTTGGGTACATATGTGTGAATGTGTATATAGTTATGCCCTTAATATGTGCCTGCAGCTATACAGAAATGATTACAATATCCTCTATTGGCTTGATATTTTCATCCTAAAATTTTTTTTTTTTATCATCATAGTTGTCCTATGAGGTAGAAGTTTAAATATTACTCCCTTTGTCAAATGTAAAGACACAGAGATACCGAAAGGCTAAGCAGTTTATAGGAAGTCCCATATTATGTCATTATTAAGGGTTCCAATTTGCTGATTGCTATCTCATAGGAAAAAAATAGGAAAAGGGGAAAGAGGTCCCAAATGGAATTATGAGAATATTGTTTTTTTAACCTTTTAAAACTTTTTTTTTGTTAAAGTTTGATTAACCTCTCTTAAAAATCTTGAGTGAGACAGAGACCTATCATGATACAAAGGTGACCCTGGATCTGAGTATGGCACTATTAACAGACTATTTCTTCCCTAAGGACCATGGGATAATTAGATTTTTTAAAAAAAATTATGGAAAATATAACTGAAGTTAACATTTAGATTTCTGCCTAAGAAGATAGTGTCTGTCACTTGGATGAAAAGTGTCTGTCTCCTAAAAGCACTCACTGTGGCACTTCTTGGCTTATTCCCTACATGCATCCAGTTGTATTATTTTTGGATAAAATGTCATTGGGATTTTTTAAGATGTTTAGAGAATCATATTTTCTTTCTCTACTTTAGCTAAAGGGCACAGAAATTTGAATAATAAGGAATGTCCATGATAGATGGATTGCATCTTTGTCGTCACATAACTAGATCAGTCCTATTACAAACTCTGTCTCGCACACAATAAAATATATATCTTAACAGAAAAAAAATTGTCTAGTTACTCATGTGGTAGACATTTCAGAATTTATTCTATTTGTGCTCTAAGAGAATTGATGTGTTAGAGTAAAAGTAAATAAAGGTCAGGAAAAAACTAACAAAAATAAGAAAAAGAAAGAGGCATCACCCAATCATAGCAACATCATTGGCTTATTTAAAGTCAACTGTAAAATGGGAAAATGGAGACACTGAGTTGTACATTCTTTTAAAAAAAATTAATTAATTTATTTTTAGTTTTCAACATTCACTTCCACAAGATTTTGAGTTCCAAATTTTCTCCCCATGCCTCCCCCACCCCCTCCTCAAGACAGTGTGCATTCTGATCACCCCTTCTCTCAATCTTCCTTCCTTTCTACCACCACCCCCCTTCTCTTATCCCCTTCCACTACTATTTTGCTATAGGGCAGGATAGATTTCTATACTCCATTGATTATATATCTTTTTTCCCAGTTGCATGTAAAAACAATTTTTTAACATTTGTTTTTAAAACTGAGTTGCAAATTCTCTCCATTCTTTCCTCCCCACCCACTATTATTGAGAAGGCAAGCAATTGGATATAGGTTATAGGTGCATAGTCATGCAAAACACTTCCATAATAGCCATGTTGTGAAACACTAACTACATTTCCCTCCATCCTATCTCACGTGCTGTACATTCTACTCTCTAATTTGACATTGTCCCTCCTCAAAAGTGTTTGCTTCTGATTACCCCATCCCCCAATCTGCCCTCCCTTCTATTATACCCCCTCCTCTTATCCCTTTCCTCCTTATTTTCCTATAGGGTGAGATAGATTTCTGTACCTAATTGTGTATGTTATTCCCTCCTTAAGACAAATCCAATGAGAGTAAGATTCACTCATTCCCTCTCACCTCCCCCGTCTTCCTCTTCATTGTAAAAGCTTTTTCTTGCCTCTTTTATGTGGCATAATTCACCCCATTCTACCTCTCCCTTTCTCCTTCTCCTAGTACAGTATATTCCCCCTAACTACTCTAATACTGGCAAAGATCTTATGAGTTACAAATATCACCTTTCCATGTAGGAATGTAAACAGTTAAACTTTGATAAGTCCCTTATGTTTTCTCTTTCCTGTTTACGTTTTCCTTCATCTCTTGAATCTTGCATTTGAAAGTCCAGTTTTCTATCCAACTCTCGTCTTTTCATCAAGAATTCTTGAAAGTCCTCTTTTTCATCAAATATCCATTTTTCCCTTGAAGGATTACACTCAATTTTGCTGGGTAGGTGATTTTTGGTTGTAATCCTATCTCCTTTGCCCTCTGGGATATCACATATACATAAATATATTTTTTTCCCCCTCCAACTACCCCAAAACTGACAAAGGTCTCATGAGTTATAAATATCATCTTTCCATGCAGGAATGTAAACAGTTCGACCTTAATAAGTCTCTTATGATTTCTCTTTCCTGTTTACATCTTCATGTTCCACTTGAGTCTTGTATTTGAACGTCAGATTTTCTATTCAGCTCTGGTCTTTTCATCAAGAACTCTTGAAATTCCTCTATTTCACTGAATGACCAATTTTTTCCCCTGAAGGATTACACTCAGTTTTGCTGGTTAGGTAATTCTTGGTTGTAATTCTATCTCCTTTGCTCTCTGGAATATTATATTCCATGCCCTCCAGTCTCTTAATGTAGAAGCTGCTAAATCTTATGTTATCCTGATTGTATTTCCACAATACTTGAATTGTTTCTTTTTGGCTTCTTGCAATATTTTCTCCTTGATCTGGGAACTCTGGAATTTAGCTATAATATTCCTAGGAGTTTTCCTTTGGGCATCTTTTTCAGGAGGTGATTGGTGGATTCTTTCCGTTTCTATTTTATCCTTTGCCTCTCGAACATCAGGGCAGTTTTCCTTAGTAATTTTTTGAAAGATGAGGTCTAGGACCTTTTTTTTTTTTTATCATGGCTTTCAGGTAGTCCAATAATTTTAAAATTCTCTCTCCTGGGTCTATTTTTCCAGATAAGTTGTTTTTCCAGTAAGATATTTCATATTGTCTTCTATTTTTTCCATTGTTTTGGTTTAGTTTTATAATTTCTTGATTTCTCATAAAGTCATTACCTTCCATTTACTCCATTCTAATTTTTAAGGAAGTATTTTCTTCAGTGAACTTTTGGACTTCCTTTTCCATTTGGCCAATTCTGCTTTTTAAGGCATTCTTCTCTTCATTGGCTTTTTGGACCTCTCTTACCATTTGGGTTGGGTGATTTTTTAAAGTGTTATTTTCTTCAGTATGTTTTTGGGTCTCCTTTAGCAAGCTATTGACTTGTTTTTCATGGTTTCTTGCATCACTCTCATTTCTCTTCCCACTTTTTCCTCTACTTCTCTTACTTGCCTCTCAAAATCTTTTTTGAGCTCTTCCATGGCCTGGGACTGATTCATATTTTTCTTCTAGGTTTTGGATGTAGGAGCTTTGACTTTGCTGTTATCATTTGGTTGTTTTGATCTTCTTTGTCACCAAAGAAAGATTCTGTGGTATGATTTTTGTGTTGTGTGTGTGTGTGTGTGTGTGTGTGTGTGTGTGTGTGTGCTGTTTGCTCCTGATCCCAGCCAATTACTTGAGTTTTAAACTCTTTGTTAAAGTAGGGTCTGCTTCCAGTGTGAGGAATGTACTGTCCCAAGTTTTGGGGGTTTTGTGCAGCTGTTTTCAGAGATACTTCTAGGGACCTGTAAGTTTTCAGTTCTTCCAAGGGGGTATGATAAAAGCTGAGGTGTTTACTCTTTTCCTGGCCTGTGCCCTAGTCTATGAGTGATCACAAGCACTCTTTTCTACGTTGGAACTGTGAGGGGGATTCTTTCTCACTGCCACCACAAGCTGCTCCTCGCCCCAGGACCACCACCCAGAACTGTGACCCAGATTCAAGCACAGGCAAAGCAAGAGAATCATGCCTTAGTGCCAGCAAAGAGATCCCTGCAATCTCCTTATGATCAGCTGCTTGTTTCCCCCTCTCTCTGTAGGCCAAGAGATCTCAAAGCAGTTGGTACCCTGGGGCTGTGCTGGGACTTGGGACTGACCAAGGCCCACTCTAACTCAGGTCACAACAGACCTTCCCTACTGACCTTCTAAGTTGTCTTTGGCATTTGTGGGTTGAGAAGTCTGGAAACTTCCACAGCTCTCTTTGATTCAATCCTCTGAGGATTGCTCCAGGTTTGCTGAGGCCTGGTCTTTGCCCACATGGCCCACACTAAACTGTGCTCTTCTCCCAGCCTGGCACAATAGACCTTTCCAATCAACCATTCAGGTTGTCTTCGGCTGGAAATTTGTTTCACTCTGTATTTTTGTAGGTTCTGCTGCTCTAGAATTTGTTTAGAGACTTTTTTTTTACAGGTATTTGGAGGGGTTTGGGGGAGAGCTCAAGCAAGTCCCTGCTTTTACTCTACCATTTTGGCTCCACCCCCCCTTTCTGCTTTTTAAAGCATCTTCTCCTCTTTGGGTTTTTGGACTTCTTTTGGATTAATCTATTTTTTAAATTGTTATTTTCTTCAGTATTTTTTGGGTCTCCTTTAGCAAGCTCATTTTTCATGATTTTCTTGCATCCCTCTCATATATTATTTCTTAGAAAGGTTTGACTGATACCTCACATCTGCTATGAAGATAGCAGGCCAAAAAAAGTCCAGAAATCATCTCATCTACCAATCTCTTTACCAATTGGAGGCATATACTAAACAAGGAAAACAATAAACTCCTAAGTGAAACATTGTCAAGGAGAAATATGGAAGATTATGGTCATTTTGCAAATGAATAAACAGTAGTAAAGAGAAAAATAAATCTTCCAAAAGTTTGATGGGAGACACATCTATACCACAACACTCTAGAATGAACCATTAAGGAGAAAAATAAAGAGACTAAGGATAGAATAAATTGTCTCATATTTTTGTAGTAATCTATCTTCTGTCATTGAAGACAATTGAAACACTTCAGTGGCCTTCCCCTGATAAAATCTCCAGATACAATGAAAAATTGACAGCAACGCATAAGAGGACTTAAAGAATGGTGGCTTGACCTGGCCAAATATAAAAAGAAGGTACAAATACTGAAAGCAAAAACATTTTAAAGGTATTCATCATTTTTTAAAAAAGTTGTTCAAGGAAGCAAAGTTCTTGAAAGAAGTTAAACATTCACTGGGAGTTATTGATAGGAGTTGGAATGTAGCAAGAGTAGATTTGATTTATAGTATAACTTCATATAAATAAAGGCTATACAAAATTGGGATCTCTTGCTTTGGGATGTAATTAGTTCTTTTTTCACAGAAGTTTCCCAATCAAAAGCTCAATGACCAATTGTCAGGAATGGTGTAAATGAATTCTTATTTGGATATTGACTGAATTAGATGACCTCCAAGAAGTCTTTTGATTGTGTAATTCTTCTTTGTTACGTTTTTAGTATAAATTTTTTTAAGAATTCAAATTTACTATGTGCTAATTCTTTTTCTCTTCAAAACATATTTTTCATTAATCTGCTAAATAGTATTTTTATTTCATTTTTATGTTTCCTTTTATTTTTTAAAATTCCTACTTTGGGGCTTGTTTGGGGTTTATCAACTTAGTGATATTGCTATTTTTTTTTAACACAGTGAATTCTTTAGTCTTTTCTGATGAGCCAATTTCAGTGATATGGGAAAGATAGTGGTGAGTAGGGGACATACCACATGAATTAAGAGTTAATGCTTAGATTTTCAACAAAAAGAAAGGAAGTAGAAATAAAATGGAGTTATATGTGCTTGACTTCAATTTTGTCTGAATTTTAGAACATTATTAAAGATATGGCTAATGAATATCTAGCATAAGAAGAGATGACCAAATAGAGCCAAAATGACTTTTTCAAGAACAGATTTTGGATTCATATCTTGCTCAGACATTAGCTTCTAAAATCATTATGTAAAGCAAAAAATCATGTAGTAAGTGTTTTTCTTGAAAATTTAGAAACCAACCATAAAAGCTGCATAATTTAAAAAAAGGGGTTGCTTAAATTGAGCTCAAAGCTCTTTAATAAAAGTCAGCCTGTATAAAAAAATGCGTCTGAAGTAGTTTCTAGGAAAATATTGAAGAAAAGATTTAATATTTCCATTCTTTTAATTAGTGGAACCCTAGCCTCTACCACTATGTGGTGAAGAATTCCAGCCATTCCACTTCACTTATAGTTTCATTTATTCTCCATACTTCTCTACTTCATTACCAACAGCCTTCTTACCATGGGAAGACCTCTGCAGTGACAACTTCTCTTCTTAACATTGAGTCCCTATTCCAGGCCATCATTTCATGAATGATATCAGCCATGCTCATCTTATCCTGGCTCCATCCATTTCCTGGATTTATTCACTTCTTTACTAGTATGCATGCCTCCTTAAGGGTCCAATATCTCCCCCTTTCCCTTTGCCATTTATGTGTTGTCTTCACTGTTGGAATGTAAGCCCCCTGATGGTAGTGATAGTCTCATTTGCTTGTATTTAAATTAGTAAGTGCCTAAAAAATGTTCTCTGTGATAGATAAAATATTAAGAATTATCTAACTATCAAAAGATCATAATCTACTCCTTCCCCAACCAAAATAAATTGGAGATGTTAATGAAAACCCTCCAGACCTATTAGAACCTGAGGGCAAAGGTGAAAATCCAAAGAATCCATGGTCCCCTTCTGAAAGAAACCACACAATAAAACCTCCCAGAAATGTAGAGTTCCAGACATTTTTTTAATCAAGTCAGATCAAGTATGAAACTGCTCCAGTCAAGATTCCCAACACCTTATGACTATTACTTAAAGAAGAGGGAATATTAGAATATGATATACCAAACGGCAAAATATAAAGGCTTACAATAGAGAACAGTTTTCCTGAAGTCATATTTAGGGGGAAAAAATCACCTTTAATGAAAAGAGGCTTTTTAAACATTCCTGATGCAAAAACCAAAAAACAAAATGCCTTCAAATTAGAATAGAGCAATTGGAAGCTAGTGACTTTATGAGAAATCAAGCCACTGTAGAACAAATCCAAAAGAATGAAAAATTAGAAAACAATGTGAAATATCCCAGTGGAAAAACAACTAACCTGGAAAATAGATCCAGGAGAGAGAATTTAAAAATTATTGGACTATCTGAAAGCCATGATCAAAAAAAGAGCCTAGACATCATCTTTCAAGAAATTATCAAGGAAAACTACCCTGATATTTTAGAACCACAGGGCAAAATAGAAATGGAAAGAATCCACAGATCTCCTCCTGAAACAGATCCCCAAAGGAATACTCCTAGGAATATTGTAGCCATATTCCAGAGTTCCCAGGTAAAGAAGAAAATATTACAAGCTGCCAGAAAGAAACAATTGCAGTGTTGTGGAAACACAATTAGGATAACACAAGATTTAGCAGCTTCTACATTAAGAGACCAGAGGGTATGGACTATAATATTCCAGAGGGCAAAGGAGATAGGATTACAACCAAGAATCACCTACCCAGCAAAACTGAGTATTTCAGGGGAAACTTCAGTAACTGAGTAACTTCAGGGGAAAAAATGTTATTCAGTGACATAGGGGACTTTGAAGCATTCTTGATGAAAAGACCACAACTGATTAGAAAATTTGACTTTCAAGTACAAGACTCAAGTGGAACATGAAGAGGTAAACAGGAAAGAGAAATCATAAGGGACTTATTAAGGTTGAACTGCTTACATTCCTGCATGGAAAGATGATATTTATAACTTGTGAGACCTTTGTCAGTATTAGGGTATTTGGAGGAAAAAAAAAATATATATATATATATATATATATATATATATAGTGTGTGGATGATATGATAGATAGATAGATAGATAGATAGATAGATAGATAGATAGATAGGGGCACAGGGTGAGTTGAAGATGAAGGGGTCATATCTGGAGAATAAAATTAAGGGTTGAGAGAGGATTATACTAGGAGAAGAAGAAAGGGAGAGGTAGAACAGGGTAAATTATCTCACAAAATACAGAAAAGGCTCTTATAGTGGAGGGGAAACAGAGGAAGGTGAGAGGGAATGATGGAATCTCATTCTCATAGGATTTGGCTTAAGAAGGGAATAACATGTACTCTCAACTGGGTATGGAAAGCTGTCTTACTCCACAGGAAAATAAGGGGAGAAGGGACCAAGAGAACAGGGGAATGATAGAGAGGAGGGCAGATTGGGAAAGGAGGTAATAGAAGCAAACACTTCTGAGGAATGACAGAGTCAAAAGAAAGAACAGAATAAATGGGGGAGGATAGATTAAGGGAAACAGAGTTAGCTTTTCAAAACATGACTACTGTGGAAGTGTTTTGCATAACTGAACATTGTATAACCTATATTGAGTTGCTTGCCTTTTCGATGAGGGTGAGTAGGGAGGGAGGAAAGGAGAAAATTTGGAACCCAAAGTTTTAAAAACATATATTTTTAAAAAATGTTTTCATATGCAACTGGGAAATAAGCAATACAGGAAATGGGTGCAGAAATCTATCCTGCCCTACAGGAAAGCAGAAGGGGAAGAGGATAAGAGAAGGAGGGCGGGAGACATAGAAGGGAGGGCAGACTAGGGGAAGGATATTCAGAATGCATGCCATCTTGGGGTAAGGGAGGGGCAAGATGGGGTGAAAATTTGGAACTCAAAATCTTGTGGAAGTAAATGTTGAAAACTAAAAATAAGTAAATTTAATAAGAATAAAAAAGAAAAAAGGAAAAAGAAAAAGAAAAAGAAAAAAGAAATAAAGTAAAAATACAAGAAAAATTAAAGGAAAAAATGAAAAGACAATTTTTAAAAATTAAAAAAACCAAAGCTCAGTATTGTTGTTGTTGTTGTTCAATCAGTTTTCAGTCATGTCTAAGTCTACATGAACATATTTAGGGTTTTCGTGGTAAAGATACTGGAATGATTTGCCATTTCCTTTTTCAGTTCATTATACCAGTGAGGAAACAGAGGCAAACAGGGGTAAGTGACTTGTCCAGGGTCAAACAGTGTTTAAGGCCAGATTGGAGAGTACAGAACTCGGAATCAGGAACACCTGAATTTGAATCCTACCTCAGATGCTGACACATGATATAATACTGGGCAACTTACAACCTCTGTCTACTTTGTTTTCCTTATATGTAAAATGGGCATAATAATAACACCTACTTCACAGGGTTGTTGTAAGGAGAAATTAAGTTAATTTATGTAAAGTGCTTTGCAAACCTAGAAGGACTATATAAAAGTTCATCCTAATCATTATTATTGTTATTACATGTAAACATGGAGAATGGTGGAATGAGGACTATATAAACTCACTTTCATCTGAACTAGGCAAAAAATGATTGAATATACACATATGGATTTTTTTGTTTTAATCATCCAGCTCTACAGGGAAACAGATGGGGATAAGTGGGGGGAGGGGAGAATGAAGAGAAAGGGCAGGTTCATGGAGGAGAAGTCATAAGAAAAATAAACTATCTTTAGAGGGCCATTTTTGAAGGGCATTTAAGGGATAGAAGGAAAAGCTAAAAATATGTCATGGGTAATTGTTTAGAGGGGACAGGAGCAATGGTTTGGAAGCAGATTACATTTGACATAGAACTTTGGCACTGAATACTCTTTCCCACAACCATCTTCTTTCTAGAGGATGGTGTAGGAGAAAATTGCAAATGTCATATTAAAAAAGAAAGGATAGGAGAAATACACAATTAAAAAATCATAATCGCATATATAAAAGTGACAAACTCCCCTTAAAGTAGTAGAGGTCACAAGAATGAATTAAAAAAATAGAGTCTAACAAGAACAAAGACTCCCATTGTTAAGATGAAAGAGTAGTGAAAAATCTATTATACTTTCGGTGAACTCAAACTAGGTTGTGGGGATTAATTGATCTCACCAAATACTGGGGATTGGCTAAAGGAAATTCTGATGGGCAGTTCTTATTGCACAGTCAGATTTGGTTATATAGTCTAAACAACATTAAACTTCAATTTATTTTAAAAAAATCATTCAATTTACTTACAATTATTCCAAAGCTTTATGTGGGGTGTTCAGCACCTACCTGGACATGAAAACAAGCAAATGAAGCAATCCTTTTGCTCAAGAAGTTCTCCTTTTTTGTGGTAGTGTGGTATGACATTTACAAGATTGCTTGAGTGGGGAGAAAGCACTAAAAAATACAACTGAATAGCAAGTGGCTCCTGATTTGAGACTTGAAGGAAGATAATTATTCTAAGAGGTTTTGGTTGTTGTCCTTTGTTTTCGAGGAGGACCAAAATGATAACACTATGTTGGGGTCAAGGTTCAATGTGTCCAAGTATGACTGATCAGATCAATATGAGAGGGCCACAGGTCAGGCACAAAGGTAAAGCGAAGGAGATGGGCCTTCTGGGAAAAGTGTGCCCATGCAAAGAGACAGAGATTGGGCACAAGATTTGGAAGCATTTGGCTGAAATATAGAATGTGTCTTGGATGCATATATGAACTGAGTCTAGAAAGTTGGATAGGAGCCAGATTTTTCAGTTTTCATTAGCAAGCAGAATTTTCATTTTACCCTACAGGAAAAAAGCCACCTAAGCTATTTCAGCAGGGAAAATTTAAACAACAACAACAACAACAATCTTCTCTGTGTCCAAACTCTCTATTTCCTATATCTGGTGGGTGGTTTATATCACCCAGAAGCTCACCTTTGTGGTAGTGTGATATAGGGGGGAAAGAACACTATCGTAATCTCATCTCTGCTACTTGCTAGTTAGGTGAACTTAAACATTTTTTATTCTCCCTCAGGTAATTTCTCCATCTTTCAGACCTGCTTTAATAACACCCTTGGATTGTTATGAGGATTAATTGTAAAAATATCTGAGTGAATTGTTTATAAATGGAAAGGTACAAAAAAGGAAATACATTTTTGCTATATTTTCATCCCATTTTTGGCATATAATTTTCGAACGCAACCCCGAACAGGCTCCTCTCATGAGAATAACAGACAAATTGAAACTAAAGGCTTCTTTTCAATTCCTGAAGCATTTACAGAGGGTAGATGCTTTGTTGTAGACAGAACGCTTTACCTAAAATCAGGAAGACTTGCATTCAGATCTAATCTCTCTCACTTACTGTGGCACATCACGCTTTTTAATGCTTCCACTTCCTCAGCAGTAACATTGGCGTAATAATACTTTGATGGTTATTATAAAGATCAAGTGAGATAATAGTATGTGTGAAAAACTCAGCCATTGTTCAAGTACTAGATGGCCATGATCTCACTCAGTGGAATGTGGGCAGCCGATTCCTATATATACTTCACGTGAATTTAGTCTCTGGTTTTGCTACTGCTGCTGCTGAAGATGATGAAGATGATGCTGCTGGTGGTGTTGATGAGGATATTTACATGATATTTTATAGCATTTTAAGACTTACAAAGCCTTTGTTTTAATTATTATTTTCCAGTGAGACACATCTGCTGGAGATGTCCATTTCAACATTCTGCAAAGCCTCACTTGGGCTGGCCATATGTTACTGTGCCTCATTCTCCTTCCATTTCCAGAATACTGCTTTTTCAATCAGCTGTGATCCTTGGCCCAGGAGGTGCCCCCTCTGGCCAGGGGCTCCATCCCTTGAATCACATAGACTGAAAAGTGAGGAGGTGCTTTACCCCAAAGGGAAGAGAGGTAGTCTGTTGCTCTGACTCATTTTTCTTGCTCTGGAGAAGAGGGATCAAAAGAGGGCCGGCAATGCAGCCTACAGCACTTTTGAATAAGGTCCAAACCAGATTAAAATGTAATCAGAAAATACTTAAGAAAATGCATTAAAATAAAATAAAACATATAAAATCACATTTGAAAACTAAGGCAATGTGTGGACTACAGGGATTTTCATGCATGGATTAGTGGCACCCACTTCTGTTTGAGTTTGACATCACTGCTGTGGAACAACTCTGGGGAACAGTTGTTAAACAGAGCTAAAGTGTGGCTCACGTCTAGGGCTTCCTCAAAATGATTTAACAAGGTATCCTCTCAAAAGATAGCACTTGAAACACAAACGAATCACAAGCATTGGGTAACAAATACAAGAAGGTAGAACAATTGTATTTTGGAATGACTGAATTTTATATTACACTCTAATCTAATACCTGTACTTCCTGATTAATTTGCAACATCCTGATCAATCGGGCTATGACTTAGGCTTTGCTAATTAACAATTTTACCTATAGTATCAAACTGGTGGCATTGCTTGTTCTTCTATCATTGAGAGAAAAGTAACTAGCTTTTCTTTTTCTGCAACATTCATCATGAGTTTCTGAAGTTACCTTTCAAAATAAGTGGTGTGTGCCATTTGACAGAAGAAAAGCAAAGAAGGTCTCGTTTTTGTTTTCCCTCTTAAATGAACAATTCCTAACTCCCGAAGCATTTTTACTGCAAGTGAAAACTGAGAATCTTTATATACATATAAAATCTAACAAACACGTATAGCTAGACAGATATAGGTATCGAAATATATATATATGTATATATATATATATATATTGTATATACGTATATATTTGTGTTTATATGAATTTATTTTTATGTGTATACATATACACACATGGATGTGGTGAGGGAAAGAGACAGAAAGACAGGGACAGACAGAGACAGAGACACTCAAGTTATCAGATTTCCTCAAGGAAGGCCAATGATTCAACAAATGCTGAAGATGATGTTGACCCTTTAAGGAGAAAATAGTACAGGCTATATAAAATAGATAGTGTTCCTATTAATCTCATTATCTTCAATAAAACAACATGCAAATGAAGTAACTAAAATGTCTGTACATATTGGAGGTGGGGGGGGAGACAGACAGATACAGAGACAGAGTATATATACATACACACACACACATACACACATGTATATATACACACATATATGTATATATACACACATGTATACACACATATATGTGTATGTATATACACACATATACATACACACACATATATATATTATATACATGATGTTTGGTGCATGTACTATATATGTGTGTGTGTGTGTACATATATATATACATATATATATATATATATATACACACACACACACACATACATACACATGTTTTAGAGTTTTATCTAAATAACTCAATCCATTAGAGTTGAGAAGTTTAATTTTAGCAGCTCCTGAAGTGGAGCCTTCATTTTGATTTAATACCATTTGACAGCTCTAGGGAATTTGTTAGCACAACTATCACCCCTCTACCATCATCAGGATGGTCCCCTATGTTACTTTTATGTTGTGTTCTAGAGATAAAAGTTGTATTATATTTTAGTGGGTGTGGTGGGAGATGAAGGAAGAATTTAAAAGTAAAGGATAACAAAACCAATCATTATTTTTCTAAAAATATTCCAGCTTAACTCAGGGGGGAATGCCATATGGTACAATGAACCACAGGGGAAATTATACTATTTTTTAAGAAAATATTCCCACTAGAAAAAGGGCAACCCTTCTGTTTATCATTATATTTTATGAGGTAACTTCAATGAAATCATGGAAGTATTATCATATGGACTGCGAAGGAGGTCCTCTTTTTTGCCAGGATGGTCAAAGGGTGGGGAATGCCAGAGAATGGCACAATCGAAGCTTATTTTCCATCCTGAAATCAAGCCCAACGCCTGTTAGTTGGTGAGTAACAGAAGGGTTGTTTCTGTCAATGAAGATGGCCAATATTCTCAGAAGAACTTTTTTGTGGGATGTGGGATGTATGTGATGTGCTCAAATTCACCAACCAAATTGAACTTCTCATATAGTTTACGCTGATCCTTCATGTGGGCAGGGTTTCCTCTTACTCAAATGTTCCAATGTGTGAAGGAAATAAGAGCCAGCCCTTCAAGGGGTATTCATGGAGGAAAAAGTAAATTAGTGTCTGTTTCTCTTCTTTCCTAGAAGGACAAAACCAGGGATGGGTGCTACTCTTTAAATTAAAATACTCATTTTCTACTGAGAGTAAAATATTTTAAAAATATATTTTCTGACAATGTTTCGCATGTTTCTTTTCAAACAAGGGGAAATCTAACTAATAAAATATTATATTTGTGCTCTTTTCCATCTGTTCTAAAAACATGTAGCATATGTGTTTAGCAATGCACAAGGCAATGGGAAAACAAAGTGATGTTTTTTGATTGAGTAAAAGGCAATATGTTAATTTATCATATTTTAACAATCATTATGAGAAGCCGTTTGATGGAGTTTACAAATAGTTTTTTTTGGGGCGGGATGCAATCTGGGTTAAATGACTTGCCCAGGGTCACACAGCTAGTAAATGTCTGTTGCTGGATTTGAACTCACATACTCCTAAGTCTAGGGCTGGTGCTTTATCTACTACATCACCTACCTGCCCCAAGTTTCTATAGAGATTTGAAATCATTGTGATCTGAGTTTTAGTCCTTTCTTTGCCACATAACTGACTATGTGACCATGAGTAAGTAACTCAACCTCTCAGTCAGTATCCCAGACAAAGACCAGGAGTTGACGAATAAGCAATGATGGGCATTGCTAGAGAGAATCTCATCAATCACTGAAATAACAGGTCAGGCAAAAAAAATGAACCAAAATATCATTAAAAGGCACCAAAGTATTATATACACATGTAACATGTGTGTGTGTGTGTTATATGTATGTGTATATGTATCATCCACTAGCTCAGGGGTGGGGAACCTGTGAACTGAAGGCCACAGATTGCCTAGCCCTCTACTGGGTGGTGATTTTGTTGTTCAATCATGTTATACTCTTTGTGATCTCATTTGAAATTTTCTTGGCAAAGATACTGTAGTGGTTTGCCTTTTCCTTCTCCAGTTCATTTGCGGATTAGAAAACTGAGGCAAACAGGGTTAAATGATTAGGGTCACACAGCTAGCAGGTGTCTGAGGCCAGATTTAAATTCAGGAAGATGAGTCTTCCTGACTCTAGGACTGGCACTCTATCTGTTGTGTCACTTGGCTGTTATTTACACAATACAACACACACACTTGTGTTTGTATCTGTAGCTGCACATAAGTATGTAAAAAGACCCATGATTTCAGCAATACGAAGAACTCCTAGTGTGAAGCCACCCAATGTAGATCAAAACCCACTTATCACCTAGTAGAAAAATCCTAGGGAGTTGTTAGAGGTACAATGAGATTAAGTCCTTTTCCCAGGAGCCACAAAGCTAAGGAGTTTTAATCCTATTTTTTGAACCCAGGACTAATTGATGCCAAAGCCAGGACTTTCTCCACTATGGAATGTTACTACATGCATAAAGAATCTCTCTGTTTATCTCTATCTCGTTATCATTTCTATCCGTCTTCCAATCTCTTTATCCTATTGTCCGTCCATCCATCCATCCATCTATCCGTCCATCCATCTATCTGTCTCTCTATTATCTATCTATCTATCTATCTATCTATCTATCTATCTATCTATCTATCTATCTATCTGTCTGTCTGTCTGTCTACCTAGTATAGTTTTATTGCTCCTAACAACAAAGTTGAGTAAAGTCATTTTCAAATTAAATTGAATGACTTTTTTTTAATTAGCCCAATAGTTTACGAAAGAAAAAAAAAATTTTTGAAAATGTATAGACTGCCTAAATATTTAGCTTTCTGTCTACAAAGCCAGCAAAGCTTCTCATGAAGAAAAAAAATAGCACTTTTTAAGGTCTACAAATTTTTGACATATGATTTAAATAAAAAACGCATCCCCCAATAATTTCCTAGCTGACTGAAAAGCAATGTAAAGCATGAACAGACATGAGTCTAATGATGACTGTGGAAACTTTTGAGCTGGGTGGAGTTTCTTATTTCATCTCTAAGAGAGAAAATATTTTATGAATAGAGTCATATTAAATAGCCACTTCCCAAGGACAATTTCCTTTTTTAAATGAGTGGGCCTTTAGCACCGGAAACATGTTGACTTTCTTGAAGCTATCATAGTGAAGAAATATTAAGGCCTCCTTTCTTTCACTTGAAAAAATGCACTTTGAAGAAACTGCTCCCATCTCATGGACTTCATTTCCCTCTGGGGACTCTGCAGCTTGTCAATGCCTTCCTAAAATATAGTGTTCAGAACTGAACATAATACTTTCAGTCATTACCATGTTCTGCATAATGCAGTCTAGAGTAGCTTCATCATAATAATACTGATTTTTTTACTACCACTACCACTACTCCTCTTCCTCCTCCTCCTCCTCCTCCTCCTCCTACTACTACTACTATGGTAGCTATTTTGAACTTTTTTAAGCATTTCTTTTTCTTTACAAGGAACTAACATAAAAATAAAAACGTCAAATCCTTATATGAGTCTAAGGAAGCCTTGTCTCCCCACCCCTTCTCAATTCTATTTAATTTAGTCAAAGAGAACAAAGAGAAGATGAGAGGTTTGAGGTACTAACACCTGCTGATCCCCTTTTGTCCTTTGAGCACATCCTTCTCTTGAGTTTTCCCTCTGAGACTGTCTCCATTTTATCCTGCCGATATCCTTTTTATGTGTTTGTTTGCATGTTGAATCCTCCATTACATTGTGAGGTTCTTCTGGACACAGACTATTTTGGCCTTCCTTCGTATCAATAGACCTTAGCACATTGCCTGATGTAGAGTAAGCACTTGATCAATTTTTGTCAGTGACTTGTTCTGACTTGATAGAATCAAGTTTGTAAGTGCAATTGGCTGAGGAAACTAAAATCAACCATATCCCTGTGGAGTTTAAATTGGTAAACCCTGAGGATTTGTGATATTCTATGTACCTCCACAGCATTTTCCTCATCCATCCTCTTCTCTGCTCACAGGTGCACCCCACTAATTCAGATCCTTATTGCCTCTCATCCTGACTACTGTAATAACCTCCGAAGTGGAGGTCCCTGCCTCACACCGCTCCCTTCTTCAGTCTAGCCTGCACAAGTGATTTTCCTGAATTGCAGATCTGCCCACATCACTTCTCTACTCAGCAAACTCCAGTTACTCCTTATTAACTACAGGATCAAGTACATTTTAACTTTATCTCATTAGTCAACAAGTATTTATGAAGCTCTTATTACTTGTGCAGTGCTGCAATTTAAATATAAAGAATGAAATAACCCGAACTCTAAAGTATAGGAGAAAACAGAGATGGATACATTCATATATACACACATACAAGGATGTATGTTTATATGTACATTTGTAAAGGATATACACCTATTAATTATATACTTATATTACATATAACATATGCATATATGTAAATATATATTCTCTATATAAATAATATATAGAGAATAAATACAAATGGTATAATTTTAATTTTGTGTTTTAGAGTGTATATAAGTATTAGCATAATAATGCATTATGTAACTTATAAATAAGTAAATATACTACTTTTAGATGCACTGTGTGCACAAATTTTACACATGGATTATATAACAAAATTGGTTGGATCTGCAGCTGCTATGTATACCAACTTGTACTTCCTTGGACTCTCTCTGTTCACAAAGTCACTTACATGTTTTGGTCCACTATAGACAAGAGGTAGCCTTTATCAGTGCCACCCCATCGCCTTCTTCACCAAAGTTGGTAAGGTTAGATATGGACTGAAAATAATCAATCAGCATTCTCTTAGGATTCAAAATAGAATTCTTGTAAATGAGTCCTGGGCAAAAAGTCATCTCCATTTTAAAAACCCTTTGCTAAACAGACAGGACTTGTGAAGTCAAATCTCACAAATTTTGTATCACTTTGTCTGAGTACCTAAATAGCCAGCATGTGTGAGTAGCTTCAGAGGAATGCACTATAATTAAATATATTTAACATTAGAATTGATCTTTAGCATAATTTATCTAATGTTTAATTGAGAAGGCATTTCAGGCTGATGCTGACGAGCATCAATTATCTTCATGCAGTAAATGTATCAAAGAGCTAATGAACAGTCTAGTTGATAGAATATTGGATAGAAGAAAAGATTTTGCTATATAATAACAGTGTAGTTATAGGAATTATATCCTGATTTAACATCCAAAGTTCATTAAGCATGTTTTACTCAAAAAATAGAAATGTGCTCCTTTTATTTAGATGTTCAAGGTATTGTCTGAGATTCTCCTTTTCAGTTTTTTTTAACAGCTTCAATCACAATCTCTACATCCACATTAGAATATTTCCTTTTCTAGGATTTGTCCACTTTTCTTTCTTTCCTTTTTGATCAGAGGCAACCCCACCCTTAGATTCCTACAGCCTCTATTTTCAATCATCATTGTTGCTAATGATCACCAGCCGCACCAACTTTAACCCCCTTTCGTCTGGCTTCACCTATCTGCCTTTCTTTCAGTAAACTCGGCCCCCAAATTGCATGCCCCCAGTGGACTTGCCTTTGCTTAGATTGTGATGGTATAATGAAATTAAATTTTCTGTGTCTTGTGATGTGTAGGGGATGATGTGGATTTCAAAGAATAGGTTTTTTAAAGGTAACTTAAAATCTTTTTTTTTCTACCACTATTGTTCTATATTTTACTTAATACTTAACATTTTCAAAGTGCTTTACTATTTCTTTCCATAAAAATCTTTTAAGAATGATATAATCTTCATGGCTAGAAAAAACATAGTATTCTTCCTTTTGTTATAGTACTTGGTACTTATATAGCAGTTTAACGTTCATTAAGTACTGTGTTATCATTTCATTTGATCCTCAGAACAACCCTGAGAGCTAAGTGCTTACCATCCCCATTTTATGAAGGAGAAAACTGAGGCTGAGAGAGAAGGTAAGTGACTTGCCCCCTTACCCTCTGTCTCAGCCTCAATTAATTTCCTCTTCTATAAAACAGAGTAGCTGTTATTCAGCTCATTGATGATTGTATTGACTGGGAGTTCCTTATAGCCATGAAATCAAAAAGGTTTAGTCCTTTATTCTAACTCATTTAAAAGCTAAGGCAATGGGGAAGGTAGGTGGCACAGTGGATAGAGCACTGGCCTTGGATTCAGGAGGACTTGAGTTCAAATCCAGCGTCAGACACATAACCCTTATTAGCTGTGTAACCCTGGGCAAATCACTTAACCTCATTGCCTCGCCCCAAAAAACACAAACAAATTAAAAAAAAAAACCTAAGGCAAGCACATGTGAGTGTGACTGAACAATACTGACAATGAAAGAATTGAATTGTTAATCCCCCTCTGCTACGTGATTTAGGGGACTAAGTGATTCACTGGGCTGTTATTTAGTGCTAAGGGAAAACATCTATTTAGGTTTGGGATTAGCCCTTGATGTTAAATCCAAACATCTCAAATGCAGTCTGTAATTAGATTCTAAGAGCCTTGAAGGCTAGGAAGGTATTTTGTTTTGTATCTTGTCTAAAAGAGTAAGACATGACTGAAAGTGATTGAACAACAACTTTCTAGGGTTTAGCACAGTGCCTGGCACATTTGTCGTTGAGTTGTTTCAGTTCTGCCTGACTCTTTGTGACCTCATGTGAGGTTTTCTTGGTAAAGATACTGGAGCAGTTTGCCATTTCCTTTTCCAGCTCATTTTACAGATGAGGAACTGAGGCAAACAGTGGCAAGTGACTTGCCCAGAGTCACACAGGTAGTAAATATCTGTGGCTAGATTTGAACTCAGGAAGATGAGTCTTCCTGACTCTAGGCCCAGAACTATCCAAGACACCACCTAGCTGCCCCCAGTGTATATACTGCCTCCTCCCAAATTAATGTAATCTTTGGCATAGGGACTTTTTTTTTCCTCTTTGAGTTCCAAAAATTGGCACCTAGTAGGCAGTTAGGTTGACTATTTCTTGAATTGAGATGGGGAAGTAGGAAAGGATTGAGGAAAAGATGTTTAAAAATAAAAGTGGAACAAGTATAATTTCCCAAAGAACTAAACATCCCAGGTTAATATTTGGCCAAAGGCAGTGATCAGTTCTTTTTCAAGTGATATTTCCTCTTAGGTGTATGGAGTATGCTTTATAATTTTTAAAAAATGCATTGCAATTGAATGTCATTTGCTGTTGTTATGTTATCAAAAGGAGAAAAAAAGAGAAAAAATGCTACTGTTAAGAAAAATGTTTACTTTATCAAAGAACAAATACTTTAGGGAAGTGAATTCACTATGTTTGGGTAAATATCACCATACCAAAGAAGTTGTTATCTCTCCCTTTTTTTTTTTACTGAGATTTTCTGATTTCTATTCTTTTTTTTTTTTATTAATCATACTCAAATTATCAAACTGCCTGGAGCTAGATATCAGACCCATCCATTGTGTACCAAGAGCCTAGTTCTCAGCTTTGCTCTCAAAGTGATAGTAAAATGGAAATAGATCAATTGTAGTTTGAAAGAGAATTCGACTCATAGATGCCTTCTCTCGACCATCTTGGTAAACTTTTTTTTTCTTTTCTCTCCCCTTTTATTCTCAGGCCTTGTTTGACAAATATATTGGATCTAAGAACTTTCTGAAATCAGATACTAATGTTGTAAAACATTTTCATCCTTCTGAAAAAAAGAAGACTTTAAATAAATATATTCAAGTGTGATTGAACCGGAGGCTAAGATACCCGTGCATTAGCCTCTGAAAGAAAAAAAAATGCTGGGGCAGCTAGGTGGTGAAGTGGATAGAGCACTGGCACTGGATTCAGGAGGACCCGAGTTCAAATACAGTTTCAGACACATAACACTTACTAGCTGTGTGACCTTGGGAAAGTCACTTAACCCCATTGCCTAGCCCCCCCCAAAAAAAAAAGAAAAGAAAAAATTGCTAATTAAGATAATGAGCTGAATAGATTATGAGCAGGAAGAGATATTTTAGAGTCATCTGTATTGTAACACTATTGTTTTATAGATATTAAAACCCAAGTTCATTTATAGAAAAATAACTTGGCCAAGGTCACATTACGGTACGTCACAACGTGAGTCTGGAACTCTAGACCGTAGGAACATAAATTTAGAGCCAGAGGTGACTGTAGAAGTCCAGTAGAAACAAATTACAACTGGGGTGGGTGGGGATATTTGAGATGTTGGAAGATGTGGGTTACCTGAGAAAAGGTTTGATAGTTGAATTTTTGTTTTAATTTTTATTTTGTTTATAATTTAGGAAATAAAGTTATCATTTTCATAACATAGTATGGTAAAATGATGATCAAACATGAAATTTCAATTCTATTGAGTATAATTTGCTATTCCTTTTAAATATATAATAAAGTTATCATGGAAATTTTCTTTTTGCTTTTTTTCTTCCCTCTCCCTTGCCTTAATATGGCTACCATTAGACACAAATATGTGTGTATACATATACATGTAAAACCATTCTGTACATACTTCTATTTATCAGTTCTTTCTCTGAATGCAGATAGCATCTTTCTTCATATGTCCTTTGTAGTTCATTGGGTATTTATAATAGTCAAAAAGACTTATTCACTCAAGGTTGTTCTTAAAACAATATTGTGGTTACTATATATAATGTTCTCTTAGTTCTGTTCATTTTGCTCTTCATTATTCCGTACAAATCTATCCATGTTTTTTGAAGATCATTAAATGCATTATTTCTTATAACACAGTAATATTCCATCACAATTATATATCACAACTTGTTCAGCCATTCCCCAATTTACAGGCATCCCCACAATTTCCAGTTCTTTGTCACCACAAAGAGAGCTGATATAAGTATTTTAGAACATACAGGTTCTTTTCCTTTTTCCATAATCATCTTTGGAAATAGACCTAATAGTGGTATTAATAGGTCAGAGGGTATAGGCAGTTTAATAATAACTCTCATTTGCTAATAATTGTACATCCTTCACTAGAAATTCAATCACCTTGCTTCAGGAAAAGGAAGGGATTGTGTCAACTCTATAGCTGTGCTGGAGAAGAATCAATCTAATGTTGGCCAATAAAGCCAACATCCCTTAAGATCAAAAGAGCCCTGACATAGCCATGTAACCTAATGCCTGCCAGTGATGAGCAATGAAAAATACAGTCTGACAGGCATTTAGATATGGTCCTTTTAGACATGGTTTGCCCATCTTACTTGACACTAAACAAAACAAAGCATAATGCGACATAACAAAATGTGGATAGGAATTGTAAGAGTTCAAGTATTCTACATTTTGACCCTGAGAAACATCTTCTCTTTGAGAACTTGAAGGAAATGGGCAACAAACAAATACAAAAGGGATAAACATCTCTGAAGAAGCCTATACAGAAACAAACACATTGAAGATCTAGTGAAGGATACTTGTTAGGAGAAAAAAAAATCCTGCCAAAGTCTTAAGGGAAAAAAAAGTATATGGAAAACATGAAAAGTTTCTAAGAAAATTTCCAAAGAAGCAGAAATACATTCATATGTATACATATACATTATGTTCATATATACATATGTGAACAATGCATGCATATGAATGGTTATTTGTATATGCATATATCTACATATATGCAGACTTATGTTTTCATGCACTAAGAGGTTTCTTAAAGACCACTGAAGAAAGGGTTAGACATCTACATATACACATATGTACTCTCTCTCTCTATGTGTAGATATATGTGCATATCTGCATATATGTATTTATACATATATAGATATAGACACAGTACTTATTTACAGGACTTCAGTACTTTGCACAATCCAGTATCTAGGATTTCAAAAGATTCGAGGCTTCCTCTGAATGGATTTCCCCACCTGTTGGTTGCAGCCTATCTGGGAATTACTAGGCACATTCTTGATTTGCTATGGCCAAAGGAAACCCTTACATCCTGGTATTCAGCCTTTCCTAATGTAACTAGATTGTTCAGTGAACATGGGTCCTTTATGAGGTCTCTACTCTGAACCTTTTTCTTTTGTCTTTTCTGTATTTGTAAACTCGACTAGAGGTCTCTTGTTTTTATTTTTGTTTCTTTTTCCTGGAATGGCATAGCAGTCTAGAACCACAGGTCATCTTTGTGTTTGGAAGATGCATCACTGAAGTGTAATAGTGGAAAACTTTTATATATATATATATATATATATATATATATATATAGTAAGCAGTTAATAAATTTATTTGATTATGATAAATTCATTTCCAGACACTTGCCTCTGTCAATCCAGTGGGTATAAATGTCAGTCAAGCTAGCTCTTTGGTGGTTTCTAGATAAAATATAAGCAAACTTTTTTTTTGAGAAATTAAACTTTTCAGGGGCTTAGTGGTTATTTTGGTATTTATAGATCGTGGTTTCATGAATGTTTAGTCCAGTTACTTCAATTGAGTTAAGTATATAATTTACTCAGTCCATTTATTTTTTTTAATTGACAGTATTGAAAGGGCTTGTAGAGATCATAGAGTCCAGTGAATTGTACAGATGAGGTAACTGAGTTTTAGGTATATTATGTGCCTTCCCTAAGGATACATAGCCACTAGCTGTCATAGATGAATTTTGAGGCCAAGTTTTCAAAACTCTAAGATCAGCATGCTATCTACTATTCCATAAGCTCAGTGGCACCTCCCTCTACCCCCATAAACTGGAAAACATTTTAAATTAAATTAAATTAGAAAGGTAATTTGCTCAGACTCATTAAATCATTGACAAATATTCAATAATTATTTGTTGATAAATTGACAACAAAATTATTCAGTGTCTGAAAGGTTTCTCTCAACTAATAGATGATAAGAGTAGTGAATTTTGCTGAAATACCATTTCCTTTTAAAAAAGGGAACTCATACTATACTTTTCTCGCTTCATATTCTCACATCAAAATATTATATAAAACACACTTGAAATTATTACGAATTTCAGAAAGGTTATTCTGAGTAAGAAAGATACTCCCTGATTATAATGTATTTATCTTTGAGTATGTCCATTTTTGACATGCAGAAAATCACATATAGTATGTGAACCTGCTATAGGTAGCATATATTTTCACTTGCATACGAATTTGCATATACATATACAGACACATACAAACATATATGTAATTTTACATTTTAATAGAAATTGGTAGGATAATATATACATGAATACTTAGTATATATAATATACCTAAATATATGCATATGTGTTTATTTTATGTGTCTGGGAGTATAATTTAATGAAAATTGATAAATATATGTATATATATATATATGTACATATATGGGTGTGTGTGTATGTGTGTATAGCCATATGAATATACATTTTCCAATGTACATTTACACATGAGTACGTGTGCATTTTAAAATTGAAATTTATACAATGTCTATAGCTAGAACGTGGGTGTGACTCAGATTCATTGACTAGAAATCTGTCCATAATATATTAGGAAAGAATTTCTCTCCTTTAATTTTAAAACTTAAAAGAATTTGACAATACCCTATTGAATATTCTAAGAAAACAATTCACATTACATTATAGGATTTACATATTTATCTATTAAGGATTATTTTACAGGATATACCAATTAACTCTGACAGGTTGTTTGAAATAGATTTCCTTCTGAAAGTGGTGTTCGCTGATGACATATGACAGGGTAATAGATACGTATGTGGGGTCAAGTGATGAGTATAATGTTATGTTTTGTTGCGGATTAGAAACTTCTGGTGTAAAGAATAGTGATTTTGGAAATGATGATTGCAGAATACAAAGATCTTCTAACCTTTTGGAGGCATTGTTGCTGAATAAAGTCAAATGGATGTCATTGTAATGATCTTTTAAAATGTTTCTTTCTTAAATATGAATTTAACAAACATCAACTAACACAGAAATTTCCATATGCAAGGAAGAATAGAATAAGGGCATTGCATATGTAATCATAAATCTATTATTCAAAGCTAGATCTTTAGACATGTATTAAATTTAGCATGATGACTGTAAAAAAAACTTGGTTATGTCCCCTTTTTAACTTTCTTCTGTTCTCTTGTATATTTTGAAATAATTTATTGATGATATTTTCCTTCCTTTCTTTTTTATCACTCTTCCTACTCTGTTCACCACTATCCCCCTAAAATAAATTTTAAAAGCCCTCTTTTGTGACAGATAGTTGAACAAACAAACAAAAAGAAAACTCCTCACACATTAGATATGTCATTCATGAATATTGTTTCTGAAAATGTATCTCATTTTTTATCTCTGGTCTAACACTTTCTTCCAAGAGTTAGGAAGCCTGATTTATCAGTCTTCCAGAATAATGATTGGTCACTGTATTGATAAGAATTTTTCAGCATTTCAGATGTATTTCCAGTTTCATTTTTAGTTACTTTGTAAATTGTTCTCCTGATTTTATTCACTTCACTCTACATCAGTTCACATTTTTAAAGCTATTGCAAAGCTAAGAAATGCAAGTTTTATAGCAGCCTTAGATATAACAGTTTCATCAAATGCGTAGCAGAATGTTACTTAAAGGAGGCATAATATCAACTGCCTATCTAGGGAGTTCCCCACTCCTTGCATTGGAGGGAGACAAAAAGACATATCAGAAACACTTTGGCCATATCTCTATGGTCATAGCAATGTTAGAGACATGGGAGACTTTGATTTGAGTGTCTCAGATACTTTTATTTAGGATGATCTTTTATTCCCCATGGAAAAGGATCAGGCAAATTCTTAAAAGTTTTTTTTAAATTTTTTTTTTTTTTTTACAAATTGAAAGACCTTTTGTCATAGGATAATCAATTAAGAGCTGGAAGGAACTTTGGAACCATTAAATCCAACTCTTATTTAAAAGATCTGGGGAGGGGGAAGGGGGAAAATCTTGTAAAGGTGAAATGACTTGCCCACACTTATACTGCAATGTGAGTGGCTGAGGCTGGAATTGAATTCAGATCTCCCTAACTCCAATTCTCATCTCCAGGACAATGAACTGATCAGAAGGAAGGTTGAATGTGCTTTGTTAATTGTCATACCCTATCTGGGCATGGCTCTCTCTCCCCTGTTGACCTAAAGACATTGTATCTGGAATAAAACATTTAGCATGATGAAAAGATGAAAAAAAAAAGACTTCAGAGAGTTTATTTCCCCCTTTTTGATTAAAGTTGTAACCTTAACTGTAGGAATATTACATTGAAAAAGCCCAAGACAGAGTGCTTTCTGTCCTTTACTCTACCTGCCACTAAAGATGTTTGCCATTCACTTGCAATGACAAAGGATCACCATACCGACTGTTACCTCAATCCCCCATCTTTCTCCTTCTCTCTCTCTTTTCCTTCCACCTCCCCCTCCTTGCCTCCCTTTTCTTTCTTTCTCCCTCCCTACATCTCCCTCTCTCCTTTCTTCTCTGTTTTCCTCTCCCCCCTTTCTTTCCTTCCCTCCCTTTCTATCTCCATATGTGTGTATGTATACACATACATATATGTATATATGTACATGAATGTGTATATGTGTATGCATATATATACTGTATATTTTCATAATTATATTGGAAATTTTATAATATATCCATTTCCACTACTTACTGTCCTCCCCACTCAACCGCTAACTAACATACATTTATCAAACACCTACTCTGTGCTAGGAACTGAGATATAAGTACAAAGAATGAAATAATCTCTACTAGTGAGATCCTTATATTCTAACAGTGCACATAGAAACATATGATTCATAAAAATCTTAGTGCATATTTGATCATTCCAGCGTACATCTGGGGATAATAATGGTAATAGATCATTTTGTATGGTCCTTTGTATAACTACATTTATCATTATTATAATGATATAGAATAGAGGAGTTCGATTTCCATAGCAAATTATTCTATCTTCTACCTTCAAACTGCAACCCCCCCCCCCCAGTCTTCTGAGATTAGTAGTGAAAGGTTCATCTTAGTTTAAAAGAGGAGGAAATCTTGGTTCAGGGAAGTTAATCTAGTTAGGAGTCAGAGGTGGAGTAAAACAAAGATGTTCTGTGAACTCTGGCTCTTTCTACAATTTAAAACAACCACTTTAGATCCTTGGAAATAGCAAGATTACCTGTGTGACGACAGTATTAGGATCATAGATTTACAGCTGGCAGGGACCTTAGATCATCTAGCTCCACTTTCAGATATAGTGAAATTCAGAGAGGTCCAGGTACTTGGCCAACACCACACAGACTAAGTGAAAGGGCTTCAATTTGAGCCCTAACTTACTCCAAATCTGTGTTCCTCCAAAGCATGTATTGGAAGCTGTAACAGGTTTTCTCCTCTTGGGTTTTTAATGACACATTTTCCATCCATAGAAGCCTCTGTCTGCTAATATCTACATTCAGCAGGGCACATGACCTTCTTAATGGACAGTTAAATGGTTGTCATCTCTTGGGAATAAAGTCACTGCACACAACAAGTTTCATAGGAAGTCAAGAGTTGAGGTCTCCAGCATGCTCCCCTCTCCCCTGCCCGGCTCCTGCTGAGTCGTTTGCATGTAATAATAACACCACCACAGAGACAGAGCATCCCATTTTCCAGCATGGGCAAAGGTAATATGATCCATCACACTATGAGAAAGAGATGAGTGCCTTGAAAATACAGAATGGGGTGACTCCCAACTGAGGAGGAAAAATGTTTTCATTGGGATTTCAAACTTTGACTGCTTTAAAATTTGTGAGTTCATCTAAAGGAGAGGTTTGAAATCTTTTTTTTTAAATACTTATTTGCTTTATAGTTAACCTCAAATAATAGATGGGTTTGGCTTTGAGCTAATTCAGATGTACAAACTGAGTGAATACTCCAGTGATTTACTATAAACATGATGGCAAGTAGGTTTTATAAACAGAATTATTGTATTTCAATGTAGAAGACATTTGTTAAGTTCCCATTCTTTGCTGAACACTGCTGTATGCTCAGCAATTTACAAAACAATTCAATTAATCTGCAAGGGTAGTAGTGCACTTCCAATCACATTTATCAATATATGGGCATTATACCTCTGCTTCTCCTATTTTTTTTTTTTGCTTCTTTATTTCTCTCTGACTCTCCCTGTCTTTGCCTTCTGTCTCTTTTCCATCTCTGTCTCTATCTCTTTCTCTCTGTCTCTTTCTCTCCATCTGTGCCTGTCTGTCTCTCTGTGTCTCTTTTTCTCTCAATATATTTTTCTTTGTCTCTCTTTATCTCTCTGTGTGTCTGTCTCTGTCTCTCTCTCATTGGCAAGGAGACCAATGAAATGTATTGTCTGGTTTTTCTCCAACTAAGAGAAGGCAATGTGGAAGGTATATGCAGTGTGTGTGTGTGTGTGTTGGAGGGAGGTGGAAGATGGAAGTAGTCTGTGAATTATTGAGCCCTGAGAGGGGGAATGGACTCAGTAGATACCTACACAGAGGACTGCAGATTGAAAATGAAGAACGTCATTATCTCAAATTGAGTAAAATCATAAGCAGTTAGAGGCTTTTGTGATTCATTGACCAGTTTAAGGAGTTATGTGCCTGGGAAGAATTATGTAATTTTCATGGCTGTCACTGCTATTTGGTACCTGGTGAATTTATCCACTCTCTACTTCCTTCCTCTCTCCTACTTCAAATAAGACTGGAAAGTTGACATGGCTTACTCTCAATTTTTCTATTCTCTCTAAAAACTTTATTTGTTTCTTTTTTTGTATCTGTTTTCTCTTTTGTTTGTTTGTTTTTGGTGAGGCAATTGGGGTTAAGTGACTTGCCCAGGGCTGCAAAACTAGTAAGTGTCATGTGTCTGAGGCCAGATTTCAACTCTGGTACTTCTGACTCCATGTATGTTTCTTTATAATGGGATTTGTCTCTAGACACAGTATGCTGATTTTTGTTGCATTCTTTTTGAGCTTTTGCTAAATAGCAATAAGGCATGCAACAAAGGTCAAAAAGACCCTGTGGACAAATAGTTCTAGACTTAACTCTGACCTTAAAACTCTATGGAAGATATCTCTTTGCCTTTTTCTATAGCTCTCCTTCTGCTAGGAGTCACAGTGGATAGAGAACTCAGCTTGGAGTCAGGAAGACCTGAGTTTAGATAGGACCTTTTACTAGCTGGTTTAACCTGGGCAAGTCACTTAACATCTGTCTGCTTCAGTTTCCTTAATTCTAAAATAGGGATAATAATAACATATCCCTCCCAAGGTTGTTATAAGGCTCAAATAAAATACTTACTACAGTAACTACTCCAAATGTTCACATGGACTATTTGTGTCCAACCTGGGGTAGAGCCCTCTGAACTTGTATTGGTCTGCTCAGCCTCAATGAGACACACCATAACTTGACCCTGACATAGTGATGATACTCTTCCAGCATGAAAGACAATGAGCAACTAATAGGTGCTTAATAAATGCTTGTTTCCAACCTTCTATCTCTGTCTCTGTGTCTCTTTTTCTCTCTCACATACATACATACATATTTATACTTGATATACTTGTCAAAGTCACTATCTATATGTATATCTCGAAGTAAATATATATATGTAAATAATATGCTCAAAGACATCTATCCATCCATATACATGTATACTTACACATCCATATATGCATATATTTTTCATTTGATTGAAACCTTCACCTCCTCCTTTTCCCTTTTTGTGTTCTCCATACCACTATGTTCCCAGTCCCCCAAACTCCAATTCTAGAACCATCCTTGACTCTTCTTTCTCCCTGATTCAGCACATCCAACTTTTTGCCAGCTTTTCTCAATTTTATTTCCTTTATGTCACTTGGGTCTTTTTTTTTCTTTTTCACTATTCAAACAGCTACAACCTAATTCAGAAGGAAGGCATTACAATTAAGGAGGCCCTCAAAAGACCTTCTTTCAGAGGGTGAGCTTTTATTTTTCTTTTTTGGAGAATTGAGGGAATCCAGGGAAGCTAGGAGGAAGAGTTTAAGAGGAAGAAACGTTAAGGCATGAGGGATAAGAGGTGAATGTGTGGGAGGAACAGCAATGAGGTTAGTTTCTCTAGAGCTCAGAGTATGTGAAAGGTGAGCATGGTATAAGAAGATTAGAAAGGTAGGAAGGGGCTAAGTTATGAAAAACTTTAAAAACAAAACTGGTGATTATATATTTAATTCTGGAGGCAATAGGAAGTGGATGGATTTGATTGAATAAGGGTAATGATATAGTCAGACTTGCACATTAGGAAGATCAGTTTAACATCTTAGTGGAGGATAAACTCAAATGAGGAGGGTCTTGAGGCATGTAGACCAAAAACAATAGACAATCAAAATAATACAGGTGTGAGATAAGAACCTACACCAGGGTTGTTGTGGTGTTGCAGGAGGAGGCAGACATGATACAAAAATAGAGACAAAAGGACTTTGATATTCCTTAATAATGGGAAGGGAAAAGAGTGAGGACTCAAGGATGACACCTAGGTTGTGAGCCTGAGTGACTAGAAGGATGATGATGTAAACAGTAGTAATAATTTTAAAATTATAGAAAAAGGAGTGGGATTTTTTTGGAGGGGAATAAAATGAGCCCAATTTTAGACAAAGACACATCAGAAAAGTAAACCTAGATGTTATACAGTCCAACTTGTTGTCAATCAGACAAATAACCTGGACAGCATTGCTGCCCATTTTTCATTTAGCCATTGGCTAAATAACTCCAGAGACAGAGACTCATGTGATCTCACTAAGAAATTAAATTTTTTTAAAAATGTGTCTAATAGGTATTTGACAATGGTGATCTAAAGATAAATGGATATACAGGTCATTAAGAACTTAAAATCCAATATGAGAGCTAGTTTGCTACCATAAATAACTGTGATGCAAATTAGAATAAAAGTACAAGGTAAATGTCCAAATTTAGTGTTGTGGGAAACTTGAGAAAGGTGAGACCATTTATAAGGTGGAGATAAGAAAAAGCCTTGGAGATAAGGATATAGTATCTGGTTTGAAGCAGGGACTATACCATGGAATGCTGACTTACTAAGATTTTCTTTGGAAAGTGCATCAGCTGAAGCATTATTTGCAGGAATGAGAGGAGCAAAAGGGAAAATTGGGATTATGTAAAAATGAAGATTCACACAGAAGCACAAATTTCAGTGGTCCTTCAGTGGTCAGATGTGGTGTGGAAATTCATTCCAATGATTTGTCAGTGACCACATAACATCTGTGACTTTACAATAGGGAGAGAGAGGCAAGGATAAGTCTGGGTATAGAGAAGGCTAAGGACATAGGAGATTCAGATTGGAAATGAGGATAAAATAGAGAATATTCAGGAAAATAATGATTAGTGGAATAATGCTCATTGCATGTTCCATCAACATAATGGTTAGACAGAAAAATAGAATTGCTGTATTAACCTGGTTTTGCCATGAATTAGTAATGATGCAGAGGAAGCCATTGCCACTGGAACAATTATGAGAGTGACCAATAAAGCACCAAACTCATTATTTGAGTCAGACTCCTTAGATATTCAGGACTTTTCTTTTCTTCTTGCTATCTACTATAGTACCTTGCAGACTGATAATGTCTTTTACAGTAGACTTTCTTATTATATCACTTATCATCTCATGATTCTCTTTCTTCCAGAAGACTACGGACTTTTTACACTGGGTCATTGATTTTACTCTTTAACACATTGGCCCTAGAGAATAATTTCTCAAGGACAGACTATTTTCAGAGTTACTGCACATCTGATGTACAATATGTTAGGCCATTACAAATGGGAAAGTAAAGGAGAATGCTTATGGAATTCTTTTCATTTCTGTTCTCATAAAACACATAATTAATCTAGCCACATTGAATATCATGGAGAAGCATAAATATTATGTGGTGATGTCCACTGTAGGTAGATTTTAAGTGGTAAATGGCTTTTAATTTCTGTAATATCTGATATAAAATACCCAACATAATGAAATATTCTTTGTCACAGAAACAATCATTCAGTCCAATGGAATTTCAAGGTAACAACCATTATTTTCCTGTACAATTTGGCTTTTCTTAATATAAAAGTAACTTTAAAATATGGCAGATATTATGAATCAGACTGGAGGAAGGGGCATATATATGATAGTGATAGAAAATAGATGAATTTTTCTAAATAAAGATACCCTTATTAAAAGGTATTAGGAGTGGCTAAATGATTTAATTGACATTATCATACCTGTGCATATGGGACCCAGGATTCAATAATTGATTATCTCAGAGTAAATTGAAGATAAAGATCTTATTACCTCTTTATAACTCAGTTTAGCTTGAATGAAGACTTGTAGATCTAGCAAGAGAATTCTAAAGAAAAATCATAAAGTTGCTGAGTACTAGATGGGAAGATATAGACTGGTAATTAAATAAAGAAACTGGGTACATACCAGGGAGGCTAACTCCAAAATTCAACTCAACAAGTAATTAATGAGTTCCTGTTTTCTTCAAGGTCTGGTGACAGGACAGTGTGTGTGTGTGTGTGTGTGTGTGTGTGTGTGTGTGTGTGTGTGTGTGTGTGATAGAGAGAGACAGAAAGAGAGACAAGGAGAGGAGCAACAAAAGTAGGGAAGGAAGAAAGTGAGGGAGGGAGGAAGAAAGAAGAAAAGAATGAAGTAGACAGAGAAAAAGAGAAATAGAAAGACATGAAAAAGAAGAGAAAGAAAGAATGAACAAGTGAAAGAAAAAAGGGAGGGAGGAAGAAGGAAAGAAAGAAAGAAAGAAAGAAAGAAAAAGAAAGAAAGAAAGAAAGAAAGAAAGAAAGAAAAAGAAAGAAAGAAAGAAAGAAAGAAGTCAAGCACTCAAACAGTTTACATTCAAATTGAAGGAATGGAGCAAAGACACACATGAATAATTATACATTATATAAAAACAGTTGGGGTAAGGCGCTATCAAATGTGAGGATCATCAAAAGATCTCAAGTAAGAAATAGCACTGGTCTGAGTCTTAAAGAGAGCTAGGGATTCTAAGTAATGAAGGTTAAGAGGAAGAATATTCTAGGTATAAAACACATACTGTGTAAATTTAAGGGGATAGGAAATGACATTCTGAGTTTGAATAATAGCTGGCAAGAAAATTGTGCTATAATGTAGACTGAATAAAGAGGAGTAATGTGAAATCTAATATGAGAGCTAGTTTGTGACCATAAATAATTTTGATGCAAATTAGACAGCAACTAGTTTACAAAGGGCTTAAATGTCAATAAAGGATTTATGTTTCATCTGAAAAGGTCCAAGGAACTCCTGATGATTTTGGAGTAGGGGAATGACATGGTAAGTCCTATGACCTATGAAGCACATGTTGGAGGGTGACATGGAAGAGGGGAGAGAATGGAAGCATGATTGATCTAACAAAGGAGATAGAGAAAGGATAAGCAGAAAGGGAGACATTCCATAGCTCCAAATACCTAAACTTCTTACATCATGGAAATTAAAGTATGTCATAAATACACCAGTGTTATGTGAAGAATGATCAAGACTTTGGAAAGATAGATGGTAAAAGTTCCTCCCACACTTCAGTGGAAAATGCTTGACTAGAAGTACAAAAAGTCATGCACTTTCTCAAATGGCCAATGTTTGATTCATGCTGCTTGTCTCTACATACTGTTAATGATGAAAGTGGAGCTAGTTGGTAGGAAGTGATATGGATGCATCGAGAAAACCTTTATTTTTAAAGGAATTAAGGCTTTATCTACACTGCGAAGAAGGAATTTTGAGAGGCTGCCTTGCCTAGTTGAGAGAGAACTGATCCTGGAATAAAAATGCCCGAGTTCACTTTCTGACTCTCACCTGTGCTCACTGTGAAACCTTCAATGACCATTACAATTTTTCAACGACATGGGCAACTTTCTACTATAAAAAATTGCAGAATAGTTGATGTTTGAGAATGGTAATGGGAATTCCTTGTAGGGAGCTCCTTATATCATTTGAAAGCACAGGTCTGATAAGATGATAATGATGACAAAGGTAATAATATTAATAATCCCAACAACAGCAACAACAAATAATCTTCAGTCATGATAGTGTTTGAGAGTTTATGTTTTAATCTTATAATCTTCTTAAACTAACTGACATTTCCTGAGACTGTCCTGAGAAGGAATGGAATGGGGCTTTTAAAAAGTCTGTTTTCTAGGGGGCAGCTAGGTGGTGCAGTGAATAGAGAATCAGGCCTGGAGTCACAAGGACCTGAGTTCAAATCTGGCCTCAGACACTTGTCACTTACCAGCTGTGTGAACCTCAGCACTTAACCACAATTGCCTTGCCAAAAAAAAAAAGTCTGTTTTCAATATTTAAATGTTTAACAGCTAAGGTAACCTAAGAGTTAGGATAGGAATAAAATGATCAGTATCTTTGTGACAGCTGAAATAGATATCACTCTTACCTGTTATAAAACACACTGCATATTCTGATTTAGAGGAGCTATTTTTTCTTTGTCATGAGATCTGAAAGAGTATACAGTGAGTACAAATGGAGGTTGTAGTTTTCCACAACTTGCAGGGTTTGCTTTTAAATGTCTTTAAATCGATTCTTTTTGTCATCCCAATTTATAAAAGTTGTACAGTTTATAAAGAGGCTGTATTTTTTTTCTCCTAATTCAATCAAACCAACAAGCCTATAATAAGGACTTACCACTCACCAGGCATTCTGCCAGGCACTAGAATTACAAAGGCAAGGACATTTAGGATTGGAGGATATGAACAGTTGAGAAGATAAGCAAAGACTTCCCGTTAAAAGGGTCCTTGTGCTGAGAATTGAAGTAATAACACTGCTTAGGAATACTTTTTCCAGACTTTCTTGAACACTGAGAGTCTGTGCCCCAGAGAAAAGCTGACTCACTTCTTCCCTTGCAATTCTTATGGTAATCCCATGGAGGGTCACTATGCTTTCTAGTACTCTTTTGCATTAGCACCTTCTCCTCAGTATGATGTTCTATTGATTAGCAGTCATATTTAATTAGCTTTTAAAAGATTATTACTAAGTAATTACATCAAGGAAAGTTGTGACAGAAACATTTCCCCCAAATGGAGAAAATTGTCCTCTTGCATGCAGTAGGCTTTGGGGAGACTATGAAACATAGAGAACACTTGTATTCAAAGGGTACAGTAGGCTTTTGGGAGACTATGAAACATAGAGAGCACATGTACCCAAAGAGCAAATTAACAGCTAAATTGACAGTAAATTGTTTTTTATTCTCCTTTCTAAAGATCTCATATCTCCTTTGGTGTAGTTTTCGGATGAGTTCCAAGGGTCGATGCCCTTTGAAGCCCTAAGCTACCTTTAACTGGTATATCTTCCAAACATTTGAAGATTACAAGATTGTCACTCAGGTCAAATCCCTCTCAGGAGTTCTTCATTACTGGATTTAATCTCCCCTCTACTAGTCTGCTGATGGAATTCAATTTCAAGCTGTTTTTCTGTTATGCATTGGCCCAGAGGTGTGTCTAATTCTTTCAGCCAATCACAAGACATTTTCTATCTTCCTCCAATCATCTTCCCAAATTGATCAAGTATTTGATCACATCTAATTTATACCTTTGGTTATTTGCTTGAATTGGTTGAGAATACTGGTTCATCCATATTTTCAATGATCAGTAGAAACTCCCATCCTTACATAAATGAGAGACACAACCAGGACAAGAAGAAGAGGGAATAGACTGCAAACATTTGGGGATAGACTGTTGGAAAAGGAATAGGTATAATCAAACTAAAAAGAAATATTGGGACTAGATCATAAAAGCCAAATAGAGGAGTTATAATTGATCCTAGAGATAATAGGAAGCAACTGGAGCCTTCTGATTAGGAGAGTGAAGTGTCTGGATCAGCCCTTTGAAAAAACCATTTTGGCAACTGTAGGGATGATGGGTTGGAGTGGGGACTTACTTCAGGGAGACTAATTAGGAAGCCATCACAATAATACAGGCAAGAAATGATGAGGGCATGAACTAAGTTGGTAACTCTATGATGAGTAATAAAAGTATGATGTGAGTCATATCATGGAGACAAAGACAACATAAATTGTTGGTGGATTTTATATGTGGGGTGAGATAGAGAGAGGAGTCAACAATAATGGGATTGTGCTGAGAGTAATAGAGAAATTGAGAGCTGGGAAGACAATGAAGTTAGTTTTGAACATGTTGAGTTTCAAATGTTTTCCAGATATCCAGTTTAAATACTTAATATCATGTGGTACTGAAACTCAGGACATCCTGAATACCTAATCAATTGCAAAATCTTGTTATTTACACCTCCACAAAATCTCATATCTGATTCCATCCAGCTGATCACAAAGTCATCATGTCTTTCTTAAACTATTGCAATGCCCTGCTAATTGGTCTCCCTACTTCAAATCTCTCCCATAAACAATCCATCTTCCATAGAGTTGCCAGAGTGATTTTCCTTTATTATAGATGTAACCATATTACGCTCTAGGTCAATACACTCCTGTGGCTAACTACCTGTTGTCTCTAGGAAAGGACATATATACAGCAACAAAGGGTTGCTCTGCATTGAGCATAGGATTTAGAGTCAGGATAATCTGAGTTCAAATCCTGCCTCAGATACTTACTGGCTGTGTGACTCTGGACAAGTGACAGTCTCTTTATGCTTCAGTTTCCTTATCTATTAAATGAAGATAATAATAGCAGTTACACTGGGGGGCAATTTGCACACTCTTAAAGCACTCTATAAATGCTAGCTATTATTATTTTAATCATAAACTCCCCTGTTTGAAATTTACAGTTGATCTCAACTTGGCAACAGTCTATCTTCCCAACTTCATTATACTTAACTCACCTTTACTAATTCTACAATCCAACCAAACTGTTCTTCTCCTTGGGAAAAAAAAGAGAGAAATATTGCCTTGCTGTTATAAGGGTCCAGTGAGGTCTGGAAGACTAAATGTTGTGGTGGACACCATCTACTTTGTTGTCAGACTTCTTCCTGGTCCATCAAACAGTATTTGAGAGGGATCAGAAGTGGTGACAGGACATGCTATGTCCTATCTCAATCAATCAATCAATCAATATTTATTAAGTTCCTACTATATTCCAATCACTGCACTTAGTACTGGGGATACAAAAGTGGGCAAAAACCAGTCCCTGCCCTCAGGAGCTCACAAGCTCTGCAAACATCCTGACTGATTCTATTCAACTCAACTTTTATTAAGTAATTACTATGAGCCAAACACTGAGATTGGAATTTCAAAGTGATGAAAGATCCCCCCCCACCCTCAAGGAATGTGTATTCTACTGGGGTTTACAACATGCACATAAGTAAGTAAATACAACGTATAATAATAATTTATGCATATGTTGTGAAATGATATTTGATCTCATGTTGATTTTAGAGCTCACTGTTCATTATTTACCCATCTAAACAGCCTCTTTCCTCTGATATCCCTCTTAGAATTCTGAAATTGAACTAAATACTTTTCCTTTGCTTAAGTGAACATGAAGAGTATAGAAACAGTGTTTGAGATGCTCCTTAGCATATTTCTTTTCTTCATTTGTAATGAATGAGAGGATTTTTTTTGTTTGGTTGATTATTGACTCATAACCAACAGAATTTTACATACCACTGTTTTCTTAAAAATTAACCAATTTTAAAATGGATATCAAAAACAACAAAGAAATAATAATACCTAGAGAGAAAAAAAAATGAGTTTCCATATTGGACCCCAGCAGTTTGTATTGATTTCTCCCTGCCATTGCCCCCAATCTCTCATCAGCCCTGTTCCATGTGAATCTGTATATTATAGGTCATGCATTGCTACAGCCTGGAGAATTTTCTCAGTCATGCTTTCAGTAATATAAGCAACGCCCAAAGTGAATTTGAAGTTACAAATGTCTGAATTTGAATCTTTCCTCTGACAATTTTCAGTTGCATGGCTCTGGGCAAATCTGGAGTTGAATTTCCAAAAGCATAAATGGAGACCATACTCTGTTGTAGAACTTACTTTGCAGGTACAATACATGCAAATACATTGTATGTACATATACACTGCATAATGAAATATATTATATGTACAGGTATTACCTGTACAATTCCTTCTGTAAAAGCTGCTTTATAAACTTTCAAGAGCTCTATAAATGGCAACTATCGAAAAATTATATGTAACATTTTTTACAATAAAAGATGGCAATACAGAATTTAAAGATCTCCTTGGTAGTTAAATGTGAGATCTCAAAGTTTTAGGAAAGAGGAAGACAAGATGTCAATGCCCCAAACAGAATGATTTAGACCTTAACCTCTGGTTATCCGAAGATTATCTACAGTGACCAATTTAGGTTTGATATATGTATTAAAAACTCCTGACAACCATTAACGATAGATCTCCAACTCAACCTGCTGGAGTTCCCTTTTCTGCTTATAGGATCTATAAAGTGACTTTGAAGTTTGACTTAAAAAAAATAGAAGGGCAAGAGACACAGCAGATTTGCTGACATTTCTATCTTCACAAAGGACATCGTAAAGAAAGTTGGGGAGGGGGAAGAAAAAATATTTTGGAAGGCCTTTAGAGTAAACACAGACAGCTGTTTTAGACATAGCAACATGTGGAAGTTTGAAAGCTGCATTAAAAAGGGGGGGCCTGCTAAAATGTCAATTTTATGGCTCTAAGAGAGAGGTCATAAGGTTTAGAAGTTAAAAGTAAGTTAACTCCTTGCTTATTTGACCATTAAGCTGTCAACGTGGAACTAGGTTTAAAACTTATGATAGTCTAAAAATGTGGTGCTAAATGAAGTCTGAAGACCTATTAACCTGCCTCAGATGTGAACCAGGGATGATTACATTTTCATGGATTCTACATTTATATAAGTATTTTTTAGAGTAGTTTAAAAGCTATTTGGAAATGAGCAAAGAAGCTGTCTGTTTGTCTCTCTCTCTCTCTCTCTCTCTCTCTCTCTCTCTCTCTCTCTCTCTCTCTCTCTCTCTCTCTCTCTCTCCCTCTCTCTCTCTCTCTCACTTCAATGATAATACAAGCTCTTTTCAATGTTCACTTTGGAATTTCAAGTAAACCTGAACTTGTATATCTTCAGAGCAAATGATCCGATTTTCCGCTAAGGGTATGTTATTACTGAGAGAACCTTTTAATCATTTAAACAAAAATTTACTTCTCTTTATGTAGGGTCTTGCACTTTAATATTTCAAAGAACCTGGTATTCACAATGTGGGTATTCCTTCCTTCAGGACAATTAACAACATACTCAGTCCTTCTCATTCTGTTGAATTCAACTTGATGTTTTCCTATAGATTCTCCGAAGGAATGACCTGACGTTACTTTTTATTGGTACCAGTTCTGGTCAGTTGATATCCCAAATTACTGGTCCATCTCCTCTTCTGGTAATATATTTTCTTCACCCACTTAAGATTTCACTTATCTTTTGTTTCTATGGTCTGGAACTATATTTTCATTGATATAGTTACTTCCCAGTATGGAAAATCCTTGCACTGATGCAACTCAGCCATTTATCTGTAACTAACATATCTTTAGAAACTTAGATGGCCCACAAAAATGCTAAGTGACTTGCGAATTGTCAGACAGATGATATTGGTTAAAGGCAGAACTTGAACTTCCCTTACTCTAAATCTAGTCCTATATCTCCCATCAATGATAGAAATTACAGTTTTTATAAAACAGCTTAGCATTTTTTTCAAATTGAATAATTTGAGTTACGATTTTTATATTTTAAAATTTTTTCTACAACATTTAATGGTGTTAGTGGATCTCCCATAACCAGAATAAAACAATCAAGTCTTTTGATTCATTAGAACATATTATTGATTTCATAGTCCTTTTCCAGGCTAAAATGTAAATAGCTGTTACAATTAATGTTACTAAATCTAAGAAGTAAACTTAAGAGAGAAAAAAAGATCTAAGGGCACCTATGAATAATTAAAATATTGAGAAATTTACTCTCTAAAATAACATTCAAGCTAGAAAGGTGAGTTTTTTATTTCATATTTATGAAGACAGAAACAAACCTAGCACCAATTAGCATGTTTTGAGAAAGGGTGAAGTGAAAGTGAGTCTAACCCTTGCTGACTGAGAAAACGATTTCTGTTATGATAACATTATCCTTTTCCCTGGATCCTTCTGTGTCCTGTTTATGCTGATTGAATTTCAAGTTTGATGGAACAATAATTGCTTCAGTTTCGGGAAAATGCTATCATTTCAGTTTAGTTTTCCTAGTTTAAAGGATATAATTTCAGCCTACATGTAATCATTCATTATCCTAAGAAAAAATTCTAGGCTTTTAAAAATTCAATAAGTATTTATTAAATATTAACATGTGTATATATGTATAGCATGTGTTTATGCATGTATTTATGTGTGGTGTATAATTATATTCAATTAATCAATGACCATTTCTTAGCCTATTTTGTGCCAGGCACATAAAATAGCATCACGGTGCTAACAACTAGAAACACAAAAAGAGCTACCTGCCCTCAAGGATCTTACAATTTAATAGTATAGAAAGATGCAAGCAAATATATACAAACAAGCTATATGCAGGATAAATAGGAAATAGTTAATAGAGAAAAGACATGAAAATTAAGAGAGGTGGGGAAAGGCTTCCTGTAAAAATTGAGATTTTAGTTATTATTTAAAAGAAGTCAGTGAAGTCAGTTGGAAAAGTGGAGGAGAGAGAAGGTTCCTGGCATGAATAACATCAAGAAAGAATGCCCAAAGCCTAGGGTATGTCTAGAATGAATGATGCATGGAACGTCCAGGAGACAAGTGTCGCTGCATAATAGGCTACATGGTGGGGAATAAGGCATAAGAAGATTTTAAAGGTAGGAAGGGACTAGGTATGAAAGGCTTTAAATGCCAAATACATGATTTTATATTTAATCCTGGAATCAGCAGTGAACTACTGGCATGTATTGGGTAGTGTGCTGACATGATTGGGCCTATGTTTTAGGAAAATCACATTAATGGATAAATGGAGGTTGGACTGGATTGAGGACAGACATGAGGCACACAGACCCACCAGAAGGCTATCACAGTATGCTACATATGAGGTCATAAGGGCCTGAATTAGAGTGAAGGCAATGTCAGAGGAGAGAAGGGGGCATATTTAAGAGATGTTGCAAAGGCGGAGTCAAAAGACCTTGGGAACAGATTAGACATGGGAAGTGAGTATGAGTAAGGAGTCAAGGATGGCTCTTAGGTTGTGAGCCAAGCGGGCCAGAAAGATGGTTTTGCCCTACTCAATAACATTAAAATAGGAGCAGGGAGGTTTTAAGGAGAAAACCAGAGGGATCTGATTTGGACACATTTAGTTTAAAATGTCTATTGGACATGCAGTTTGAGATGTTTGAAAGGCTATTGGAGATGCAAGATTGAACATCAGGAGAGAGGTTAGGGTAGATTAGATACACCTAAGAATCATCAATGAAGAGAAATTAATTCCATGGCAGCTGATGAGTACACCAAGTGAAGTGATACGAGGGGGAAAAGAATATGATCCAGGACCGAACTCTGAGGGGAACCTATATTTAGAGAGTATAATCTAGAAGATGTTCCAGCAAAGGAAACTGAGGAGGAAAGATCAGATAGCTATGAGAACAAGAAAAGAATGCTAATCTGAAAACCTGGAGAGAAGAGAGTATCCAGGAGGAAAGCGTGATCAACTGTGTCAAAGGCTGCAGGGTCAAGTAGAAAAGACATTGAGAAAAGACCATGGGATCTCACAACTAAGAAATCATAGCTAAATATGGAAAGAACTGTTTTGGTGGAATGAAAATGTCAGAAGGCAGCTTGTATGGAGTTAAGTAGTGAGAGAAGAGAAAGTGGAGGCAATTTTTGTATACAGCTTTTTTGAGGAGGTTACCTACAAAGCGCAGAAGAGATAAAGGAAAGTAGTTAGCAGGGATGGAAAGCTCAAGTAAAGATTTTTTTTTTTTTAAATTCCCAAGAAGGTGAGACATGGGCATGTTTTTAGGCAGTAGAAATGAACCAGTAGAAGGGAGAGATTGGAAATAAGTGAAACAAGTGAGATGACAGAGGGAGAAATGTTGGATAAGTTGGGATGGGATCACTTACACAAGTAGAGATTGGTTTTAGTAAGGAGTAAAGACACCTCATTATGTGAGATGGGAATAAAGCAGGGAAGTGTGACAGAAGGCACCTAAGTGAAATGAGGCGATGAGGGAAGAAGTTGGAGCTCCTGCTGAATGGCCTTAATTTTTTAATATGAGGCAAGGTTCTCAGCTGAGAAGGTGGGAGAAGGTAGAACTATGGGATGTTTGAGAAGAGATGAAGAGGTTAGGAAAATAGTGAGATGATATAGGAGGTGTAGAAGGATTGCCTATCAGCACTGAGTGCCCAGTGGCAGTTGTGTAACAAAAATTTGTAGTAGGATTAGTGAGAATATTTGAGTAAATTTGAGTGAATTTGTTCAACGGCACATGTGTAGGAATAAAGACAGCAAATGGTGGTATCAAAGGAATAAGTAAAAAAAAATAAAAAAACAAACTTCAAGGCTGAAATTTGGCTATGAATAATATGTAATATGATAAAAGGGTTAGGGATTCGAGAGAGGCAGATATTATAAAGTTGAGTTGGCTCACCAAGGGGTCAAGAGGAAGAAAAGAGGAGAGAATGGCTAGTGTAAAAGGGATGGCCTATGAGAGAATTGAGGGGGTCAAAGAACTGGTTATTATGGTGCAAATGAAGTTTAGAGTGTGTTTTTTTGTTTTGTTTTGTTTTGGTTTGGTTTGTTTGTTTGTTTTTGAGAAGGCAAAAGGAGAAGTGAAAATCCCGCAGGTCTAGATTTGGTAAGGGGATTTCTAGTTTAATGAACATGGAAGTGGAAAATAAGGTGCTTTAACTGAAGTAAAAAAAAAAGGCAGAAGAAGCAAGTGTGATCTCAGAGTAAGTAAAAAATAGACCTAATTAAAAGGGATAAGAAAGGAAACAACATCTTACTAAAAAGAACCATAAATAATGAAATAATATGAATACTAGAGGTATATGCACCAAATAACATGATATCTAAATTCTTTAAAAAAATGATTTATGGGAGACATTAGAAAGTAAAACTATACTAGAGAGGGGACTTTAACTTTCCCCAATCAGAGTTAGTTAAATTTAACCATTAAAAAATTAGAAAAAAATCAAGTTGATGCACAGAATCTTGGAAAAGTTAGAAACAATAGACCTCTGGAGAAAACTGAATGGGAATAGAAAGATTTATACCTTTTTTTTCTCAGCTGTATGTGGAATCTTCACAAAAACTAATCATGTATTAGAATATAAAATCTTTTAACCAAATGCAGAAAAGCAGACATATTAAATGTCTTTTCAGACCATAATGCAACAAAATTACATTTAATAAAGGACCATGGAAGCATAGATTAAACCTAATTGGAAACTAAATAATCTAATCCTAAAGAATGAATAGGTCAAAAAAATTAATAGTAAAAGCAATCAATAATAGCATTAAAAAGAATGATAAGTCAATGCATAACAAAAATTGTACACTAAGACTAGGCTGGATTTATACCAGGAATGCAGAGCTTATTCAGTATAAGGAAAACTACTAGCATATTTGACCACATCAATAACAGTAACAACAAAAAATCAATTGATTATATCAATAGATGTAGAAAAAACCATCGACATAATACAACACCCATTCCTATTTAAAGCACTAAAAAGCATAGGAATCAAACAACCCTTTCTTAAAATGATATGTAATATCTATCTAAAATGAAGAACAAGCATTATCTGTAACAGGGATAAACTTGAAACCCTTCCAGCATCATCAGGAGTGAAGCGAGGCTGTCCATTATTGTCACTGTTATTCAATATTGCATTAGAAATGCTAGCTATATTGATAAGACAAGAAAAAGAGATTGGAGGAATAAAAATAAGCAATGAGGAAATAAAACCATAACACTTTGCAGATGATATGATGGTATACTTGGAGAACCCCAGAGAATCAGCTTAAAAACTATTTGAAAGAATTAACAACTTCACCAGAATTGCAGGATATAAAATAAACCCATGTAAAGCATCAGACTTTCTATCTACTACCAAGGAAACCCAGCAGGAAGATTTAATAAATTCCATTTAAAATAACTATAATCAATATAAAATACTTGGGAGTCTACCGGACAAGTCAATCCCATGGACTGTAGGAACATAATTACACAGCATTTTTCACACAAATAAAGACAGAGCCAAACAGAGAAATAGTAATTGCTCATGGATGGGTTGAATCAATATAATAAAAGAATCCCAGTTCTATCAATGCTAATTTACTTAGTGCCATGCCAATGAACCTACCAAAAATTATTTTATAGAGCTAGAGAAAAATAAGAATTAAATTTATCTGGAAGAACAAAACTCAAGAATATCAAAGGAATCAATAAAAAAACACTTATGTATTATTGATACATTACTATAGTTTTTATTGAGCCTACATTTCTAATTTCTCCCTTTCTCCCAGAGCTATGCCATATAAAACAGAATGTGGAGGCCCCTAGAAGTTAAAAGGACATAAAGTACTGAACTTAGACTCAGAAAGACCTAAAATCAAATCCCATCTTAGACGCTTACCAGTTATTTAACCCTAAATGAGTCAATTAACCTCCTTCAGTCTCAGTATCCATATCTTTAAAATAATAACACCCAGCTAATATGGTTGTTGCTAGGATCAAATGAGAAAATATCTGTAAAGCACTTTGTAAATCTTAAAGTGCTTTAGAAATCCTAGCTATTATTATTGCTATTATCTTAAAAGGAAAAAAAAAGAGAAAAGAAAGCAAAAGCAATAAATAAATTTTGATGATATATTTTAAATACAGTGCAGAGTTTTGTGAGAAAGTCGTGGCTAAGGTATTGAGAAGGAAAAGAAATGGCCAAGAATCATATCAGACACTTTATTACTCACAATGTGTGAGTAATGGGGTGTGAGACTCCATTGTCCTTCAGTCCCATGCAAAACCACAGACCAAAATGGCACTGGTGTACAATGGAGGGCATAACCTGATCAGGAGCACATACCTCTGGATCTCTGCCCCTATATTTCATCTATTACTAGATAATTTCACTAAGCAGGAGTGAGATCTGGGGGCAGTCAATCAGTGTGTAGTTCGTACTTCAACCCTCTTTGCCACTTACCTACCACAATGGCATTGAGATTAGAAAAGTTTGCCAGCCTTAAGTTCAATGATCAGATGAACTTTGCCACGCCAATTGTGATAAAGAAAACTTTATATGCATTTCTTAAATAAAGCTGACTAAAAAAATTAATGGGTAAATAATAATTTTCTGGGATATAGGTGGGTAAATCCGTGGTCAAATATGGTGTTATTTCTACATGGTAGAACCTATCAATAGATCACTTTTCAAAATTTTTATTGTTATTAGAATATGATGACTTTTTGCTGCAGAATGAATGTTTCCAGAGGTCATGATCACTGTGCTTAAACCACGAATCAGTAATATCTCAGTATGATCAGTAACAAGTCTTCAATTTCAAAGTCGAGGTATAAACTTAAATATGCATCAAAGGCATTATAAAGATTCAATTCAAAGTCAAATAAATAAAAATGTTAACAATGGGAGTAAATTAGCATTTCTTCAAGGTCACAAACATTATTTTCAAATGTCTTAGTCTTATTATAAGTAAAATCATTGTTAAAAAATATTCTCAACATTTTATGGATAAAGGAAAATTCTACTTATAAAACTTTTCTTGTCGTTGGTTAACTTGTCAGTCCTCTGAGCCTTGTGGCCATGTACCTTATTTTTATTTTATTTTTTGTCCCAGAAAGCAAAGTGTGCTCAAGGCAAAATTGCTAAGAAGTTTGTCTTTCACTCTGCTCACTGCCTGGCTACTCTAACTATTTACTCCTCTGGTGACTCCATGGGGCCCCTTATCTAGTTCCGTAGGCTTGCTTTCCTGGAGTAGTACACATGGTTTTGATCTTTTCATCTACCCTCCCTGACTGCCTCCAGCACCCAGCTCAAAGTCCACCTTGCACAAGTGTCTTTTCCTAGCCCCTCCAGCTGTTAGAGTATTTGCCTGTAATATTTTCCTTCCATCTACTCAATAGAGTTGTTTGAATTTGTGATTTTGACTTTGTATTCCCAGTGCTTAGCAGAGTACATGTGATTCTTATTGACTGCTTATGTCTCATTCCATCAGGTTTCATCTCTATTCTGGGCAAAATATAAATTAGGCTTTATTAATGCAACACTTAAATGTTGCCTGTGCAACATATAGCCTGCAAGGCCCTTGCAGTCCACCAAAGGATTTCAGGCAGCCCATGAAAAATGAACAGGATGTAAAAGACAGTTAACATGTAATGAGTGCTTTGTCCATTCCCCACTTGACCCTCATTCCCCTAGTCATTACTGTGCCCGCCACGTAATGTGGCAGGTGGGTTGCCACTGTGCACTCTCTCCTGTTTGTTACGTGACCTGTGACACCCAAATATCATTATACCTTTACTTGAAAAGTGAGCTGCTAAAAACCTATGTGCGGCCCCAAGAAGTTTAGTCTACTTGAATTTTGGCTTCTATCAACTGCCAAGTTGTGCAGGTCTGATTTAAAGGGTACTTTCTGAAGCCAAGTTAGCATGCTGAGTGTATAAAGAGTTGACTTTGGAACCAAGAACTGGGTTCTGTTTCTGCCTCTGATGCTTATTTTTTTATGTGACCCTCTCTTAAGCCTATAAGTTGAAGAGATGCTGATTTGTATTGGTAAAGGAAATTCCTCACTGGGGATTCCATATACCAATGAAATCAGTAATCCAACCCCTACCCCTATTCTTTCTGGGGTCAATGACATCTTTGAGAATAAAGAAATATCTCTTTTCCCCACTCCATATAAAATAATTTGCTAAGCCCCAGTAGTTAACCTATAAATATTTCTTTCCTTTTATTTCAATTTTTTTTTTTTACATATTCACCTGCCCAACACTCAAGTTTCAAGCCCTAGCATTCCTGCCTCTGGTTTTTCTCTTCTCTAATCCATTCACTAAGCTATTAAAATAATCTCCCTAAGGCACAAGAATGGTCAGTCCTTGAACCATCAATATTCTGTGCCTTCCTAATTTCTTGGGCAAAACAGATATGTCCTAGCTTGCCATTTAAAGTGTTCTACAATCAAGGTCTGGTCTTATTCCCACATTCTACATTCAAACGAAACCGGCCTACCAGTTTTTTCCCAACATTGTCAATTCCACTTGTGTTCTCTGGGCACCTATATAAGCCAACTAGTAGGCTTTTAGTTGATACTCTTTCTTTTTCAAGGAGAACCTTTGAGTCAGATTTCCATTTAGAGACGATATCTTTATAGATTCTAATTTCATTTATAGAGAAAATTTTAATGCTGATATGGTTTAGTTTCTCTATCAGTTGATCAATTCACTGGTCACTGAATAAGGATTTCACATATATAATACATGAAGTTAAAGAAATATTTGTATAGAATGAAAAAGTAGTCATTCTTAGCCTCTTTATTGCCCCCAGACCATCCATAACTATGCAAATAAAATGTAGCTAGGCAGAGCTGAGAGCCATTAAATACATTTTCTTTATTTTGCATTTCACCATGGCAAAATCATTCTCTAGCCTCTAACAATCTCTACCCTCCGAAAAATAAATGCTATAAGGCAAAAGTAATAGGACCTTTGTGTCTTTGGCTAAATTGAGCTTCAGATAACGGACAAAGTTTGTTGTCATGCATACATTTGGAACTTTCTCAGAGCTTTTTTTATGATAAGACCTGATTAATATGGAAACATTGAACATATTTTAAACTTTTTATAAAATTTTATGACTTCGATAGTAATACAACTTTATGCCAGCCAAACTGAGTGGAATGGAAACTGGTGAATACCAACAGAATGTAAAGATTGAACTATTTTATAAAACATTTTAAAGTTAGATTTTTAACATTAAATTATGTTTTAAAAGTGATGATTCATAATTACAATGAGATACTTGAAATTATGCCATTATGGTGATGAATGATGCTTCTTTGTTTCATTTGAAGAACTTGACTTAGCCTGATTCCTCAGTATGTGCCTGATGTTTGTTGATTAATTATAAAATGGCAGGTTGTTGAGACTAGATGTTTAATTAGAAGTGATCATTATTATAGATGTGTTATAAACTTGTCTATGAATAATCATCAGTGCTATAAAATGCATTATAACATCTCCCCATGTTATCCATGTCTTTATACTCATAGAAGTAATTGAAATCCATATAATATTTGACACTGCAATTACTTGAAAAAATAAAAAAGGTTCCATTTTCTACTGCTCTGGAAAAGAATGATACTGAGGTAATTGTGTAGAACCAAAGACGCTTACCTCAACCCATTCAGTGGAGTTGGAATCTCTCTGCTGTTGATTTGAAGGATCATATGAATTTAAGGGATTCCATTCGGTTTCAAATGAAGGAAAGCAGCATGCAAATTTACACAGTTAAGAAACACATAGATTGTTCTTGTTTATGAGCGACAGTGTTTATTAAAAGCTAAAAAGTATCTAAAGCTCAGGTCAATATTTAACATCAAAAGGTAACCAGGTCAGCATGAATGTTGAGGAGTTATACTCCTCAACTAAAATAGCATTAGAAAGACACACAAAACCAAACAAAACAAAATGAAAACTGTTTTTAGCCTATGATGGCAGGCATCTAGGTGGTGCAGTGGAGAGAGTGTCAGGCCTACAGTCGAGAAGACCTGAGTTCAAATCCATCCTTAGACATTTATTAGCTGTGTGATAGTGGGCAAGTCACTTAAACCTGTTTGCCTCAGTTTTCTGATCTGGAAAATGAGCTAGAGAAGGAAATGGCAATCCACTCTAGTATCTTTGTCAAGAAATCCTCAGAGAAGGTCATGAAGATCTGGACATGACTGAAATGACTGAACAACAACAAGCCTATGATGGTATTCAGATTGGAAGGTGAACAGGGATATGCAGGATTGACATCTAGACTTCTTTTTACATAGTGTTCAACATGGAAAGGCAATGGTCTGGGGTTAATAGCCAGAATTTCCAATCTATTGTGCCTTGACTTGGGGCCACATGGGAAAGTAGTGATCTATATGATAACTGGGAGGACTTATTCACAATGGCACATATGTTGACACTCCAGCATAACTGTAATCACGTGTAATTGAGAAATATGAGAGAATACCATGTCCAGCTGCTCCTCATTTACTACCTTAAAATAAATCCCACTAAGAAGTGACAGATGTGTGGGTCTTGGAAAATATTCAAGAAAAAAACATGTCATTATATATAACCTTAAAGTCTTTCCCATTCTTTTATGATGTCCATTCTGTAATGTCATTTGGAGTTGAAATATCAATAGCTAATTTCATTTGTTTCCATGAAAGTTTGACTCTCCATTTCATTATAATGTAGAGATTACTCTGTTTTTCAAGCCTATACCATGTGAGCACAGCCATTGGCAGATTCTGCCCAGTTGGAAAGATTTCTAATATGATCGTAACATTATACTATGCCTGCTAGCTAATCATGTAGTGGCTAATCACCAGGACGAGATAATTTTTTTGACCACGGTGACCCATGAAACAAATGGAAATACGTTCCAGTGTATCACCTTTTCCCTTCCATCATGAAAATAAAATTCCAGAAATTAAGAATGAGGTTACTGGATCACATAAGTTTTAGGTTGTCCATGAACATTGATTTAACTGTAGTCATTCTAAATATGAGATCTCTGTCTAACAATTGAAGTGTCATACATCTAGAAGAGGGGTGAGGAAACTGTGGCCTCAAGGACACCTCTGATCTAGAAGAATTATTGACACAATCTTTATGAATGAAACCAGAGTTTCAAAAGAAGTTGCAGTTGCTGAAATTGAAGAATGGCTCACAACGTTCCTTCAGAGAGACAAATACAAAAATAAGACATGATGTTCCAAACCAAGTAGACATATACTTTGAAACTTAATGACTGCTTTGGAAAATGACTGAAAAACCTTATTGTGAATGATCACATCACAAAGTAGTACTTCTTTTATGTAATATTTGTACTCTTTGGGACAACAAACAAATAAAAATTATCTGAATATTTTATCTTTATCAAGATAGAACCAAAATTCACTTTTTTTGGTTAATGTGAGATCTGTTTTTAAAATATTATCTTCATTTGTATAGTTGAAGGCAGTATTAAAAGCTGTAGGGATTTCTATCCTCATATTTTATCACTCTCTTTCCATATGCTACAGTCAAGGTATACTGACCTTTTCTCTCTTCTCCCATAATACTTCATTTCCAGTCTGGAATGAACTAACTCTTCTTCTTTACCTCATAAAATCACTAACTTATTTCAATATATGACTCAAGTATTACTGTCTAATATACTGCCTGGCACATAGTAAGTACTTAATAACATTTGCTGACTGTCCCAAACTATTAATGCCCTCCATAATTATATATTATATTTAACTTACTAGCATTTATTTTGAAATTTGCTTTATATAGTCTTACATATGTATGAATTGTCTTACATGTTAGAATGCAAGCTTCTAGAAACCAGGGACTATTTCATTTATTATATTGGTACCTCTGAAGCCTGGCCAATAGTAACATTTTAAAAGTACTTGTTTATATTGTGCTTTAAAAAAACAAAAGCCAAAAAAAAAACCAAAATAAGAATGCAATAGTTTCAAGAAACTTGGGGAGATTTTTATTAAATGTTGAAGAGTGAATTAAGCAAAAAAGGAGAAAAATTTATTTATTTGTTTTTAAAATAATTTTTATTTTTAGGTTTGTATTCTCTCCCTCCCAACTACCTCCATTAAGCCCCATTGGAATGTAAACAATACAAACTCTTGTCTTAAACATATAGTCAAGTAAAATAAACATTTTGACCAAATCCAAGTGTGTGTGTGTGTGTGTGTGTGTGTGTGCATCACTTTACCACCTCTGTATCAGGAGGAAGGTAGCATGATGCATCATAAGTACTCTGGAATGATGGTGGTCATTGTGTTTATTGGAGTTGTTAAGTATTTCCAAGCTATTGTAGAGACTTTCTTGACTATTTGAAATATTGTTATTATTGTTTAAATTGTTCCCTTCTCACAATGTACACCTTAACTACAAAATAGTGAGGACAGACAACTTGGAAAGACTAAAAAAAATGATTAATAAAATCACCTGACAATATCTGAGGACTAAAGGTAAAGAAAGCTATCAACCCCCGATCAAGAGGTGAAGGACTCAAGATTCAGAGTACTGCATATATGTTTGGTCATGTCCTAAGTAGCCCTTTTTGTTTGGTTGTTTTTTCTTTTTTTTTAATGTACTTGGTTTATTTGTTATAAATTTTTGTTTTTCTATTCCTCCAATTCTGGGGATGAAGAGGAGAATGCAGAGAGAGAAAATACTATTTTGTTACTCAAAAATAAAAATGAAAAGAGCACTTTTTTAATTGATTGATTGCCTGGTTGAATGTTCTTTTGCTTTGATATTCTTCCTTTATGCTATGTCTTCCCATATTCACACTTGTCATCATTTCTTGTGTTATTATAATATTCTAGTATATTAGCATAGCTATACATACATATTATGCTATATTCCATAATATTATTCTATCTTGACATGTAATCAGTAACACCTCATTTTGGGGTATATAGTAGTTTGTTTCCTGAGTTTTGCTTTTACAAATAGTGATGCTTTAAATTTTTTTGGCAAAATATCTAGGTTTAAATGCTTCTGTCAATTTTTCTTCCTCTTCTTTATGAACTGTTGTATTCAAACTGTGCTGCTTTTTTAATTTTCCTGAGTAATTAATTATTTTCAGGTTGTCTCAGTGAGTTTTTTCACTATAACTTCATTACTTCTATTTATAGAGTTCTCAAATGTCCCTGTTTTATACTTTTAAGAAATCAAAAATTTTAGTTGCCTCCTTTCCCATTTTGTCTTCCATCTCAATCATTTTATTCCTTATGGAATTTAACATTTTCTTAAGATTTTTCACCCAATGTTCTGAACTCTTGAGTCTATTGTTCATCTTTTTTTTCTTTTATTTATTTTAATTCCAAAAATAGACAGTGATACTCCATTGAATTAAGGGTAAATTCGATTCCCATCAACCTTACATTTTTTTTTTATTTCATATAACCCCCATTCATAAAACTTTTGTTCAGGCAAATTGGAATCCTTGTTGTTCTCTGAATAATTCATAATAGCACCTCCATGTATTTGCGAAAGTTATCTTCAGCCTGGAGTGCACATCCTTCTTATCTCAAATTTTCAGAATCTTTGTCTTCCTTCATTAACTCATTGCACATGCCACCTCTTTCATGAATTCAATGTCATCCAAACAGTTATTATTCTTATATACTTTATCAATATTCCAGGTGGTATATATTTACTTGAGTACATACATAACAACCCATTACAATGGAAAGTCCTTTAGGGCATAAACTATTTTCACTTCTGTCCTTGCATGGTCAGCACCATTTTCAGTGTCTTGTACAGAATAGGGGTTTAAATATTTGCCAAATTGAATCATTCCCATCTGAAGAGTCTTTCATGAGATCAAATTTTTTTAGATTTATTTAACTACATTGTCATTGCTCTATTCTGTTTGTCTCCTGGTGGCCCCTCCTCATTTTCTTTTCCCCAATTATATTTATTCATTGTACTTGAAAAAAAAACCTGTTTTAACTTGTTTGTTCCTTCAGATATCTTTTCTGTGAAGTAATTTTTTTTTTTCCTGTAAGGATTGGCTCTTATTTTTCCTCATTATTCTTTGATTTATTTGGTGCATTGGTTGCTTTTGAAAGAAGAGAAGCTAGGCTCAGTCATAACCAATCATTTACTCATCTTGCCAGGATTTTACCATTCTTCCCTAAAACAGCTCAAGAGCATCCAAAGATAAAACTCAAGAACATAATAAAATGGAGCAGTATTTCTAATAAAAGAAGAGTTCTCAAATTTAGACTGTGTATAGTTGGTCAATAAATATTTACTAAACTCCTACTATGTGCCAGACACTCTGAAAAGCATTGGGGATACGACTCCAAAAATAGAAAGACAGTCCCTCCCCTCAAGGAGCTTAAAATTTAGTGGGGGAGTATTATGCAGAAAACTGAAAAATCAGGTGTAGGAAGGCAGTCAATGTGGGGGGGGATGGTGGAGAAGTCAGAAAGTTTCCTGAGTAGTGTAGTCACGTGAAAAATGAGGAGCAGTTCTGAGCTGACTTGTTTCATTAAGTTGAAGACTTGGAGTTCGTGACCCTATAATCCATTCACAGAGACAGAGGGTAGTGATGAGGTATAATACTAAGGCTGATGAAATATTGCAGGATAATGAGGTTTTCTCAATAAGGTCCTTCCCGGGGAATTGGCAGAGAAGTCAAAATGATATATGTATAGATAAAATATAGTGTACTTGACTTCATAATACTAGAAAAATGAAGTCAGTTTAGGGTAATTGTGCATAGTCTAATTGGTTCTCTTTTGTTTGCTTCTTATAAGTTAATTATCCTCTGTAGTCTTTATATGGATAGGGATAGGGCCTGGACCTGTGGTTTTATTGATACTTGGAACTTCTGAGTGAAGACTTTCTCTAACAATCCAGGATTTTCTATGCAACTTAAACTGAAATAATAGATGGTTATGTGGGGCACTGAATTGTTGTGACTTACCCAGGCTCATATAGAGTTGCACATCATTTCTTACCATAATATAATATTCTAATATATTCATCTACCACCATTTCCCAGTCATTCCCCAATCAAGAGACATCTATTTTTTCTGCAACTCTTTTGTAAAGCTACTCTAATACCCTTGGGGTTAAAGAGTGAGAACAAAATGAATTGTAGTGAAATGTGATCTTTTTTTATGCAGAGACTACCAGGTACTTGGAAGCTCTGTTAAGTGTGTATTAGTGTATTTATAAGTACGTGTGTACATGTCTATGTTACCAGTACCAAGCCAATAATTATTTCTCATTACTTGAGTTCATGCTCACTCATTTCCTGTACTCTATTAAAAAGAGGTAGTAATTATTGATGAAAAACTATTTAGTTTTTAGCTGTATAAAAGGTGGCATAATAATTATTCCTTTCACCCGTCTTTACCTCATCAATTCTGGTAGATGTAAAAAGAGTTAGATATAAAGCACATGATTGGATTAAGGACAATTTATTTTGCTAACAGAAAAGATTTATTTTTCTCTTAAGACCTATCTTGTCCCTTTAAAGGGGACGCTGCATTAAACATACACCATATATACAACAGAGTTGGAATATTAAATTATTTACACACACAAAGGGTGTAATTTGACTCCAATTCTCATGGGAGTCTGAGAATCCTGAATACTTTGACTCTAACAGGAATAAACGTGTGACTTGACTAGGTTCACTGTGGTATAAAAGAGAAAGGGAATAAACACACACACACACACACACACAGAGACACACACATGACTTCAGTGAAACAAACTTACATGTATTTATTAAGTATTTACAAGGCACGGTGCTAACATTCAAAGGCAAAACAAGATAGATCCTTCTCCTAAATAGTTTAGTACTTACTTGGGGATATAACATATATAGAGATAAGGAGATGATTGTATTTTGGTCCTCAGCACTTATATCAATATCTAGAAAATACAGTATTCTTAAAAATACTTTTTGATCAATTGATTCATACAAGACATTTTGAGTACTTCCAGTTAAAATAGAAAAGGTCCAGCTCTCCCACAAACTTCAGCAAGGATCAGAAATACAAAAAAAAGATCAGTGAAAAAGAAAACCAGAAAGAAACAATAGCACGTTCCTCCATGTAGTCCAGGACTGCACAAAGTGAATGTGCAATGCCTAATATATGCAAAGCCTCATAGATTTCTGAGCCAAGACAAGAAAGAGAAGGAAGAAGATGCCATTGTGACGTAGTGCTGAAAGCCATTGGCATCTTGGCCTGGGTAGCCAAGTTCCAAAGCTCATTGTACAGGGAAATAGGAATAGTCAGGGCATGCACATTCAGATCTTCCAAGATCTGGCCTAAAGCCAGTGGTTCCCAAGGCACAGGAGAAGATAAAAGTCAGATGATTACCTGGGCATCACACACAGTGGGGTTGGCTTGAAAGCCCTATTCAAAGAGCTAGCACCTTGGCAGCCTGCAACAGAGCAACTGAAGGAAAATGGAGCACTGACACAAGATAGAGAAGCAGTGACATCCAGATTATAGAGGGAAAGTAAGAACCAGAGCTTACACATCAATCCATTAGTGTAGGAGGGAGTTCTCCTGGTTTGGCTCATTTCACTCAGCATCAGTCTATACAAGTCTTTGCAGTTTTTTCTGAAGTCTACCTGCTCATTCTTTCTTATAGCACAATAGTATTCCATTACATTCATATACCACAACTTGTTCAGCCATTACCCAGTTGATAGGCATCCTCTCAATTTCTAGTTCTTTGCCACCACAGAAAAAGCTGCCATAAATATCTCTGTACACATGGGTCCTTTCCCCTTTTGTATGTTCTCTTTGGGATACAGCCCTAGAAGTAGTATTGCTAAGTCAAAGGGTATGCACAATTTTATAGCCCTTTGGGCATAGTTCCAAATCGCTCTCCAAAATGGTTGGATCATTTCACAACTCCACCAACAATGCATTAGTGTTCTAATCTTCCCACATCTTCTCCAACATTGATGATTTTCTTGTTTTGTCACGTTGGCCAGTCTGATAGCTGTCATATGCTGCCTCAGAGTTGTTTTGATACGTATTTCTCTAATCAATAGTGATTTAGAGCATTTTTAATATGACTATAGATGGCTTTAATTTCTTCATCTGAAAACTGCCTGTTCATTTCCTTTTGTTCATATCCAGTTTCTCAATTGGAGAATGACTTTTATTCATATACATTTGACTTAGTTCTCTATATATTTTAGAAATGAAGCCCTTATCAGAGACACTGGTTTTAAAAAAGAAAAACAAACTTTCCCAGTTTTCTGCTTCCCTCCTAATCTTGGTTGCATTGGCTTCGTTTGTGCAAAACTTTGCAATTTAGTGTAATCAAAATTATCCTTTTTGCATTTCATAATGTTCTCTATCTCTTGTTTGGTCATAAATTCTTCTGTTCTCCATAAATCTGACAGGTAAACTATTTTTTGCTCTCCCAGTTTGCTTACAGTATCAGCCTTTATATCTAAATTGTGTACCCATTTTGACTTTATTTTGGCATACAGTGTAAAATTTTGGTCTATGCCTAGTTTCTGCCATGCTCTTTTCCAGTTTACCCAGCAGTTTTTGTTAAGTAGTGAGTTCTTATGCCAGAAGATGGGTTCTTTGGGTTTAGCATCTTTAGCGTCATTGACTATGGTGTCTTGTGTACTTAATCAATTCCACTGATCCAACACTCTATTTCTTAGGCAGTACTAAATAGTTTTGGTGATTGCTGTTTTATAATACAATTTAAGATCTTGTATGGGTAGGCCACTTTCCCTTACATTTTTTTTTTCGTTAATGCCCATGATATTCTGGACCATTTGTTCTTCCAGATGAATTTTCTTATTATTTTTTCTAGCTCTTTAAAATATTTTTGGTACTTTTATTGGTATGGTACTAATAAGTAAGTTAATTTAGGTAGATTGTAATTTTTATTATATTATCTCAGCTTACCCATGAGCAGCTGATGTTTTTCCAATTATTTAGATCTGACTTTCTTTGTGTGGAAAGTGGTTTGTAATTGCATCCATATACTTCCTGGGTTTGTCTTGGCAAGTAGACTCCTAAACATTTTGTAATGTCTAAGGTACTTGTAAATGGAATTTCTCTTACTATCTCTTGCTGTTAGGCTTTGTTAGTAATATATAGAAATGCCAATGATTTATGTGGGTTTATTTTATGTCCTGCAACTTTGCTAAAGTGGTTTATTATTTCAAGAAGTTTTTACTTGATTGTCTAAGTATACTATCATATCATCTGTAAAGAGTGATAGCTTTGTTTATTTTTTGCCTATTCTAATTCCTTCAATTTCTTTTTCTTCTCTTATTGGTAAAGCTAACATTTCTAGTACAATATTGAATAATGATGGTGATAACGGATATGCTTGTTAATAAAATACTATTTTTAAAAATAACTTATTTAGAAAACAATTTGAGAAGATTGTTTAAGAATCATCAGATTCCCTGAAAATGTCTAAACAAACAATCCAGATACCATATTTCAAGAAATAATTAAAGAAAAATATCCATATCTTTTAGAACCAGAAGGAAAAGTGAAAGTCATATCTGTTTTATTAAGTGAGATTTAACTTACCCCGATGCCCTATAGTCAATTTAGTTGAGGCTGCAGTATCTTTTATTTGGAAAGGAGTCCTTGTTTCTGGCACTGTTTATTACAACTCCTCTTAAACTATAAGCTTATAAATCAAAATGAGTACTGTACACTTCTGATTGCCTAGAAGCATATACGTGGCCTTCATTTTGAACTGAATACACACACACACACACACACACACACACACTCTCACACTCACAAGCACACTGAAATCTGAATGGAAATATATATTTCATAAATGTATGCATATATTTTTGTTTCCTTTTTTCAGTCATGTCTGACTCTTCATGATTCTTTTTGGGGATTTTCTTGGCAGAAATACTGGAATGGTTTGCTGTTTCCTTTTCCCACTCATTTTACAGATGAAGGAACTGAAGAAACACAAAGTTAAGTGATTTGCCTAAGGTCACATAGCTAGCAAGTGTCTGAATTCAGATTTGAATTCAGGTCTTCTTGACTCTATTTTCTGAGATTTATCTATTGTGCCACCTAGCTGTCCTATATGTGCATACATACATACATACATACATCAATATGGAAAAATAAGTACTTACAATACCATTTTTATGATGTTTTTTTTTAAATTTTTATTTATTTTTTCTTCAAAATGACAAGAGTGATTTTAGTGTATGGTACAGGTTTGGCTTTAGTCTTCTTGAATACCTTCATAATTTCCAACAACACTCTTTATAAATTCCATCAAATGTTTCTCTTTTTACTTAAGGAACTCTTACTGTTGCTGTTCTGTCTTCCCTTACAATAATCAGGATCACATGTCAGCCCAAATGGTCCTGAGTTTACCTTCTCATCCTGGTTGACTCATTGTCCAATATTTTGTCATGTACTGGTCTTCAGCTTCTGTCACTTTCTGATTTGAAAGGTAGTCTCAAGGTTGCTTCAATTCCCAGGGGGTGATTTTGGTTTACTTAGTAGCTGCCAGAGTTCAGGTTTTCTAAAATGTCAAATGCTGTTTTTGAGTGTAGAATTCTAAGTTTTGATTTCCTATCTTTCATATAAGCAAAGATCATGTCAGCTGTGCTATGTTACAGTTTAAAGCCTACCTGTGATTCTGAAAGTAAATGATTCATGACGGTGTTCCATAGCTAGTAGAGAAAGATCTGAGCCAGGATTTTGCCAGTGATAGAGAGCAGGGGAGTATCATTTTGTGGGCTGTAGTCAGTTTTTTGTTTACTTACTAATAAATTATATTTTATGGGACTATTACCAATCTGTCACCCAGTTTGGGTACAATATGCTATTAATATTAGCTTAGTTTTGTGCTCCAATTTACATCCTATCTACTGTATATGTCTGCATTATGTGCACGTATGTATATATGTATGAATGTGTTTTACCAGTTGCTGTATATGTGTACGTGCCTGTGTATTTTAGTATTTACTATATATGCATATATGTATGTAAGCATATACATATTTTACCATTTGCTATAGAGTATGTATATATGTATATGTATGAGTATATTTTACCAATTGCTATATGTGTGTGTGTGTATTACCAGTCGTACATAGTAAATGGGTAAACTCAAAATGCCTTCAAGGTCTGCAAAATTAAAAGTCTGCAAAGAAAGCAAAATGCACAGAATGACATGAACCAACAACATGGTAATAAAAATGGAAATAACACTAAAAACATCAATATTCAGATTGTAGTTTATGGGAAAAATTGGTTCCAAAAAGCTAAACATTATTCACTAATCTGGTGATGAACTATAGGTATGGAATTATGTGTATCTTATTAGAGGTTATATGTTTATTGTATCTGAAGGAGGATATAGAAGCATAGATGTAAAGCTGGCAGGGATGTCAGTAGCTGTATGTTCTAGTCTTCTCATTTTACAGAGGAGGAAACTGAGGTTCAGAGAGGTTAAATTTCTTCCACCTGATTACATGGGCAGTAAGTGTCAGAGGAGAGATCTGAGCCCAGATACTTTGTATGTCTTTCTGGGTTCTTTCAAATGTAACATTAAAAATAAACAAAAATTTGATTTTCTATGTGACAAGGGAGGATTTGATTTAAGGCCAAATAGGCAGAGTGGCAGATAAGAGTTAGGTTACCTCTTGGAAACGTCTATGGAATACTACCTCTTTTTCTCCTCTTTCTCTTCTTTTTTGGGCATTAGGAAAGAAAAATTTGACATATGGAAGGATAAACCACTCACACATTAATAAATGCACAAACCTTCTAATCTTTCTTGTATATGTTTTTATTCTGTCATCATAAGGGGATAAGCCTCTAGAGTGGTACACTTACAGGAAAACTAGAAGTAGCTAGAACTCAAGGAATGATGAGGGAAACCATTTTTGATGTAAGACATAGGTGGGTTGTATTTATAAGTTAATTTATTTTTTCTTTATAAATAGCTATTGAATATGAAATTCAAATACCACAGAATATCATAAAAGCTAGCTGAGGGTAAAAAAAAATGTGTTGCTAAATTGCAGTTATAATGATGAAATGTCTGTTACCAGAAGTGAAATGTAGTCATCTTATTCACCCTAAATCCATATCCCTAGTTATCATACATATGGCTATTATTAAGTTATTAAGGGGCTATCCCAAGATATTCTAATAACTCCATTTCCCTTTTCCATGGAAATTAAAATGAGGTGATTCGAGTTTTCTCAAAAATTGGATATATGAAACCTCTCTGTTTCCTCAAATTAGCCTTCTGATTTTTGAAGTAAACTGTAAGAATGTTTTATATTTTAAAGAGAGCAAAAGTAGGCCTTTTTGTGCCTCTTATAGTTTATATAAAATATCTTTGTCATGTTATCTCAGACATCAGATATTAAATTTAAACTATAAGAAACCATTTCAAGAACATTTTACTTATAAATTGTTTATGCAATGTCTCTGGTCAGTTTAATCATGACTTTTTACATTTCATTTATGTGTGCTATATTTTAATAAATCTTTCACTGTTTCTCTGCATGTGTGTCTCTTCTGTCTCTGGCTCTGGCTCTCTCTCTGGCTCTCTCTCTGTGTCTCTCTCTGTGCTAGCTAGCTAGCTACCTCTCTTGCCTGGACCTTGATTCAATCCATATGGCCACTATGCACTGAGGAAGATTGATGCTCTTCATTAAATTACTGTTTTAGAGAGTTGCCTAGAGAACTTAGAAGAAAAATCACTCATTCATGCTCCCTACCTTTGACCTTATGTGAGACACAGGATTTGAATCCAGTTCTTCCTGACTTCCTGACTAAGTGAAAGTTTCTAAAGCAAAACAGTCTGGGGATGAGGAGGAGGGTGTATGCACATCCATTTTAAAGTTTAGTCTGTAATATGAACAATTTCTTAAAGCTGGACAATCTGTCACAGTTGTGCCACTCTGCTACTTTTCAGCAAATATGTGCCCCTCGAATGCCAGTTCACAACAGTATTCCCCTTTTGAGAAACAAAATAATCAATATAAGGGAATAGAAAAAGCATAAAAAGAGTAAAAATAGTACATTAGATGAAGAGAGGGACAAAATAGAAAACAAGAGTTGCATTGGCCCAGTCTGAAATACTTCTGAGAAATATTGTAATCTGGATTTTTAGTTAACAGTGAAATTTTCATTGCCAGTATAAACAGTTCTGTATTTAATAAAAGACTAAGTGTTCATCTGAAAACAGAGTAAATGGGAGCTAAACATTAATCGTTTTGCATTTGAGCTGATCATCCCTCCCTTTGAATTTCCTTACTGGACCATTAGATTACTAATTACCACGCTCACCTCCCCACACATTCTAGTAATAGAGTGCTAGAAGAGAAACACATTCAACTAACTTTGAACAAAATTCAATACTTTAACACAATTTGAATTTTATTCAGGTGGACATTCCCTCCAATGGTAATTGATGGGGAACTATTTGCTTCTCATCTTGAAGGACTCTTTATCCGTGTCTCTGTGTATTCTCCATGCAGTGGTATGTGGGGTAAGGTTTATCTCAGAGGCGTGGTAACTATTAAGTTAGAAAATGGGTGTAAAGTATCTTGGAAATCTTAAAGAACTATATAAATGTTAGATGATGATGATGATGATGATGATGATGATGATGATGATGATGATGATGATGATGATTTCTTATACTCACCACACCTCCAGTCTAGAGATGACTGCATATTCTGAACCTTTTACTAGACTTCTGCTGAGCCCAAGCAACATTTATAGTGCAATACAACCTGGGTGGGGAGTGATGTTTGCACATACATTTTAAACTTTAATTGGCATTATTAATAGATTATTTAGTCTAGAAATCAACAAAAGCATGAAGTCCTGATTTGTAGTTATAACTGACATTTGAGGTTGAAATATTCAGTAAAAACTTAGTTGTGGTTTCTCATAAGCCAGGTAGAGGTAGCTCAAGCATACATTGGGTCTACCAAACTTACTAGAAGCCTTTCTCTAGCTGTCCCTAGTTTTTGCTGTTTGAATAACCCACTTCCTTTGCTCATCATGAGCTTTTTTAAAATACTGCTTTTCACATAGAATACATTATGATATTTTGAACATTATTTTTCAGGTGACTATAGACAGCCTGGGTGTTTTCCTTTGAGAATTGATAATCTGTATCCTAAAACTAATAATGAGGAGAATGGCTTTGTTATATGTTTGAATTAGTTCCATACATATTCTCACACACAAACACCAATGTTCTATCTATACACACATATATTCTTGGAAATAAGACCATCAGTGAAACTTGCTGGAAATTTTTCTTTTCCCTCACTTATTTGTCTTTTAATCATAACTTTATTAGATTGCACAAAAACTTCAAGCTCGAGAACAAAGATGGTGGAGCACAGAAGGTGCTCAACTGAGCTCTCCCATTATTCCCCACCAAACAACTTTAAAATAATCCCATAAATTGAATTCTGGAATAGAAGAGGCCACAAAAAGTTATAGTGAGACATTCTTCATAAGGGACTCAATAAGGTTAAATTAGGGGTGGGGAACCTGTGGCCTCAAGGCCACATGTGGCCCTTTAGGTCCTCAGGTGTGACCCTTTCATTAAATCCAAACTTCACAGAAGAAATCCTTTTATCAAGGGGATTTGTTTAACCGTTAAGCTGTTTACTTTTCTGTTGGGAAAGATGATACATATATTTTCTCAGCATGATAACATTAAAGGGCAGTTAGAAGAATTCTACGTAAAAGAGAATGAGAGGTATAAAAATAGGCAATGAGGAAACAAAACTATCACTCTTTTCAGATGATATGATGATATACTTAGAGAACCCTAGAGAATCAATTAAAAAAAATCTAATAGTAACAATTAACAACTTTGGCTAGTTTGAAGGATATGAAATAAACCCACTCAAATCATCGACATTTCTTTATACTACCAACACAACTCAGCAGCAAGAGATAGAAAAAGAAACTCCATTTAAAATAAATGCAGACAAAATAAAATACCTGGGAGTCTAGCTTCCATGATAAACCCAGGCAAGGATTATATGAACTTAATTATATAACACTTTTCACAGAAATAAAAACAGATCTAAATAATAGGAGAAATAGTAATTGTTCATGGAGAGGCTAAGCCAATATGATACAATTATCAATTCTAGCTAAAGTAATTTACTTATTCAGTGCCATGCCAATCAAATTGCTAAAACATTATTTTATAGAGCTAGAAAAAAAATAGTCACAAAATTCATATGGAAGAACAACAGGTCAAGAACATCAAGGTCACTAGTGAAAAAAAAAAGTGAAGGAAGGCTGCCAAGCAACTCCAGATTTTAAACTACATTACAAAGTGGTAGTCATCACAACAGATAGAATTATGGGAAATAAAAATACATAATTATGATTACATGAAATTAAAAAAAAAAGTTTTGCACAAATAAAATCAATGCAGCCAAAATTAGAAGAAAATAGGAAACTGAGGGAAATTTTACAGCAAGTTTCTCTGCTAAAGGCCTCATTTCTCAAATATATAGGGGCCTGAGTCAATTTTATTAAAAAAAAATAGGAGCCATTCTTCAATAGATAAATAGTTAAAGGATACGAACAAACAGTTTTCAGAAGAAAAACATCAAAGCTAACAATAATGACATAAAAATGCTTTAAATCACTACTGATTAGAGAAACACAGATTAAAACAACTCTGAGATACCACCTCTCCCCTATCAGATTGACTAATATGACAGAAAAGTAAAATGGCAGATACTGGGATGTGGAAGAAATTGGACGCTAATGCACTATCAGTGGAGTTGTAACCAGGTCCAACCATTTTGAAGAATAATTTGGCATTACACTCAAAGAGCTATAAAGCTGTGTATACTTTCTGACCGAGCAATACCACTACTAGGTCTATATCTCAAACAGATCAAAGACAAGGTAAAAGGACCTATTCATATAAAAATATTTGTAGCAAGTCTTTTTGTGGTGGCAAAGAATTGGAAATCAAAGCGATGCCCATCAACTGGGGAATGGCTAAGAAAGTTGTGGATAGATGATTTTGATGGAATGCTATTGTGCTTTAAGAATTGACAAGCAGGATTCTTTCAGAAAAAGCTAGAAAGACTTGTATAAACTCAAGCAAAGGGAATTGAAAATAATCAGGAAAATATTGTACACAGTAACAGCAATATTTTAGGATAATCACCTGTACAAGGCTTACCTACTTTTATTAAGATATTTTCAAAAGACTCATGATGGAAAAAATGCTATCCATTTGTAGAGAGACAACTGATGAACTAAGAATGAAAAATAAAATATTCTTTTTTAAAACGATTTTTATTGTTTTATTTTGTTTGTGTTTTCTTATGTAAGATGGCTAATATGGAAATATGTTTTGCATGACTTCACATGCATAATCAATATCAAATTGCTTGCCTTCTCAATGAAGGTGAAGTGCCAGGAGAAAACAAATTTGGAAATCAAAATTAAAAAAGTTAAAAAATTTTATACATAATTGAAAGATGTAAAAATATTTTTTAAAAAACTGCATGCCCACTCATTTATATAACTCCCTGCTGGATATATATCCCAAAGAAACAACAGAGAGAAAGGTTTCATTTGTGTGAAAATTTTTATACCAATTCTATCTGTGTTATCAAAAAACTAGAAACTAAGTGAGGACCTATTTTTGGGAAACAGACAAAGATATTTTCTTTTATATTTTTAATGATACTACAATTTTTATAATAAATGATATAATAAGAATTTCAAAGATACCTGGAAAGATTTATGTGAACCCTGAGAGTAAACTGATCAGAAGCAGATCAATTTATATTTTAACATTAATATAATAAAAATGAAAAATTCTCAAAGAATTAAAAGAACTCTGAGCAGCTAAATGATGAACTATCATTTCAGAGGCCTCACCTTTTGACAAAGAGGTGATAAACTATTGTGAAAACTAAGAAATGAATTTTTGGATGTGGCATGTGGGGATTTGTAATGCTTGATGGTGCTTATATGATAAAAAAGAGTTCTTACCTTCCTACCTTCCTTTCTTGTTTCTTTCCTTCTTTCCTGATGTGAGTTATACAATTTCAGTGTGAGATCAACATGATGATGATGTTATTGACAAAATTAGGAAAGGCAGAAAAATCAAAAGAACTGGAATTAGATCCCACATATTACCTGTGTAGTCTTCAACAAGTTGTTTCAACACTCCAGGCCTTAGTTTCTTCTTCTGTAACATAACAGAGTTGAACTATGTGCCTTCTGTATCTCTTCCATTTCTCATTCTATGATCCTTTAAGTAATGGAGAACAACAAATTCATCAAGGGAAGATATAGAGTTTGGTTTTGATTATGACTGATTTAAAGTGATGTTTGGTAACTACATCCAGCAGTCAGTTGGAGCTGCCAAAATAGAATCTGAAAGGAAGGACAGGGATGAAAATATGAAATGCCAGTCATTTGCTGTATTTTGGATGATACTGTGGGAATAAATGAGATTACAAAGGAATGCATTATAGAAATTACAACAAAGAAAAGAATAAGGAGATAGCTACCTTGGGGCTTCAGGAAGAGAAAGAAGTCCATGAAAGAAACAATGGAGCCATTAGATTGGTAATTGGAAAATTAAGATATATGTTCAATTTGTGTTTTTGAGTTTATTTGTAATATTGCTTGTTTTTTTTTGTCAATTCTGTCCTCTTCTGCCTAAAGATTAATTACAATATGTAGTATCCAATGAAGAAACAAAATGTTTATTAAATTATTATGTGAAAAGTGTGGAAAGAGTGTGACATTAGTGAAAAATGACTTTGTTTATAACTGTATTCTGTTACCTTGTTTAGGAACAGAGTTCTTGAAATTTCAGTAGACAGAATGCCACATGTTAACAGTCACTTAAAGCTAGACCTTAAAGTGCAGTGTGAATGTCCCTGTTAACAAAAGGCTCGTTCTATGTAGGTTCACATTCAGTAACGTATTTGTTAATGAATTAATTGTAATACCATTACATTACAAAGTTTCAGATTCAACTAATTTCAGGAGAGTAGGGATTGAAAGATGAATGTAAAACATAGTCAACACAGCAGCAACCCAGAAATCCTTGGCAAAGGTGAGATTTCAACCTTTATGCCAGTCTCAAAATCAAATATTTCCTGAGACAATTGTGATTTACTTTTATTTTCTCTGCTGTCAAACTTGTTTCCTTTTTGCTTTTCCAAGAAGAGGACCAGTTGCTATAGGAAGTCTTCTACAATAGTCCCAATGTAGCTCCACGTGTAACCCCTTGGATACTCAACTTGGCTTCAGCAGTAACATTCCCATCTTAGTTTGTAGAGTTACTCTTCATTTATGTGCAAAAAGGCCCCTGAGTTCTTTCATTTCAGTCCTCTTCCCATGAACATTTTGGTACTAATGAGTCCCAGAGTGACTGCTATTGCATCAGGCCTGATTTCACTTAGTATAACAACTCCAGTAGCTGTCAAAAAAAAAAAAACAAACAAACCCTCAGCCTTCTCCTTCTTCTCCATCTGGGACTAAGTCACTTCCTGATACCCCTGGGGTCCCATTAACTGAATATTTGTGATAAAAAGAATATGCACATCCTACTTCCCTACTGCCTCTCCCACTAATTAGAGCACTAACATTACAAGAGGTGAGAGAATCACAGGTTTGGAGCTGGAAGGGACATCAGAGACCATCCCATTCCGCTCCCTCATTTTACAGATTAATATCTATAATGACCTATTTATTATTTGGGTAAATGAAGAATTCCATTTGCCTTTTCTAAAATGGGCAACTCAAGAAATGTTGTACTGATTAATAATAATAAATTAATTTTAAAGTCATAATTACTACACAGCAAGGGGAAAAAAATGTTATCCTGCTCTGGTAATGTAGACTACTCTCTGGATACTGACAATATTCTGCCTCACTCTTCCCATCTAGCCTCCCAAGGAGCTATTTTATTTTAATGAAATAATGCATTGTTTCATGATCGGAAATGTTTTATGATTTTTTCCAACTTTTTAAAGAATAATATGGAAAATTTTATTTTCCTCTCCTTTCTTTTGTCTTGGTATCAACTCTGCTATGTTAATAATCTTTAATTCCAGATTCATGAGAGGAATAGTAGACTCACAAATCTTGAGAACCCAATTAAGGCTGAAATAGCCATATTAGCTGAGGCTTTAAAAAACAGATTTTGTTTACAATTTGGTATCTGCTTCTAATTTGCTATTCTATCTCATCAGGGGTAGATCTGAGTACCAAATTAGAATCTATCATTTCTATTGTATTTTTTTTAAATTTTGGATAATGCTGTAAGTGAAAAAAATAGCCTCCCTCAATAAGGATCATTAATTTTCAAATTGTATTATGATAGGTTATCCTACTCAGATTCTATATATAATATGTTCTTTTACTATTTTCCCCTTTTTACTCTTCATTTCCCTTGAATTCTTAATACAGTTGTTGATTCATTGTCTAGAGTAGGATACATTTGAAGAAGAAGAGATAAAGGGGCATTATATTATTTCCTACCACTTCACACTTGCCTCAAGAGATTTATAATGGGAAATATCTCATTCCTCCTCTCCCTAGGCTTAGTTATTATCCTTTATGTTCCCTTATTCAGTCTCTTTTTTTAATTTCATGGAATTTAATTTTAGAATCTCAGGGTGGGAGGAATACTTGGACATCATAATCCAGCCCATACTTTTTATAGCATCCCTGAATAATGTTCATTGAGCTTCTTCTTAGAGCACTTTTTGGAAAGCCCATTGCTGTTCCTTCCCTCTGCTTACCCCACCCATGCCAAAGTCTATTTCATTTCTGGACCACTGTAATTCTTAGGAATCCTTTTTATTTGTTTTTGTTTTTCATTTTGCTAAATCATATTTTGCCCTCTTGACACTTAAATCTATTTCTCTTAATGATCACAGTGAGGACAAGCAGAACAAGTTCACCTTTGCCTTTAGAAATTCTCTCTTCTTACAAAACATAATCAAGAAGCCTTTTCTCCAGAAATCTTTCCTGAATCCTAATGAGAATTCTACCTTTTGGAGTGATTTTTGTAACCTTCTGAATGTAATGTATTTATCTTTCCATGTATCCCTTTCCTCCATTAGATTATAATTTCTTTGAAGGCAGGAACAGTTTTTTTTTGTTTGTTTCTGTTTTCAGTACCTAGTGCAATACCTTCTACGTAGTTGGTACTTAATGCACATTTGTTGAATTGACTGAAGCTAATTTTTTTTTCATATAGAAACCCTTCAGATATTTGAAGATAGATATTCTGTCTCCTCTAAATGTTCCTTTTTTTTAAAAAAAACTAATAATTCCCATCTACTTCAAACTTTTTAAAGATTCAAGTCAAGCTCATGAATATTTATCATGTGCTTAATATAAACAATTACCATGCCAGGAACTGATGGTACAAAAAAAAAAAAAGAAAAAAGAGAAAAGAAAAAATGAGGCCCCATCTTCAAGGATCTCATACTTTAATGGAGGAGACAACATGCAAGCAACCAGGACTATAAAAGATCAGGTAACAGATTAGGTACAAAGGGACAGTGGAGAAATGACATTGCACATTAAGAGGAAATATTCATGTGAAAGAATCCACTACCTGAATGGGCAAAACAACACAAAGACCATTTGGATGAGGATTAATGAAGGGAGAAACTGAGGCAGTAGTATAGCAGAAGTATATTCCAGCCAGACAGTGTGGTCAAAACCTAGAAATAGATTAATTTGGAAAACATCACATACCTTGTGCAGAAGTATCATATCTAGTACACTAGTTAGGCAAGCATCTGCTGCAATTCTCACGTTTGCCAAAAGCCTTGAAGAAGGGAAATTCTTCATTTACTTTAATGATGAAATCATCCTTAGGAACTATCAAAAGAACATATTATACTGGAGCTGATTTTAGTAACAAGGGGAATTGATATGTCAAAGTAGAAATGATGGAAACTTTGGGACAAAATGGCCACTATGATTTAGAGTTTATGATAGAGCTGACAGTCAGAAATAGAATCTAAATTTTGGGGTTTTTAAATTCAGAGTATAGAAAAAAAATTAAAAACTACAAAGTACTTTAAATGTATTATATAATTCCATCCTCATAACAACATTATGAAATAGGTGATATTATTATCCATATTTTAAAAATGAGAAAATCAACTGTAAGAAATTGAGACATCCCCATGGTAACAAGCTAGGACATGTTCGAATGAGGACTGGATTTAAAATCAAGTCCACTTCAATTTTAACACTGTTATCTTCTTTGTTATGCTCCCTGATAGCCTATCGTTGCTTAAATTTGTAATGGGAAAGTTACTAAAGGAAGGTTGGAACTCTCTCAAGAATGCAACTGCCTCTGTATTTTGTCTCTCTGTCCATCTGTTTCTCTGCCTGTCTGTCTCCTCTCTCTGTCTTTCTCTCTCTCTTCCCCTTCTATATATGTTTAAATGTATGTATATATATATATATATATATATATATATACATATATATATATATATATATATATATATATATACATATATATGTGTATATATATATATATATACATATATATATATATATACATATATATATGTGTGTGTGTGTGTGTGTGTGTGTGCGTGTGTGTGTGTATGTATATAGTGTATGATATTGTGACATCATGTATCACGTTACATGATAAAGAAGGAAAGGGAGAGCTATGCAAAGACCTGTGTGGAGGAATAGCTAATGCGTTTTTAAAATATATGGATGGAAGTGATGGCAGGAAACTGTAGAAGAACAGGTAAAAGTGGCATAGTCCTATAATCAAAATGTAAGGATCATTTGCAATGAAAATCATCTGTGAATAGTGATAAATATAAGTAAAAGGCCTTTATTTTGCCAAAGTTAGGGACAAGATAATGTTAAGGAAGGTACAAATATTTAGGTTGATAGGATAATAATAACAAGTAAGCAAGAGAAGACGAAACTGTTCAATTTATCTTTTTTTTCTCCTCCACAGATCTTCATATAAAAAAATATAAAACAAAATTTGGCAAAGAAATATTTAAAAGCCAAGAAAAGTGAGGAAGTAGAAAGAAAACAGCTGACTGCCATAAATTAGTATGAAGCACCAAGACCAGAAAACTGCATCTCAGGGTGCTCAAAAGGAGATGTAAATGTGAGTATTTTTATTATCCCTAAAGAAAATTGGGGGGGGGGGACTGTGGGAAAAGGGAAGAGTTTCTATGGGATATCAAACATGAAAATTCTACTCCAGTTTTAAAAAAATGATAGAACATATTGAGATAACTTCAAAAAGTCAAAGTATCCAAGAGTTGGAAGGAATTTTGAAGTATTTCTAATTGAAGCCATACCTATTTACAAATAACTTTCAAAGCATCATCAAAAATTGATCTTCTAGGGTGTAGCTAGGTGATGCAGTAGACAGTGCACTGGCCCTGAATTCAGGAGGACCCGAGTTTAAATCTGACCTCAGACACATAACACTTACTAGCTGTGTGACCCTGGGCAAGTCACTTAACCCCAATTGCCTCCCCAAAAAAAACTGAATGAAAAAGAAATTGGTCCTCTAATCTTTGTTAGAAAAATTACTGTTAGAAAAATTCCACTACTTCAGTAGCTCATTATACATTTTGAGTAGGTTTAATTGTTAGCAAACACATCCCCCCCCACATTTTTACTCTTTACACCAAGCCTAAATATAAATTTGGACAATTTTCATTAATTAATTAATTAATTAATTCATTGTCATTGTTGTTTATCCTCTAAAAACAAGTAGTACAATTCTAACATTTTTTTTCACATGGCCTTCAGTGAGGATTTTGACAGAATTTGTTCTGATGAATTTGTGAATAAGATGCAGAAGTATGGACTAAATGATAGTAAAGTTAGCAAGAATTTAAACTAGTAAATGGCTGGAAGCAAAGAATGGTCATTAGTGAATTAATTTCTGCTTTTAGTGATCCAGATTAGAGTGCTTTGAGGTTTTATCTTCGGTCCTACAATGGTTAACATTTTTATCCATGACTTTTATGAATATACTGTGCTTGTCATCTTTGCAGATAGCAAAAAAAAAAAAATTGGGAAGCATGGCTAATACTTTGGATGAAAGAGTCAGTATCCAGGACATTCTCAACAAACAAAAATAAAGAGTGAAAATTTAAGAATAAACACAGTGTGGATAAATGTTTAGTGTAAAAGTTTAAAAAGAAGCAACCATAAAACTATAAAATGGCTGAAGTGTGGTTAGCCTATATTTTATCTGAAAGGATTCTAAATGCTAAATGTACCAAAAATTCAACAGTGTGACCTCAAAGCCTTCCCCCCCAAAAAAAACCCCTAATGTATAATTATGGTATATTGACAGAAATATAGGATCTGAAACAAAGGAACTGCCCTAGTCAGCTCATATATACAATACTATGTTGAGTTCTTGCCACCACATTTGGGCAGTAGTTTTCCAAAGTTGAACATGTCCATGGGAAGATAAAAATGAGATACTGTGTCTTAGAAGGATCATTTAAATAAATTTGTTATGTCTAACATCAGAGGGGAGAATATTTAGGAGGAATGTGATCATGTTTGTCTTCAAGGGTTTTAGAATAAATGTATTCAGCTTGACATAGGATGGTTAGAGCAAATGGTTCAGATGTGTGTACGTGTGTGTGTGTGTGTGTGACAGAGAAGAGAGAGAGAGAGAAGACAGAGACAGAGACAAATTCTCAATAATTACAATTGCTGTAAATTATAATAGCCTCAGATTATAGATATTTCCCTATCTCTGAAAGGTTTCCAAAAGAGAATGGATGTCTATTTGTGATAAATGTTAAAAAAGGGGATTCTTTTTAAATATATAATATTTCATTTCCTTCCCCAATTACATGTTGAGCAATTTTTTTTAACTTTTGGGTTTTTTTTAAGTTTTGAATTCCAAATTTTATCCCTCCTCCCCTTCATCCCACCTTCCTCTCCCTGAGATGGTAAGCAATCAGATAAAAGTTATACATGTGCAA